>NC_043710.1:90275646-90591596 GCF_006229205.1 Suricata suricatta | reverse complement strand
CCCCCATGCCGGCGGCCAACATGCTGGAGAGCCGGCATCCGCCCGCCCTGCAGGTGCCCGAGCCTCAGGGCGCGCCCGAGGGCAGCCCGCTCTGGTCCAGCTCGTCGACCCCCACGCTCCGCCGCCGGCGCTTCAAGATGCGCCGCATGAAGAACGTGCGGGAGCAGAGCTTGGAGGCCGGGCTGGCCCGGGACCTGCCCGGCGTCTTGGCCCCCGGCAAGGAGTTCCTGCAGCTGCCGTCCATCGAGATCACGCCCTCCAGCGACGAGGACACCCCGTGGTCCAACTGCTCCACACCCAGCGCTTCCCCGCGCCGAAAGCGCTTTCTCCTCCGCAAGTGGCTCAGGGTGAGGGAGCGGAAGGAGTGCAGCGAAAGCAGGTACGTCTCCGCGCCGAACCCCTGCCTGCCTGCCAGCGTCTCCCCTCCTCCTCCTTCCCTTCCCCCGGGGGGTGGGGGCGTGGGCGTCCAGGCCGAATCCTCGCGGAGGCGATTGGTGTGGGGTGGGGCAGGCTCGCCAGAAGGGGCTCAAGCACTGCTGCGCCCCGCTCAGGGGCTGGTGGTCCTTCGATTCTTCATGCGTGTCGCCCTCCTTCCCCACATCGGGGCTGGGGGCCTGCCACTTTTCTCCTGTGTCCTACATCGAAGTGGGCCTTCCCGCCGCATTCCATCTCGTTCCATCCTCAGAGCCAAATGAATAATAAAACCCATGGCAGCGCGCGCGTCTGTTGAACCCTTTTGTGCAGGTCGCTAAGGTGAGCACCGTGTATCTCCAAGCTGAATCCTCACAAAAACGGAGTTAGGTCCTACTCTTGTACCCATTTAACACAAGGAAGTAGCAGAAGGTGAGAGAGGTCAGGTGGCGCCTCCACTTACACTTGTGTTTCTGAACTCTATTTACATTTTTATTATTTTAATTTGGCCACGCCAGCTTTGCGTGTCCTGGCCCACAAGGGTAGAGGACGAGCTGGCGTATTCGTGTTGAGTGAGTACCATTTCCCACAACAGAGAGTCTTTAGGGGTCTAGACCTGCCCTCCACCACGCTGGTTTGGGCTAGCTACTTCTTGCCTGGGTTAGTGAGGCATTTGAGTAATGGGACAAGTTCCCTTTTTCCATCACCTGGTGTAGAAAACCATAGGGCGGCGGCTGGAGACAGCCTTGGCTAGGAGGTGTGCTGGGGCCAAGGCCGTTGCCTGGTGGAGTGTGTGGGTGGGTGATCCTCACTGGCTCATTGATAGCATGGACTCTGCTCACCTTTAGACTCTAGGACCCTGTCTCTGAGCTCTTTTATTCTTTTTTTAATGTTTTATTTATTTTTGATACAGAGACACAGAATCTGAAGCAGGCTCCCAGCTCTGAACTGTCAGCACAGAGTTGATGAGGGGCTCCAACCCAGGAACATAAGATCATGACCTGAGCTGAAGTCAGAGGCTTAACGACTGAGCCACCTAGGCACCCCTCTGAGCTCTTCTTTTAAATGTTTATTTATTTTGAGAGAAAGCATGAGCAGGGGAGGGGCAGAGAGGGAGAGAATCCAAGCAGGCCCAGTGCCTTCATCAGAGCCCAAGGTGGGGTTCAATACCACGGCGGTGGGGTCATGACCTGACCTGAAATCAAGAGCTGCCGATTTTGAGTGCCCTCAGTGCCCTGTCTCTTAACAGACAGAGGTTTGTGCCCTTGTGTGGGGCAGCTGAAGAATTGACCACCTTCCCCAGGACTTCTGCTCCTGGCCTAGTCAGCTTCATTCACTTCAATAAATATTTATTGAATGTTCTGAGCTCAGGCTGGTACCAGCTAATATTGATGGGGTCCTGGAGGGCCAGGAGGAAGGGCTGAGTAGAAAGAGGGGATGCTGACTTGCAGAAGGAGAATGGGTGGAAATTCGTAACAGCAGTTAAGACATAGGAATTTCACTCCTGTTGAGATGGAATCGTTGGGAGACAAAGATTTCTGGAAGGGAGAGTCAAACTACAGATAGGTAGTAGAAAACAGCAGGGAAAGTATGAGGTCAGGGGCATGAGATGAGAAGAGGGGAACAGTATGGACAAAGGTCAAAAAAGCAGGATGGGGGTACCAGGCTGGCTCAGTTGGAAGAACCTGTCGTTCATTTTTTTTTTAATGTTTATTTTTGAGAGTGAGAGAGAAAGAGAGCAAGGAGGGGAGGGACAGAGAGAGAGGGAGACACAGAATCTGAAGCAGGCTCCAGGCTCTGACCTGTCAGCACAGAGCCCAATGAGAGGCTCGAACTCACAAATCGTGAGATCATGACCTGAACTGAAGTTGGCACCTAACTGACAACACTCATACCCCTCCTAGCCTGCCGTTCTTGATCTCAGGGTGTTGGGTTCAAGCACCACATTGGGTGAAGAGATTGCTAAAATAATTAAAATACTAATAAACTTCAGGGGGAAAGAAAAGCACGGTAAACCTTGTGTCTTTGAGGCGATGCTGAGGAATCAGTGAGGTTATGCTAAGCTTTCCAGGGTCTCTTTTCTGTCTGCATTGAATGGAAGTGGTTATCTTTTCTTTTCTTTTTGAGTCCTATTTATTTATTTTGAGAGAGAGAGAGAGAGAGAGAGAGAACCCTAAGAGGCTCCGCAGTGGCAGCACCAGCATGGAGCCCAATGTAGGGCTTGAACCCTCAACCATGAGATGACGACCTGAGCCTAAGTCAGTTTAACTGACTGGGCTGCCCGGGTGCCGGGTTATCCTTTCAAGTGCAGATGTAGAGTTTTGTCCCAGGGTTTTTTGTGGGCCTGAGCAGAACAATTCTGTCTATCTGGTACTTCATCCTGCTGACTTTTCCATAGAGTAGAGGAAAGTGAGGCAAATTTTGTGAGAGCTTACATTTTATGTATTTATTTATTTATTTAAGTAATCTCTGTACGCAATGTAGGGCTTGAATTCACGACCCCAACTCATGACGCCAAGATCAAGAGTCCAGTGAGTGTTCTACCCACTGAGTCAGCTTTAGGAGCAAATCTTGAATGAAAGTAGTTCATTGCCTTTTGTCAGCTTTTTCCCCTCCAGCGTGAGAGGTCTTAGTAGAGACCCTCCCCTCCAATGTGAGAGACCCTAATAGGGACCCTGTGTTGTATTCGGTGGATACCTGTTGGTACCTACAGTTCTGTCTCTGCATCTCTCCTGGAGAATCTAGTCTTCACGCTCCAGGGGATTCGCATGGTCATTTCAACTTTGAGCAAATAGACCTTTGAACTTCATGGCCCAGGCCATGAAGTTGGTCAGCGGCAGAGAGGACTCTGGTACATGGTAAACTTCGCACATGGACCAAGCGACTAAGTGTTCGGCCCAGCGCATGTCTGGGGAGCCCATTTTGCGTGGGATGGAACCACATCTTTATCAGTGAACCCAGGAAGTGTGGGCAGCCCTGGTCTGTTGATGGTTTCTTCTAGGAGGACCACCCTAGTGCTAGTCCAGGGGACCATCCCCAGCAGCATGGGGTGTTGGCCGAGGTTCGGCTCCTTTTCTCACTGTGTGGTCCTGCACTCCTTCCTCAGCTTCTCTGGGTCTCGGTGTCTTTCTTATCTGTAAAATGGAAAGTCTATGTTTCTCCTGCATCTTGTAAGCCTCTTTAAGTTGATGAATCTGAAGAGTTACACGAATGTGATTATTAGTAAAAGTTTGCTTTTGAGTTGGGCCCCTGAATATGCTCCTCTGGTTAGTGTTTGATCAGGAGATGTCACTCTTCAGACCTACTGATAGGTGCTGTGCCGAAAATGAACTTTTACAGCTTGTGTGCTGCTCTTGTCTGTCTCTTCAGCATCCTGTCTGCTTAAAATTCTGACTCTAGGCTTCTTATTTCTCCCTCTCCTTTTACCTTCTCCCTCCCTTTCCTCCTCCTTCTCCTCAATCTACACCCTATCCTTGGGCTACATTCTCCACTCTACCTTTATCTATTTCTATATGATGATGACTTACACCATCTCAGACCTCCTTTCTCCCTTGAGCCCCGGGCTCATACCTCCAAGTGACTAATGGACATTACCATGGGGATGTCCTTCAGAACTAAGCTGTTGGACGCACTCGAACTGTACCTCTTTCCCCCCAGCCTGTCTCCTGTCTCTTGGTCCCTTGCATTGGGGATTGGTATTTGTCACCTTCTCAAGGCTTTGATACCCTGGGAGAGAGTATTCTCTTCAAGTCTGTCTTCCCGATTCCACCACTGTTCCTCCTTCCCAGGCCACCATCTTTTTTTTTTAATTAAAAAAATTTTTTTTTTAATTTATTTTTGAGAGACAGAGAGAGACAGTGTGAGCAGGGGAGGGTCAGAGAGAAGGAGACACAGAATCTGAAGACAGGCGCCAGGCTCTGAGCTAGCTGTCAGCACAGAGCCCGACGCGGGGCTCGAACCCATGAACCATGAGATCATGACCTAAGCCAAAGCTGGATGCTTAACTGACTGAGCCACCCAGGCACCCCTCCAGGCCACCATCTTCAGGTGTCCTAACTAGTCCTTCAACGGACCAGCCAGCAGAGAAGCCCTGTCCTTTAATTCAGCAGCCGGAGTGGTCTTCATGACCTCACTTCTGCTCCCCTCCTGTTTCCTTGGCTGCTGCAGCTTCCAGGACCTGCCTCAAGCCAGAGAGACTGCTCCGTGCCCCGAGTGGGATGCTCTCTGTATTTCCAGGTCTCCCCAGACACTGATCCTTCAGCTGGGATTCCCCTTTTGTTGCTCCGACCCACCTTGCCAGCCTGCCCTTCTCCTCCTTTGGGTCTCTCCTCCAGGAGCCATGTCCAGACTCTAGTGTTTCTTACATGTTCCTGATTTGTGATGCTGTTCCTCAATTATGATTCTCTGGTCACGTTCCATCCTTTACTGGATCATAAGCAGTGAGGGCAGAGTTGGTTTTATTCAGTGTTTGTTTTTGTCAGCGCCTGCTGAGCTCTTTGCATGAACATCGCAGGAGCTCAGTAAATTGGTGTTTAGGGAACGAGTAAATAATCAGATGGATGAAGGATTCTACAGAAATTAGATTTTCATGGAAACCTAGCGTGAATCATTTTGCAAAGCAAGAAGTCGTCCTGAAGCCGAAAAATTGCCCCCTCATATGCCATCTTTTGTCAGTCTCCATTATTACATAATGGCTTGTTTGCTTTAAGCCCGTTGGTTTCCTCCGACCATTTCTTTCTTTGTGGGTGTGTCTTCTATCAGACTGTAGGTGCCCGGGACCAGAGACTATCCAAAGTCCAATTCGGCATATTTAGATGGAGAATGGCTGACCTTTCCCAAAATGAGGCTCCAGGAAGCAGGAATATATTGGAAGCAATATTTTGGCCAATGGTTGACCCCGGGCCCAGGTATGGTCTGCAAATAGGAGTAACCCTTTTCCCACCAACAACCTGTGGCAGCTCTGAAGGATGTTTTGATTTTGGGAGCTGTGGTTGCTATGGGAACGGTACTTTTCCTGGCCTTCTGATTCCAGGTCAGGGCAACAGTTGTTCCTCCTGGAGGAGAGAAGGATTTGGGAATACATGTGTCCTTCCTTTTTACACCCTCTCCCCTCCCCCTGCAGCTAATCCACTAAATATTTATCCACCACATGTCACGTTCCAGGAGCTATTCTAGACACCAGAAACCGTAGTGAACAAAATCGTTTCTGCCCTTAGAGCAGAGCTTGGATCCTAGAGAAGGTAGAGAGACAGTAAACAGATTAACAATGCCACATTCATCCCTATTTATTTAAAAGCAAGTTGCTTAGGGGCACCTGAGTGGCTCAGTTGGTTGAGCGTCCGGCTTAGGCCCAGGTCATGATCTCGAGGTTCATGGGTTTGAGCCCCATGTCAGGCTCTGTGCTGACATCTCAGAGCCCGGATTCTGTGTCTCCCTCTCTCTGATCCTCCTCTGTTCATGCTGTCTCTCTCTCTCTCAAAAATAAATAAAAACATTTAAAAAAAACCAAGTTGCTTAGGGGCACCTGGGTGGCTCAGTCAGTTAAACGTTCTGACTTTGGCTCAGGTCACGATCTCACGGTCCATGGGTTCAAGCCCCATGTCAGGCTCTGTACTGACAGAGCAGAGTCTGCTTCAGATTCTGTGTTTACTTCTCTCTCTGCCCCTCCACCTCTGCACATGCACTCTCTCTCAAAACTAAACATTAAAGAAAAATTTTAAAACAAATTGCTTGAGGACATCACCACAAGAGATTTGGTCCGTTTTCTAAAATTGAGAAATCAGGAGTTGTGACAGTAATGTCTACTACTCAGCTCTGAAGCGAGAAAGAGGTGCATGGGGCTGCCCCCGTGGGGCCGAACGTGGGAGCCGCCCCGCCATGGACGGCAGGGCTTCATTTATTTGGGTGCAGGCATTCTGGCATGCAGATGCACCGGTTGCTCTGACATTTTGGAGACCTGGGGAGCCGGTGGCATCGAACAGGGTCTGTCTCTGCTGCTGTTGGCAGTGTGGGCAGTTGTGCTGGTGTTTTCACGTTGGCACTTGGTGGAAGCCAGGAGCCAGGGGGCCCCCAGGAGACATGGCCCTGCTTCATGCAGTGTAGCCACAGCGTCAGAGACAGGCTCTGAATGCCACGTGTTGAGGGCAACAGAGTGCGGAGTCTGAACTGGCCCGGGAGCCCAGGGAGGGGGTGTCCAGAGGAGAGAGGGGACACCGACACTTGCCACTGGAGCTTGCAGGCAGAGCAGCCGAGCACCGTGCCCGCGTGGACGCAAGGGAAATCCGTGCTAGCGAACATAGTTTATCATAAGCAGTCAATCTGGGCAGCGCTTTATCCTTTTCAAAGTGGTCTGCCAGGCCGGGGGCTCCAGGAAGGCAGGACAGCGTGTAATTACTCTCTGCATTTGCCTCAGCACACATCGTAGTGCCTGGCACACACCAGGCCTCCAGTCATATGCTTAGGGCATGGGGATCCCCATTGCTTCCTTTGCTCCTGCATCATATGGGGCAGTGGCGATGACGGTGTCCACTTGACCCTTACAGAAATGGAAACCCTGAACGTGCCCACATCCATATGGCTAAGTAATGATGGATTCCTGACTCAAAAGGAGGTGGTGATGTCACTTTTCAATTCAGGCCTTTCTCTATATGGTACAGTATGTGTACATACCTAATGTTCTACTGAGGTTTATATACGTGTGCTGACAGTGTGGGTGATTAAAATCTGCAGGGAATGGAGAACAGGTACCAAACCTTACAAGCTGCTGTTTCAGCACGCCTCTCTCTCGTTAAAGCAGCAGCTCCTGTGAAAAACTGTGGCTGGGGGCGCCTGGATGGCTCAGTCGGTTGAGTGTCTGTCCATTTTGGCTCAGGGCATCATCTCGAAGTCTGTGAGTTCGACCCCACTTCAGGCTCTATGCTGACAGCTCCAAGCCTGGAGTCTGCTTTGGATTCCGCATCTACCTCTCTCTCAACCTCTCCCCTGCTTGTGCTACTCTTCTCTCTCTCTCTCTCTCTCTCTCTCTCAAAAATAAATAAATGAACATTAAAAAGAAAAAAAGCCGTGGCTGGGTTTTTACCTCTGCTGCAGGACACATGAGATCTTCAGGCAGCCATGGTGAGGATTATCCGAATTCCACATACCCTTATAGACTGGCGCCTCTGTGCTGGCCACTGAGCTTATGCTGGCCTCTCTCCTTAAGAATTTAGTCTAGTTTATTTATTGCCTGCGTATTCATTTGTTCAACTATATGTTTTTGTTGTTGTTGTTTTGGGGAGGGGAGAGCAAGTACGGGAGGGGCAGAGGGAGGGTGACAGAAGATCAGAGCGAGCCCTGTGCTAATAGTCTGACGGCAGCAAACCTGACACGGGGCTCAAACTCCAGAACAGTGAGAACATGACCTGAGCTAGAGTCAGATGCTTAACCAACTGAGCCATCCAGTGCCCCTCAACTGTAAGTTTTTATGGAGCATCTATTTGGCAGTCTATGTAATGCATACAAATACATGTGAAATCTAGAAATGTGGCAGGTGTATCCATGGGGAGGGCAGCAGTAACGGTTGCCTTTGGTCCTCATGGTAACTGGCCAGATATTATTGTGAAGGACATCCTCTCTATCAGAAGACCTTCCTTCATAAACGGAGTTGGATGGACATTGTGTCTTAGGCGAGCAGAAGCAACTTACTGTCCCCATAGGGCCTACCTAGTTCATTCAGTTCCCATAAGACGCAAAGATGGCGTGTGCTAAGCTGACTGGGAATCCCAGTCAGGGGCTTGGGGTAACCCGGTCCCTTCTCTCTGGGTCTTTCTGTGGAACACAGGACTACCAAACTTCCTTTTGGTTTTCTCTCGTGGAGGATGAGCAGAGGAAACAAGAGTTCTGTTTTGTTTCTCAGACCTTTGATGCAGAGGATTCCCAAGTTCGGCATTTTGGATTCTTATCTGGGCCTTTTCCTGACCTTATTCCTCATAGCCATGGAGCATCTAGAGTCCTAGAGCATCTGTCCCCAGTAGCCTTCTAGCTTAGGGCCCCTTTGGGTGACAGGTGCTGTTTGGAAATCATTTTCATGGTCTTAATCTGCTCAATAGTGTCCTCAGAGGGTTCGTAATCAACAGTTGACATCATGCAGATAACCCCAGACATACTCATCCAGGTGAAGTGGATAGGGATCAGAGAATGAATGAATGAATGAATGAATGAATGAATGAGTAAACAAACAGACCTTTAGAAATAAATATATTGTGTATTTAATATGTAACAAATATTGTATATTTTTTAACATGGGCTGTTCCTAGGGCAGGTGAGATAGTCCTTGGCCATAAGATGGTGATTCAGCTCTTCTCAGCAAGATTTTGATTTGTTTATTGAATATGATACTTGTCTTTTGGTCGGCAGGTGAGTTAGATCCATCCACCTCAGGGAGACGTAGAGACTTGCTTGGCCTGCCCTGTTCTAGATGAGTCTAGGGTAAACCCAGCTGTGGCTGAGTGATGGAGCGTTCACAGTCACAGGTGGCTACAGATTGTGAATTTGAGAATGACCAGGGATGGCTGATTAATAGAATGTGTTTCTGCCTCTTCCAAGGCCGTTCATCTGCAAAATACTGTCGATAACTGTCCAGAATGACACTGTTCCTCACTAGTGCGGATGCCTTCCCAGTGGCTGTGTTTCCCTTTTACTCCAGTAGCAATTTCCAGCCTGCTTCTGTAGAGTAAAACCCCAGCCTGGAGCAAGTTTTCTTGCTTTGCATCACTAATTTCCTCCTACATAAATAGGGCATCATGGGGGCGCCTGGGTGGCCCAGTTGGTTAAGCGTCTGACTTCGGCTCAGGCCATGATTTCGCCATTCCCAAGTTTGAGCCCCACGTTGGGCTCTGTGCTGATAGCTCAGAGCCTGGAGCCTGCTTTGGATTCTGTGTGTCCCTCTTTCTCTCTGCCCCTCCCCTGCTTGTGATCTATCTGTCTCTCAAAAATAAATAGACATTAAAAAAAAAATCCTAATAGGGCATCATGATGCCCTACCTTGTAGGTTGGTTTGAAGATGAAATAATTAAGGTGGCATGTCCCTTAAAGTGCCTGGTGCACAGTGGGTGCTCACGTTCTGATGACTTTTTGTATTTCTCATCCCTGTAAACTGAAGGGAAAGGAGTGTTTGCATATTGGTGTCATTTTCATATCGTTGCCAAGCTTATCTGATCTGAAGGGCAGGCCCTGGGGCTTGTGGTTGTTTCTCACTGTGGCACCTTTGCTGCGTCATTTGGGGTTGGCAGCTCTGGAAAAACCTGGTGGTCCAGAGGGTGGTGAGGGCTGCGTGTGCTCAGCCAACGCGCAGTATGTGTGGTCTCAGTATTTGCTGGTACAATTCTGGACCCCATCCCCCTTCTCATGGGATAGGGCGGGGCAGGGGTGGGAGCGGGGGACAAGGAACCAGCCAAGGGGATGTTGCGCCTGTCTTGTCTGGTGCTGAATTTCCCGTGCTGTGGCTTCATGAATCTTTGATTTCAGCTCTATCAGTACAGGCCTGAGGCCCCGTGGAGAGCTATAAACGAATGGATTGTCTTCTGAGTTTGAAATGAGTGACATTCTTTGACATGAGGTGTAATTAGGAGAGAAGATGCTTTTGGTGCTAGGAAGAAGATGCAGACTGAGAACTTTTAGGAAAATGAGAAGATCTTATAAGAAAGAGTCAAGGTAAGATTTAAAGACAGTCTTTGAGACCTGAGGCATTTGCGAGTTACGATGGATGTTTATGTGTTCTCTGCAGTGGTTATTCCATCATCTGTGAGACTGAATTTGTAGAAGCAGGGATATGTAATTCTTGTATTTTGAAAATATTTTAACTTGTTATATCTGAATAATTTATGAGCACTTAGTGTTATATTAGTAAGAGGATTGTGATATGTTGTATTCCCATTGACATCTCAACGATGAATATTGTTTTGAATACATACTGTGTTAAGCGCTGTATTTAATTTTTAGGAGAATAAGAAAGCAAACATTTAAGTCTGTTTTGTCACAGAAGATGGAGATACAGAACGAAAGGAAAAATATTTGGTTCAACTATAATATACGTTTCCATTATGACGAGCTGTAGATTCATTACGATGAATTAAAATCAAAAAAGAATTCGCTAGAATCTTCTTCTGAACTCCCTTCCAAATTAAAAATAACCGAGGGACCTTTCTGATTTTACGCATTCACATTCAGCCAGCCATTCGTTCTGTGAGCACTTGCTGTGTTAATGGCCACACTGGTCACTCAGTACAACCCAGTTGGTAAAGTCGTAGGCTCTCTGGTGATCTTCATGAACTTGCATCCAAACTCTGCCACTTTGTTATTGATGTGACTTTAACAACATATTTATTTATTCTTTTTGCTTTCTTGAGACTCCTCACTTCTCACTTTTATCATATTTGTAACACCTTTGACTTTTGAAATTACCTTATTTTATTTATTTATCTTTTTGGTCTCCGTTGCTGGCTCCGTCTCTTTTCTCTGCATCCCTCCTGCTAAACCACAAGAATGTGACGTTGGTTCCTGAGAGCAGGGGCCCTGCCTACTAACATGTCTCCAGTGGTTAGAGCAGGGCTGGTACCTGGTAAACAGTCCCCAACAGCACATGACATTGTCTATTTTGTGGCATGAAGACTGACTCAAAGTTATCCTTCTTATGAACGATAGCCCGAAAGGGCTAAGAAAAAAGGAAGATACTTTCCCACATGCTGCGGGGGTGTCCATCCCTGTACCTGGAGTCATGGGTAGAACTCTGCTCTAAGAGTAGGCCAGCTTGAGTTTTATTGATTTTTTTTTTTTGCAGTGCTATTAAATACTTCTGTGGCTTTATATGTGTCTCTTAACTTCTTTGGCCTTCAGTTTCCAGTTCTGGGAAGAGGAGAAATTAGACTCAATCATCTCATAGACTTCTTCTTGTATAAGGGTTGGTCCATGATCTTCTTACAAGAATCACAGACTGTGATAAAACTGTAAGCTGGAAAGAATCACAATAAAAAGAAGCAGGGATCAAGAAGTGTGCAGGAAGTGAGCCAGCAGGTCATATGTGCCTCTGTGCCTGTGAATTGCCTTTCCGGGGAATCTAAACCACAGTCGTCTTCAGGTTGCTGTTCCTTCTCTGCTCCCCGCTGCCCAGCCGGTGCCCCCTCACCCTCCCAGTTCAGCCCACACAGCTCCCTCCTCTGCCAGTCACTTCGCTCTCCAACGGATCTGCCCGGAAGATGTCCTTCCTTCAAATCTTACCGAGCTCCCGTGCACTTTTGAGGCCGGAAGGGCCTTTGTGGTGGCCCTGCACGCTCCGTTCGGTTCATCTCACGGAGGATAAGCAGAGTGATGCGATGCTCCTTCCTCAGTGTCCCGCCCGGCCAGTGGCAGGGCCAGAGCTGGAGCCCAGCTTCTGAGCCCAGCTCCAGGACTGTTGTTCTCCTGACTTGTGTTCTGTTGTCCATGGTTTTATTTTTCACCGATGGAGTGTGACTTCGTGCATGACTCCAAGCCGAGTGTTTACAGATGCCACAGAGAACCCCGTTGGGGGTGCCCTGAAATCTTCCCACAACCCACCTTAGCAGCCTCCTGCTCGTGCTCGGGGTAGGAGACCCTCGGAAGATTTGCTGTACATGTCTCTTACCATCAGGCGAGGAAGGTGGGAGTGATGAACGAGTCAGCAGGTCTTTATTAATGTTATTTTTGGGAGAGAGAGAGAGAGACAGAGTGTGAGCAGGGGAGGGACAGAGAGAGAGAGATACATACAGAATCCGAAACAGGCTTCCAGCTCTGAGCTGTCAGCACAGAGCCGACTGCAGGGCTCAAACTCACAGACTAAGAGATCATGACCTGAGCCCAAGCTGGAGGCTTAACAGACCGAGCCATGCAGGTGCCCCCAGGCATTTATTTACTTGACTTGCCTGCATTTTGCACCACACAGAGGCCAAAGTACATTCTAGATTCCTCCCTGGCCTCCTACCACCTGTAGTCAGGCACCTCCTAAATCTCTCCCTCCAGGTTTCCACTCCTCAGCCTGAGCCTTCATCCTGTCTGATCTTTTGAGATGGCTTCCTCTGGGTCTCCCACCTAATCCTCTGCTTTCTTCTAATAAACACCCCCCACACACATAAAAAAAAAGTCTTCAGTACCTCCCACAGCACCTGCAGGATGAAATTTAATCCCAGTCCTATTTCTGGGACACACACAGGCCTTTGTGATGCGGACTTTGCTTACATGCCTGCACTCATCTCTTACCATTTCCAGCCCTGCCTTCCTCTCCAGCAGTTGGGAGCCTGAGGTCCTGGATGGAGCATATGACTCTTGCCAAGTCTTTGTTTTTCTGGGCATGTGCCGATTTGTCAACTTCTAAGAATATGGTCTGCCTACTAATATTCAGTTAAAAAATTGTTTTTAATGTTTATTTTTGAGAGAGAGAGACACAGAGAGAGAGAGAGAGAGAGAGAGAGAGAGAGAGAAGGGGAGGGGCAGAGAAAGGGAGACACAGATTCCAAAGCAGGCTCCAGGCTCTGATCTGTCAGCACAGAGCCTGACACGGGGCTCGAACTCACAGACTTAAGAGTTCGTGACCTGAGTTGAAGTTGGAGGCTGACTGAGCCACCCAGGCGACCCTACTCAATAATTTTTTAATTTCAGCTCAGATGCTTCCTCCTCTGTGAAGCTCTCTCCAGAGTCCCATGGAGCCCCAGGTGTCCTTTCTCTGTGGGTGGGTAGTGTGCTTAGTATAGCAACCTTTCCATCCCACCCTCCAGGAAGAGGTTAGCTTATTATATGTGATCTCATTTCTTGATGGAATATCTATTAAAGAGTAAACTCCTTGAGGACAGAATGTACTTTTTTTTCCTCTTTCATCTTTGTGTTCCAGTAAGTGGAGCCTGGCACATAGTAGGTGCTCTAGAAATGCTTGTTGAACAAGACATGTGATTTCACTAAGTACTGTTAAAATTTAAGCCAAGGGTAGGGGCACCTGGGTGGCTCAGTTGGTTTAGCTTCTGGCTTTGGCTTAGGTCATGATCTTGTAGTTTGTCAGTTTGAGCCCAGTGTCAGGCTCTGTGCTGATAGCTCAGAGCCTGGAGCCTGCTTCACTTTCTGTCTCCCTCTCTCTCTCTATCCTTCCCCTGCTCATTCTGTCTCTCTCTCTTTCTCTCTCTCAAAAATAAACATTAATTAAAATTAAGCCAAGAGTAGAAATCTATTTTTCCCCCAAGGAGGAATCATTTCAAATGATATGGAAATAGCAAGAATTAGGAAAAAGACCCTCTAGTCAGTCTTTGGTGACATTTGATAATAGAAGTTTGTATAAAGCAATTGAGATGGGAACTTGAGTGAGGAAGTGAGCAGAAAGGAATAGATAGATGTGGGGTTCCTGGGGGACTTGGTCAGTTAGGGGTCTGATTTCACCTCAGGTCATGATCTCATGGTTTGTGAGTTCAAGCCCCGCGTTAGGCTCTGTGCTGACAGCTCAGATCCTGGAGCCTGCTTTGAATTCTGTGTCTCCCTCTCTTTCTGCCCCCCACCCCCCACTCACACTTTGTCCCTCTTTTTCTCTCTGTCTTTCTGTCACTGTCTCTCTCAAAAATAAATAAACATTTTTAAAAATTAAAAAAAAGGATGCAGCTGGTACAGATGAGCAGTTTGAAGAGGGGGAAAATGAAAGTGAGAAAGTTGGGTAACTTCAACACGCAAAAAAGTATGATGAAACCAGAAATGATCTGAGCCCATGTTAGGTGAATATTTGCCCTCTTGGGGCAACTGGGCATCACGCATCCCAACTTACCTCCTCAAAATGAGACTGTCCCTCAGCTGAGCTCAGGAAGGGTTACACTCATGCCACTGTGGCCACCGTGTTACATCTCACGCACATCACCATGAGCAGAAAATGGACATAAAGAGTTTGAAGCAAATGTATGTTTTTTTAATCTAAAGGTTGGATGGTATCCTAGGTAAGGAAACCCTGAAAGGCCAGGGGTTTTCCCTGCTCATCATAGTGCTTCCTCACTTTATTCACTACTGAAATGTGAGTAAAGAGCAGAAAAGACCGAGAACAGCGGCCCTCTGAGTGGTGAGAACACGTGGGGTGGGTGTGTAAGGGGGGCATACTTCTCTAAGGGTCAGTCGTGCAGGTGGGCAGTTACAGAATGGAAATGGAGCTTGCTCCTGTAATTCCCTGACTCTGAGTCAGTGTTCCTTAGCCAGCGAGGTGTGGGAATAATCACCTCATGCTTTTAGCCCAGCAGTTACACAGGAGACTCAGACAACGCAGTTATGGGCTTTAGGCATCACCAGTGCAATTGCCTGCCTAGTGCTGAGCTTGGAAAAGATATATAGGAAGTTGCTGTAGGGGGCACTGTATAGGTCAGAAAGAACACAAAATTGTAGATGACCTTGGAGTTAGGATGGATTGGGGGGGTTTGGTAACAGAAAATGGCACACTGCTGTTCTTGATATAAAGAAGTTGCAAAATCAACAAACGGGGTGCCTGGGTGGCTCAATCTGTTGAACGTGTGACTCTTGATTTTGGCTCAGGTCATGATCTCATGGTTCAGATGTTTGAGCCCCATGTCAGGCTCTGCACTAATAGTGAAGAGCCTGCTTGGGATTCTCTCTTCCTCTCTTTCTCTGCCCCTCCCCTACTTGTTCTCTTTCTCTCTCACTAAAAGAAAATAGCTTTTAAAAAATAGAACAAACAGAATGGCGTTGGAATAAAAAAGAATGTTATTTTCCTCAAATACTAACTTTTAAGTGAGATAGTATATAAAAAATGCTTATTGTAGGCATTCAGTACATGTCCGTTTCCCCTTCCTCTACAATGGAGACTTTTGATGATTCATACTTTCCTTTATACTTTAAGCTTCATTCCTAACCACACATGAAGATTCTTGAGAATAGGGGCTAGTTCTTATACTTTGCTTCTAGTGCCTTCTGGCACGGTACTTGGCCCACCCAATGCTTGCTTTCTCATCTTTTCTCTGTTTGCAGGTTGCTTTTCAAAGCGTTCTTTGAATGAGTCTTGAGTGAATCATCTACTTTGCAGGATCATCAAAATCTCTCTTGTGCCCCCCTCTGTGTGGGTGGATCCCAGAGTTGAACTTGAAGAGGGTAAATTGGATAGAGGGCAGGAATGCCATTTGGGGTGTGCATGTGTGATTCATTAACATTCTCAAGACAAAAATAAGTGATTTGTGGATTGTTCAGCTTCTGTTTTCTTTTATTCAGTATTCTAAATTAATTCAGTATCTGCTGCCTCCTTGCAATGAAAAGTGCCCATGGGTGTATCCCTTACGGCAAGGTTGTCAGAGTGCTTGGCACAGAAGGTTGTGTTCCATCCTGTGTGGAAAGTGGCACAGAGGAAACCGATCAGGCTGTTACACACAGATGTCCTAACTCCTTCTGGTCAGTCTATTTCCTCCCCACGCCTCTCTGTTGAGTTGCTAAATGACCACCAAAGTTCTTGGTTAGGACTTTTTGTATTTTTTCTAACTGGAAGAAACCAAGATGATGGTTTTACCATAAACCCATTTTTCCTGAGGCTAGGGGCAAATGAAGTTGCAGGGGGATGGAGAGGAGGTGGAGAAGCTGAGGGACTCCTTCTGGAAGAGTCTGCAGGTTGTCCGATAGCTTCATGGGGCCCTCCGTGGCATCTGGCAGTTTGTGATAGAGTTTCTGCATAAGTCCCCCCCCCCATCCCCGTCCTATGTGTCCTTTGCCCTTAAGGATGTCAGAAGTCCCCCTTTCCATCTGCGTCAACCTCTCCTGTCCTGTGGCTTCCTGGGGCACGACACAGGCTTTCCGTATCTTCCCTACTTCTGTTACCTTCAGCACTCCTACGCTTCCAGCTTAAGGGGGTTGACTTTTGCTAACTAGAGGGAAACAGGTGGTAACAAAATTAGCTACCAGTTGGGAAGCTGCAGTCCTAAACCATCTTGAAAACATATTTATTCCTCACTGGGTTTGGTCTTTAAAGAAGTAAAACGGGCTCCTGCCACTTTTCCTTGGGCTTCTCAAATGCCCTTGTGGGAGTTCACCAGTGGTTTCTGGGGAATCAGGGGCCCCGAGCTATTCTCACTTGGGTCCTAAATCAGGCTCCTTCTGCTTCAGCCAGGGGCAGAACCAAGTTGGCCCAGCCGCCAAGATGGCTTCCTAAAATTACTTGTGTGAAGAGGCCCTTGGGGCACCAGCATCCCCACTCTGCCGCCAGCCCACCCCTCCCGGAGTCCTGTTCTCACACCTACATGGGATGGCGCTGGCCTCTGTGTCCCCAGAGACTTCCTGCTGGGCTTCAGGCCTGCCCTTCACAGGCCTCCTTCCAAGTCTCCCCAGGCCTGGCCCCAGCTTGAGGAAGTCCTCCTCTGCCCATTGGGCACAGTGCTTTGTCTAATTTGGCTTCCCTGTGGCCTTTTTACCAGCTGGTTGTTGAGACAGCTTTGCTCTTAGGCATAAAGCTGTTTTCCTCAGGTATGTTCAGAGACTGGTTTGTTTCCATGGTTTCACTTGTGGCCTTGTGACCGCATGGCAGGTGCCATTACCTGGGTAACTGTCCCTTGGTGCTTGTTGACTGGTCAGGACAAAGGCTTGTTGTTGTTGTTGTAATTGAAGTACCATTGACACACAGTGCTATATTGGTTTCATGTGTACATGAACACACAGGACAGAGGATTCGAAGCAAGCTCCGTGCTAACAGCAGCGAGCCTGATGCGGGGCTCAAGCTCCTGAAATGCGAGACCATGACCTGAGCTGAAGTCAGGTGCTTCACCAACTGAGCCACCCGGGAGCCCCTTCATCTTTCAAATGGGGATCAGAGTGTACATATTATTACTTGCTTTATGAAGTTGGAAAGGTCAGATGGCAGGATGGACACAGAAGCACTTTGTAAACTAGAAAGCCCTGTTTACACGTGGAGCTTTCCTGCTAATATTAAATACAACCTCCTAGCATGCAGTATTTTGAATATACTGGAAAAAGCAGCCGGTATTTGCCCTGAAGGAGGTTTTGTCTCAGGCAGCCAACAGGTTATCCGCAAGGAAAGAGCAGCGCTGCCATTGTCACTAGTGCTAACTGCTCAGGCTTGGCTTTGTCGTAGCTCTCTCTGGGCCTCAAAGGGGTAGAGCTCTGGGTCCAGTAGGAAAAAAAATTAATGAATCAGGCCCTGAATATGTCAGGGGGAAGAGGCGGCCAGGGTTCTGTGTGATATGGGACTCAGTGGAAGATACAATTATTGAGGCGTGAGGGCTGTGGGATCACATAGAAGAGACACTTAAAGCAGAGGGGAGGGCACCTGGGTGGCTCAGTTGGTTAAGTGCCCGACTTCGGCTCAGGTCATGGTCTCACAGTTCATGAGTTCAAGCCCTGTGTCAGCCTCTGTGCTGACAGCTTGGAGCCTGTCTGCTTCAGATTCTGTGTCTTCCTCTCTCTCTGCACCTCCTCTGCTCACGCTCTGTGTTTTGCTCTCTCAAAAATAGATAAACATTAAAAAAAATAAAACAGAGAAGACAGTATGAACAAAGTTTAGAGGATGTGTGTGCATGGTTTATTTGGGGGAACATAAGTGATTCTATGTGAGTAGAACATAGGGGCTGAGGCGGAACTGTCTGTAGGGGAAGCTGAGAAGTTGGGAAGAGGAACCTGGTTTCATGTCATAAGGCCTGTGTGTGAGGCAAAGGACCTTGGCTGTGTTGTACAGCATTAGAGGAAAGCATTAAAGGAGTTTAACCTGGGAAGAGGCGTGTTTACATCCGTTTTAGAAGCTAACACACGGTGGTCTGGGCATCTTCGTATGCTGGGGCTGGTTTACATCAGCCCGTTGTGCACACTGATCCCCAGCGGTGATAGTAGCCTGAAATTGACCGTGCTGTGAACAGAAGTCAGCAAATGATGCAAATCAGTTCCTTCTTTCCCTGAAGCTTGTTGTTAAATACTTATCAGCTCAGTCAGGGGACCATTTCAATAGGGTTGGGACTTCAGTAGTTTGTACACAAGGGACACATGTTAAAAATCCTTCGGGACCCAGCCCAAGTCTCTGAATCAGAATCCAGGGAAAGTGATGGGTGGGAACCTATCTTTAAAAAAAAGCTGCCAGATGATTTTTACTTGGTCAGTCTGGTACTGGTCTATTGGTTCAGGGACAGGACAGTAGGGAAAGGGAGGAGGGACGGGTCCAAAACCTGTGTCGGGTAGGAGTAGCAGAACTCAGTGGCCAATTAGAGGTAGGCAGTAGAGTTTCCTTGTTTGAACAACTAAGTGGATGGATGGAGATGCAGGCAGGTGAGCTAAGAAAGGCAGATAGATAAGCATTATTTGGTGGTGGTAGGCGCCGGGTGGCTTAGACAGTTAAGCATCTGACTTGATTTGGCTCAGGTCATAATCTCACAGTTCGTGGGTTCAAGCCTCGTGTCAGGCTCTGTGCTGACAGCATGGAGCCCTCTTGGGATTTTTTCTCTCCTTCTCTCTCTGACCCTCTCCTCTTTTCCAGTGTGTGTGCTCGCGCGCTCTCTCTCTGTCTCTCTCTCGCACTCTCTCTCTCTCTCTCTCTCTCTCTCTCTCTCTCAAATAAGTAATGTTAAAAAAAATACTCAGTGGAGAAGTGAAAGTGGGGGAGGAAAGCCTGGGGTGGTTTTGGGGATGCTGAGAATCCTCTAGAGAGGCAGGGTCTTGGTGATGTCTTCTGTGCATTTGGATTCAGGGAATCCAGTGCTCAGGTGTGAGACAGCGTGTGGGTTGTCAAAGGCATGGATTTGGAGGGGATTGTAGGGGGAGAATGTGTGGAGGAGAGAAGGGGGCGGTGGGCAGGACCCCAGCAACACCTTTTCAGAGGGTGGTAGAAGAGAAGCCAAGAAGAGGCCAAGCAAACAGCAGTTTGTTGATTCCATGGAGGGTGGAGTTCCTTCTTTCCAGCATTCCCAAAAGTCTAATAGAAGCCACTTATGCTTTTTTTTTTTTAAGTTTATGTATTTGAGAGAGAAAGAGGCAGAGAGAGAATCCCAAGCAGTCTCCTCACTGTCAGCGCAGAGCCCATTGCAGGCAGGGCTCAAACTCACGAACTATGAGATCATGACCTGAGCCGAAAGCAAGAGTCAGATGCTTAACCAACTGAGCCACCAGGTGCCCCTGCATTTTTTTGTAATAAGAGTGACTGAAGAGAGTTTGAGCTGTGGTGTGAGGCATGTTATTAGATGCTGACCTGAAGTTCTGAATGGTAGTTATGTACCTGTGATTGGAAGCACACACACAAATTAACTAGGAGGCAAATAGTGTTTAGTCACATATCAGAAAGATATTTTTCAAAATATCATAGTTGGGGGGATGCCTGGATGGCTCAGTCAGTTAAGCGGCTGTCTTTGGCCCAGGTTATGATCCCACATTTCGTGAGTTTGAGCCCTGCATCAAGCTCTGTGCTGACAGCTCAGAGCCTGGAGCCTGCTTCGGATTCTGTGTCTCCCTCTCTCTCTCTGCCCCTCCTGCTCACACTCTGTCTCTCTCTCTCTCTCTCGAAAATAAGTAAGCATTAAGAAAAAGTTTTTTAATTAAAAAAATCCCCTAAATATCATAGTTAAGGATTTGGTTTAAAGGTTCTTGGTGTGGGGTTCTCTGTGGGTCCTGGGACTGTCTCTGGACTTGGCCTCAGTGAGAGGAAATCGGTAGAAAAGGGACTTTAACTCCTTATTCTGAACAGTTTACAGTATGAAGGCACCAGGATCAGGATGACTATCAAACATAAGGTTTTGTGAGGGGTGGGGGAGATGCCTGGCGAGCTCAGCTGGTAGGGCCATGCGACTCATGATCTTAGGCTCATGAGTTCGAGCCCCATGTTGGGTGTGCAGATTATTCAAAAAATAAAAATTACAAGCTAATAAATATTAATAAACTTAATAAAAATTAAATGAGATTATCTGTGGACTGAATGATTCTGGCTTGCATTGGCTTTGAGAAATCTACGCTTCTTCCTACCACTTTAATCCAGAAGGGTGGGGAGGTGTGGCAGAGGAGGGCAGGCATGAGGAAGGTTTTCTTAACAGTAGCTGGATTAAGAAGCAAAGAATGTCTCAAAGGTGGGGAGAGAGGCACAGGGAGCTAGCTGGGAGGGTGGGGAGGCCGGCCTATGAGACACCACTGCCTAGGGTCTTGACAGCTTCTCAGAGATTTCAAATTCTGGGAAGCGTCTTGTTTGGTCACAGTTATCACTGATTAAAGGTTTACCGCTATGTGACCTGGTTAATACCTCTGTACTCCCTTACTGAGGGCTGATGATTTCTCAATGAAGGGAAGTAGTGCTCGAGGCGAAGGAAGCTCCCAGGGTGTGGGAGCCAGAAGAAAGTGGTGCCTCCCTTAGAGTGCTTGAAGAGAGTTTAAGGGGACACACATTCTCTTGCCGCCTTTCTTTAGAACCATTTGAGGAACATAATGGGGTAAGTATAATTCTTTTCATTGTGTGTGTGTGGAGGAAGGTCTAGAAGTTCATTGTAGGTCAGGGAACCTTTATGCTTTGTGAAAAAACTTCTCAGAACAGGGCATAAGAGAAAATAATGAATTTTTTCACCCCAACTGACGCTTGAGTATCTGTGTCCATGACAGCCAAGGGCCGGCATGAACATTTGAAACTCATAGACCATTCAGGTAGAAAGAAACAAAAAAGTTGTAGCCTTGGGCTTCAAAACCCTCCTCTATTAACTTTTTAACTCCTACTGTCTAATTGGAGAAGCACATTGTTTCCTGCTTCCCCTCCAGTGGAGGTTCTGTCAGGCATGAAGTGAGTCTGCATCACATTGGGTAACTGGAAGTTGGAACATAGCTTTGGCAGGGGGTGGGGGGGGTGGGGCAGAGGAGGGCAGGCATGAGGAAGGTTTTCTTAACAGTAGCTGCTTTCTTGGGAAGGTGCACATGTGTCTAATTCAAGTTGGTATCTGTGGAGCACCAGTGCCTGGAACTCAGTCTGTTGGAAACTTCTTGAGGTCACAGACCGTGCTTTGTACACAGAACAGGGGTTAGGGTACTTTCAACACAGGCGTCTAGAAAATGCTGATGAACATTTGGAGCTGTGCGGTCATCTGGGGAGAGAGTGTAATCTGTGCAGATTTGATAGTATTTACTCAGCAAAGTGTCTTTCTGGAGGGGCCAGGAGTGTTAAGTGGAAGTGAAACATAAAATAGGTCTTTGCTCTTAAATACCTTACAGTGTGGCAGAAGGTATAGGGAGCTGAATCGTTAATTACTGTTTCCTGAGGAGTGTGCTAATTTTTATGGTAAAAGGTTAGACAGAGTGACATAGGACCATAGTGTGGGCAGGGGCCACCAAGGAAGATTTCCCTGAGAAGGTGCTGCTTTTGAAGGATAATGATAGCTATAATATTGAGTACCCAATGCCAGATCCCTTTCCCATACTCCATGGGTATTATTACCCCAGCACCCCAATGAAGAAGATACTATTGTCATCCGCATTTAATAGAGGTCAAAATTGAGTAGGTGAACAAGTCAAGACTGGAATCCCAGCAGTCCAAAACTGGTGCCTCAGGCCTAATCCAGGATGGGATGAGTGGACTAAAGGATATACCAGGCCCCAGAGAAGTGCTTGTCTAAGTCAGGGATGAGAAGGATCACTGGAGTGGGCGTGGGCAATGTGGGAGCTACGAGATACTAGCAGTTTGCTTATTAGGGTTTTTATTGCTAAACTAAGGAGTTTGAACTTGGCTTATGAAATTATGGGAAATCTGTAGGACTTTTATGCCTAAAGAGGCAGGATCAAATCTTCATTTCAAGAAAACCATCAGTGTCTAGGATAGACTGGAGTGGGGCCAGATTGGTAACAGGAAAAGCAGTTGGGAGCCTATTAGAGTAATCCCTGCCAGGAGTGTTGAGAACTTGGCCTAATGTAATGGCCAGAGGAGTGATGAATGGAGGCCAGGACTGACTTGAGGGATACAAGGAGGTAGAATCTACAGCCCGTGCTGTGAAATCGATAGGAGGTGCCTCTCTAGTGGTAAGGAACATGAACCAAAACTCTGGAAAATCTAATTGGCTTTATTAATCCAGTCATGAATCCGGAAGCCTTCTATCTATGAGTAGAGGGAGACTCTGAGGAGGTTTCTATAGGAAGGAGGGTGGAGTAAGAAATCATTAGCAAAAGAAAGGATTATTTGAGGCAAGGGCACCTTCCCTTAGGGGAAAGCAGTAGGAGTCTTAATGCAATTTTGGGGGATGGAGAGGCCCTGGTGACAGATTACCTCACTAGTGCAGATCAGAGAATTTCTGACTGAGCCCTTACAACTCCATTTCCATGAGAGGTTGGAACTTGGTTTATGTGGTGCCATTTTGGACCCATGGTTTTTCTTTTTCACACTAGTTTGAATGAATTTTTGTGAAAAGCAAGGGGAAGACAAAAAAGATGGTGAATTCAGGATTAGTCGTATTTAGTTTGAGATTCCTGTTGGACTGTCCAGAGAGTTCAGTACCAATGCAAATGCATGATAATAAGGGTTCTTGACAGTTCTTGGGCGCTTCTTATTCGCGGAAGCCTTCTGTTTAGTGTTATATTAGTTAATTTGCTCAGTCCTCAAAACAGTTTTGTGGAGTTACTTACATCTTAACAGGCAGGATGATAAGAATGTAGAGAGAGGCAAATAGGCAGGTCTGAGTTACTCAGATGAGAAGTGTCAGCTGGAACTCAAATCCTGGGTTTGATTTGGGAACCTCCGTGCTAATAAAGCTTTCTGCAAGGATGGACTTTTTCTATATCTGCGCTATCTAATACAGAAGCAAATGGCCCCATGGAGTTATTGAGCACTTGAAATATAACTAGTGTGACCAAGGAATTGAATTATTAATGAATGTAAATTTAAATAGCCACACATGACTTGTGGCAGCTCAGTCGTCTGCCCTGCTTTCTTTGGGAGTCATCTCAGTATATGCATCATAACTGAAGGTTTGGTGTGAATGAGATTCCCCAGAGACATATTGGTGTGGGTTCTTCCGTGGGTCATAGGCCTATCTGAGAATTGGTGGGAGCTATAAATCACCTTCCATGAATGTGTAGTATTATTGCACAGTATTTTGATAATTACAAGTTCACAAAACTCAGTTCTCCTGGCATAGAGCTGGAAGAGGACGGAACCCAAACCGAATGTAAACTCATTGAGATTGGAGTTCTCATCTGTTTACTACTCTATATTTGTTTCGAGATTCACAAACAATGCCTGGCACATAGTTGGTATTTAATTTATTAAATGGGTGGCTGACACAGAAACGGAGAGCCCACGAAGCTCCCTAAAAAGGAAGAGAAAAAGCAAAAGTAGGACAAAACCCAAGGACCAGGAGAGGGAGGTGCTGTAGGAGGCAGAAGGATGACGTTGGGAGAACAGGGAATAGTAGTGTCAAACCTGCCTGGGTGGTCAGATGAGATGAGGACATGCCAGCTGTCACTGGCCTGGCAGTCATGGAGGTCCTGGTGGAGTGAAAGCATGGAAGGGTGGGAGTGCCGTCCAGATTTAGTGGACTCCTTCACCAGGCAATGGTGAGGAAGTAGAAGCAGTGGAGTCCGCTGGGTCTCCACCCTGATTGCCCACCAGCATCACTGGGAAGCTTTTGAAAAATACACATTCCTCAGGGTGCCTGGCTGGCGCATTCGGAAGAGCGTGCAACTCAATCTGGGAGTCATGAGTTCCAGCCCCATATTGGGTGTAATAAATTAATTAAAATAAAATTTAAAAGCCCACATTCTTGGACACGTTCAGACTCGGACCTGGCAAGTTAGGGGAAGGGCCAAGGAATCTGCATAACGAAGCTCCCTGCTTATTCTGATAGAGCTTTGATGAAGGCACTCACCACGTCATGTATTCTTTCAATAAAATATGCCTGTGAAGGAAAGGAAGGAAAGAAAAAGGAGTTGAGGGAGGGCTTTCTTTTTTTTTTTTTTTTTTTAAATTTAAAGACCATCAGGGGCCTGGTTAGAGGCTAGAAAACTCTTAAGGAGAGAAGTATTAATGAGCTGAAAAGATGATTTAGTCAAATTCTGACTCCCTGAATCTTTGGCCATCTACCCACCCAGCTGCAGATTTCCATGGGAGCCATTACACAGATCCCTTCCTGCTAACTCTGTAGCCAAATTGTCAGCCTTCCTCCAGAGTGTGTTATTTTCTAAGTAGTATTTGAGAATATTCAGGTGTGCTGTGTAAGAAGCTGGCAGGCATTGGCAGTGCCCCAAATCACATCTGTTTACTTACTTGCTATAATTAGACTTGCCCCATACTCATTTGCCAAATGACAAACTATGCCCCTTCCTTCTTGACTTTGCCACCTGCTTTTCTTCCTCCGTGCACTTTTCCTACTGGTAAATGCCAGAGCCATTTCACAGGTGAATAGAATTCAGCATGAACAGTCAGCCTTCTCTTTTGTCAGGTGATCCTACTTTTCAGGGCAGTAGCTCTCAAAACTTTTGTCTCTTTTCTTCTCCTCTTCCTATGCATTGGATGTTTCAAAAAAATTTATCTGCCCGACTAGGAATAGTGAATACAATTTGGTGTCCCCCACTTTTGGTATACCCACCAAAGCTCAGATACTGCCTTAGACACTTTTTATATAGATGATTTCTCCTCTTTCTAATCCTCACTGCAATCATTTCAGGTATCTGGTATACCCACGTCTGACACTTAGAAAAGTTAAATAATTCTCCCAGTGTCGTTCTGCTAAGTGGCAGAGTCTGGAGTAGAACTTGCGTCGCCCTGACTCTGAATCCTCAGATATTGTGATTGGATTACTCACAACTTAATCCTCAACCCCATTCTCTAATTTTGGGGAGAAACAGGCTAAAAGAAGGTAAGGGACTTGGCCAAAGCAGAGGGCCAGTAAAGCCAGGGCAAACCTAGGTTGGTCTGTCTCTGGGCTATTTCTACTACATCCACTGCCTAAAAGAATTTCTTTCCCCATTTTTATTCATCAAAGACATGTATCAATGAAAGCCACTCTGAGTCTTTGGAAGCTTCCAGTTAGCATGAGATTACTCTGGTTACAGCCAAAAGCGAAGAAATTTGATAAATAGTCTGTACAGCCATAGTGTGGGTAAATGGATGGCTTCCAGTTGGCTCCGGAAATAACTGCTTGTCCATCCCTATACCTGCTTGGAATTCCCCCCACCACCCCTTAGCCCCCATTCTCTCAAAACCCCCTCTGGGCTTAGGAGGCCATGACCCTCTTAGTATTGTCTGGGAGAGAAAGAGCTATTTCTGCCCTACTCAAGAAAGATGGCAAATTGGATCTCCCTATCTGGGAAGCTACTTTCCAGAGGGCAAAAGGACACCTTCCTGGTGGCTTGTGGGTTTAGCCTGTACTTTCAGCAGGTGTTCCAGGTTGGGGGAGGGAGGAAGGGAGATCAGTGGAATCATGGGAAATTTACCCAGCCTGCCCTGTGGAGCTTCCTGGTCATTGTCTATGATTTCTGTCTTCTGAGGTGTGCTTTGGCTCAGATTACGACGTATTTTTTCCCAGCCTGTGCCAACATGACTGGTTTGATATGACCTTCCAGGATAAGCTCCAAACACTAGCTTGCTGGTGGAGAATAAAAGCAGGATTACGGATCTGATTTCCTTCAGCTGGTGTCCCTTCGGAATATTCTGGAATTTAAAGAAGCCACTTTATCACCTCATTTAGTAACTACACAGTCTAGTGTTTCAAAATCTAATTTATATAGTGGTTTTCATCCGAAGCTTGAATTTACAACAGGAAGGATTTACTTCTTTAGGCATCTTGGGGGAAACAGCAAACAGTTGCCTGTACAAATTCCCTTCCTTTCGATGTTAAGCCTACATTCAGTCACTAGAGCCTCGATCCAAATCCTTGTGGAGAGTTGTGTTTTTTGGGGTGTTTTATTTTTATTAAGGTTTTTTTAACAGATATTTTTATCTGTTAGTGCCCTCTGCTGGACTTCTTCAAAGTTCTTCTCCCCTGATCGACACTCAGTGACACCAAGGCCCTCACTACAATGGAGAGGTTGGGGATGTGGCCCTTGTCCTCTGGCATTCCATGGCTTGGTGAGCACCACACTCAGGTGGTTGCTTTTTCCGTGACCTCAGGGAACTGGTAGATTTCATTTAGGAAGCAGGATGAGCTGCCCCATGTCCAGGAGGCCTATTATCATTGAACAAGGCTCATTTAAGAGAAGATTGCAAAGAGTTCATGTGAGAGAGTGAGGCAACATCTGAAATCTCTGGAGATTCTGCTCAACACTATTACTTCATGCGGACTGAGTGGAGGAGCGCTTGGTGTCCCTCTCACTTATTTAAGACTGTTGAGGGGCGCCTGGGTGGCTCAGTCGGTTGAGCATCTGACTTCAGGTCAGGTCATGATCTCACGGTTTGTGGGTTTGAGTCCCGCGTAGGGCTCTGTGCTGACAGCTAAGAGTCTGGAACCTGCTTCGAATTCTGTGCCTCCCTCTCTCTTTGACCCTCCCCTGCTTGTGCTGTCTCTCTCTGTCTCTCAAAAATAAATAAAAAACATTAAAAAAAAAAAAAGACTGTTGAAAAACAAGTTCCAACAACGGGAGGAGACAGGACCAGTCTCCTCCTGGGAGCTGTAAAGGAGGAAGTGCCCTGTGCACCCTGCGGCTGCCACCACCATGGATTTATGAAGAGTCCCTCTTACTCAGCGTCCACTAGTCAGACGTGTTCCCCACCCACCCCCGCTGAAGTGTCTGCCATCTTACTTTGTCCATGGTTTTAGTGTTGCCACACCGCAGTGCGCAGTGAATATCTGTGATCCTTCATGTCCTTGTCTCCTACACAGTGCCTGGTACATGATAAGCGTGTGGTAGATGGAACTAAAATAGAATGTCCTTCTCTTCAGGTCTGTTTGTCCTGAATCTATCTGAATTGCAAGTGTCCGCCCTGAAACACTTGTTGTCCCCACAGCGTTCCTTCTCTTACTGGCCCCAGTATTTTATGTTTCCCTAGTATTTAGCATTTACTTCTGAGAGGTATGATTTTTGCTTTTAAAGGTAGTTGCTTACATTGACTCTTACTTTCCAGATTGTAGACACCTTGAGAGCAGGACCCTTCACCTGATTCATGTTTTCACTGTCCGTGACCCACAAAATGATGCCTTACACATAATAATAGTAGCAGTTACATGCAGCACTGAATACGTACCAGGCACTGTTCTCCATTCTTCACACATGTTCATTCTTTAATCTTGGCAACAGCTTTATGAGGTAAGAAGCATCGTTAACATCTATCTCCATTTTGTAGGTAAGGAGAATGATATTAAGTAATTTGCTCAGGGTCGTATAACTAGGAAGTGAGGAGCTTGGATTCAGTCCCGGCAGCATATTCCAGAGTCTGGACTTTATCATTACCTTGATGCTGCCTCTTGTCCGCACACGTGCACACAGACGCCATTATGTAAATATTTGTCTACTGCCTGTAGGTTGGTATTTCTAGGTTATTTAGAACCAATAAACAGGTTGAAAGTGATCCACTTGTCGCTTTCATCTCTACCACCCAAACTGTTTTCTGAGCAACGGGAGGGCCAAAAGGGGGCACCAGAATGTTGGGTCTAGTCTTAATTTCAGAAGTGCTTGTTGAAGTTCTGGCTTCGAAGTCAACAGTGCCATCTAGTGAGACAGCTTGCTAATAGCAGCTCAGACGTAGTTTTCTGAAACCCAGGTACACCGTCCTTTCATTCTGGGAGCCCCATTATTAGCTTAACTTGAACTCCTGATTGCCAGAGAAGGGGTAGGGTAAGAAGGAAGACTAGCTGAAATAGAGCCAACCCCAGTCTCTTCTTTGAAGAGGCTGTGATGTTGATCATGATCATTTGGGTTGGTTGAGCCCCATTGGCTGTTAGTGTCCAACATTGGGCTCTAGACCCCCTCCCTTCTGCCTCTCCTCACATGTGCTGCTAGTGGTATAGACTGGTATTCCTCTCTTCATGCTCGCCTTTGGAGCTGTCTGCTGTAGAATTGGAGTTCTGACCATCTGTGAGTTGCCTACTGCAGTACGGTGCCTGATGCGTTCGTTATAACAAGTTAGTCCCAATGTAAGAAATTCCACGTCAGCAACACAGTAGCCCAGTTTTGTGATGAGGATTTTTTAACAGGCAAGTCTCTGAGACTTTGGGAAGGGGATCTGATGAGTAGCCCCTCCCCGATGAACAAGCAGCAAAAAAGTGCTATGTGTAGAGTAAATGAAAGAGAAAGGGCTGGTGCACATACTTCCATTCTGCTAAGCAAGTGGAGGCTCTGCGTTTGGTGCTCTTCTGACTTCTAGGGTGTGTGTGTGTGTTTGAAAACGTAAATTTCTTCTAAGTTCATTTACACAGGAATATAAGAACATGGTTATAACTTTCATCACAAAAAAGTCACATGCTGCTTGGGTTAAGATTGAGCCAGCTCTCATCTTACAAGATTGTTCAGAGTCTCAGTCAACAGGGATCAGTGTAAGGAATACAGTCTGTGGAGATCAATGCATTTTTCTGTGCTGAGCAGTCCATCAGAACAAGAAAACAATTTTGGTTATCCTGGAGTCTGGGTTATAGTGACATAGAGGGTCAGAGGAATTTACTATTAATAGACTATGCAAATCAGGGGTTTGCTAACTTTTTCGGTTAGGGGCAAGATAATAAATATTTTAGGCTTTGTGGGTCTAATGTGCTCACTACTTAATTCAGTGGTGCCTTAACTATTCAGTCTGTCATTGTAGCAAAACAGCAGCCATAGATAATATGTAAATGAATAGGTATGGCTGTGTTCCAATAAAACTTTATTCATGGCTCTGAAGTTTGAATTTCATGTAATCGTCATGTATCGTGAGATATCATTCTTGTTTTGACTTTTCCCCCCAATCATCTTTTTGAAAACACCATTTCAAGGAATTGCAAAAACAAAAAAACCAGGCAGCTTCAGATTTGGCCTCGGTGGGGAGCTATAGTGTGTTGACTACTGATCAGATGCTTGGATTAGTTAAAAAAAAATACAGATTATTTGTTCATATGCTGAGTTGGTGTCATAAGATGTCTGAAGAGCTTTTCTCTCTCTCAAGTAAGATGAAAGATGGCTGAATTCCATAGACTGTAACCTCAATGTAAGCATTTTAAAGAGCTCTGTGAACGAAAGCCCTAGAATCATCTTGGGCTGGAGTGGAGGGACTCTACCCTCTTATCCCTCCCTTATCGGCACCCTCCTCAGCCTTCCAGGAGGCAGAGAAGCAACCCAGGTGACCCCTGCCCCCGTCCAGTCTTTCTCTCTACTGGAACTTTCCCTCCCACCCCCATCTGCACCTGCATCTTGAGAGTCTCCAGTAAGGTTGAAGAAACATGGGATTGTTACCCTGGCATGCAGATTAAGAAGCCCAAGTATAGAAAGTACTGGAGGTATTTGCTCACTGATCAGGTTCCCAAGGAAGAACAAGGGGACAGGTCAAGATTTCCCACTTCGGCCTCAGATGAGCCAGCTGGAGTTTGCACCATATTTGTGTCATTTCTCACGTCTATTGCCTGTCAGTACACTCTCTGTATAAAGTTACATGGGGGAACTTGCATCGTTAAAATTTTGTAACTCCATTTCGTTGTCAAGCTGTGGAATCTAGATGACCTCCCCCAGTGTTGAGAAGGAAGTTGACGGTTCATATCCTGTGTCTTTCTTCAGCAGCCAGCAGAGTAGCCAGCAGAGCAGCCACGACGATGATTCCAGCAGGTTCCTGAGTCCTCGAGCACGGGAGGAAAGGTAAGGCCAAGTGAGGGGGGAGCGGCGGGCTGAAATGTTGGAGCACGGTTGTCCTTCTGGTGCCTGGAGACCCGTGGGCAAAGGGAGGGTGGGAGGAGGCTCCACACGTCTGTGCTCAGACTGGCCAGAAAGACAGGACCTTCACCCAGGAAGTGAGAGGGTGCAGCCCCGAGGGACTGGTTCTGAAGGTCCTTGGGGTTCAGCAAGGAGCAAAGCCAGTAGGTGGCCAGTCAGAGACTGGCAGAAGGTGGCAGCTGCAGCGTGGATGGCGCCTGAGCAAGGCCGTGTGGCCCGGCTTGCTGCGTGTGGCATCAGATGGTGGCAGGGCACTGGGGGAAGAGTGGACTGTAGGGTTGAGGTGAATGAGGGTGGATAGGCGGGGATGCAGGGATGAAAAAGAGGCTCCTAAATACTCACTTGAGGATTTGGGGTCTGACTGGTTAAACACTCGGGATGTGAGGACCAGCTGGCTATCTGCTTCATGTAGTGCGTAGTGCGCGTGTGCGGTAGACGGTCCACAGGAGCAGGTGAAACCCTGCGGGAGCAAGTTGACTGTACCAACGTTCAATAAAAGGTCTCTTGTTGGCATACCACAGGGCTCTGCTCTTTTCATCAACAAACCAAATGAGAAAGGAGAGGGTACTCTTATAGCATTTATCAAGCTTCTGGCAGACACTCAGCTGAGAGGGAATAGAGAAGACTAAGGATGACAGACTTAAGGTTTAGTGTTTCAGATGGGACCTTGGGTGTGAATGACAAGGTTTTTAAAAATGAAATGTGCTATTATGTTTATATTATGTGCTTATAAATCTGTATTAGAATAGTTTTTTTGTTTTTAAGTTTATTTATTTTCAGAGAGAGAGAGAGCAAACAGGGAAGGGGCAGAGGTGCGGGGGGGGATCCTGCACTGTCAGCAGGCCTGAGCTGAAGTCAAGAGTCAGGTGCTTAACTGACTGAGCCACCCAGTGGCCCAGTAGAATAGTTGCTTGCCTATAAGATTACCACAGGGAGGGGCGCCTGGGTGGCTCAGTTGGTTGAGCATCTGACTTTGGCTCAGGTTATGATCTCATGGCTCGTGAGTTCAAGCCCTGTGTCGGGCTCTGTGCTGACAGCTCAGAGCCTGGAGCCTGCTTTGGATTCAGTGTCTCCCTCTCTCTCTGCCCCTCCCCTGCTCAAGCTCTGTCTTTCTCTCTCTCAAATAAACATTAAAAAAAAGTTTTTCTTAAATAAGGATTACCACAGGGAGTCTACCTTGACAGGATTTCATGTGAAAAAGAACCTGGGGGTTTTATTTATCAGCAAAATTATGAGCCAATAGGATGACCGAATGATCTTTGAAAATGTGAATTCATTCATGGAAGTGTGGAGCATGGATTAAAAAAGATCTCACTGATCCGTACTGGTTTGAGTGTATCTGGTGTATGGTGTCCAGTTCTCTGGAAATACATGTATCGATAAATTCCAAATCTGGGAAGAATGATCGAGATGATAAGATATTATGATAAGGACCAGAGAAAGGAAAATGGCTCAGCCTGGAGAAGAGAAGGATTTCGGGGACTATAACAACCGCTCTTTAAATATCTCAAAGCCTAAGAAATAGTGCTAGAGGGGGAGAGGTCATAGTGAGAAGGATTTCAGCTCAGGGTAAGGAAGGACTCTGTGGTTGCAGCAGCTAGACTCTAAAGGAATAGACCTTGCAAAGTAACCATTATCCTCTTGATGGAAGTGTTCAAGCTAAAGCTAGAAGCGGGTCATAAGGGGACCCTCTCCCAGGGCGAGAGGGTGGGGCCTCCATAATCCTTTTACAGATCTCTTTGCATTATAAAGTTATATGGGTTCTCCCCTTTTTCTCAAGGATCAGTTCAGCTCATCAATTCAAACTGAGAGGATAGGAGCCAGGGGGCCCCCAGGGGTAAAGATTTTTCATTCTTGTTAAGATGCTTAATCAGTTGCTGTCTGATGGCAGTGCCCTAAGTCTCTCCAGTGGCCCATGCTCTCTCTAGTTGGTGCTTTCTGGATCCCATCAACCATACTCTCAAAATTTAAAAAATGTTTAAATTTTAAAACTTATTTTATTTTTTTAAATGTTTTTTATTTATTCTCGAAAGAGAGAGAGAGAGAGACAGCATGAGCAAGGAAGGGTCAGAGAGAGAGGGAGACACAGAATTGGAAGCAGGCTCCAGGCTCCGAGCTAGCTGTCAGCACAGAGCCCGATGGGGGCCTCAAACCCATGAACTGTGAGATCGTGACCTGAGCCGAAGTTGGATGCTCAACCGACTGAGCCACTCAGGCGCCCCCCAAATTTAAAAAATTTAAGAAAGGGGCCGTGGAGTCCCCCTGGCTCCGTGTCCCTGTGCCTGGACATTGCACATCTCCTGAAGTGTCCCATCCATTTCAGGTCATGTCTTAAGTTGCTTCTCAGTCAGCTCTAAGATTAGCGGCTCCTCAACTCCTGTGTCAGCTGCTTAGGAGCGTTCCTGGGAGAGAGAAATAGGTGGTGAGTTGCAGGCTCTAAGGTGCAACTCCCAAGGCAACTGCATCTCTTACACCAGGACATGACTACTTGAGCACTAGAACCAGCTCTTTGGGATTGTATGTTGACGAAAATTATATTCTAGCTCCTTCTCTCCCTGCTTCCTCAACCAAATGAAACATTACAAAGGTTCTCCAGCCCAAACCTCTGCCTAGCAAAGTCCTCTGGATGTCTTCCCTGGTCCTTGCTATCCGTGGCCCCCGGAGGGGCCCCTTAACTCTTCACGGTGGACAGTGGCTATATTTTGCATCAGCTTACCTCGGGCAGTATAGGAAATAAAGCTCTGATCAGAAGTATGCTTCCCGCGGTGGTCCCTGTGGACCCCCTCCCCCAAGAAGCTCAGGACTGGTATGTCTGTGTTCACTCTGGCCATTCTGAAGGAAGTCTTTTTTTTTTCTGCTCATCTTGTTGGTTCTCCTGGAGAGAACAAGTCCCCAGAGTGCTAATTAATCACCAGCCTCAGTTCAGAACAAACCCTTACACCCTGCCCCTTATCCTTCCTCTAATATGTTTTTACCCAATTACAAGACTCTCTGGGGCATTTTGGATGTTGGTCTGTGTTACCCTGGCCTGGGGCAAGCGTGAGATCCAAACCCTTGGGAGATTTTCAGCTGTGGTGGGGATCCAGCTTCCTGCTCCTCACTCTGGGCCCTTTTGGATGGACAGCGCCCCCTGTGGTCATGGCGGCATTTCCATGCCAGGCCTTTGTGTTATGTCCCGTACCTTTGCTAATTTCCAGGCTGCAGAGCAGATATTCTGGATTGAAAATGGTCGAGTATGAGGCAGGTAATATGGACCCTTTCCTGTGCTTGCTCCTAATTCTTCAAACCATGTGTTCAATTATCAGATGAAGGATAGTTTTCATAGAGCAGACAAAAAAAAATTAACATTGATTTCTTCTGTCTCCCAGATAAAAATTCTAATCCTTAAGTATGAGGTATACTTTCAATCAGTTAAATAAAACATCACTTTTCCTTTTTCTTGTACGAGGTTCAGAATAGATATGATATTTAGAGACAAACTAGTTGTCCTACTTAGCTTAACAAATGACTACATGACAGCAAAGGGGGAAATGTCTAGTATGCTTCCAAACCTAAGGGCTTCTCAGAATTTTTCTCCTGATTCACATCAGTGTGGATTCCTGAAGAAAATGGCCGTTGGAACCATGATAGGGGCAGAGGATGGGAGGTGCAGGGAGGCAGTCATTTCCTGGGCAGGTATACCTCAAGAAGAGTTGATTTGAGGAAGTGAATCAGCTCTTGGGGACATGAAGGTTGTTTCAGAGGTAGGAATAATGCCCTCAGGTTTCTAGTGGAAAGAAAGCAGAATAGATCCAACTTTCCCAAAGTCTGTATGTGTGTGCGTCATTGAGTAGGGGCGTAGATCCATTTTCATGCTTCTAGGGTAAAGCCAGGGGTACACTTAAAAACACATTGGTTCTCTGGTTCAGCCCAAACTGGACCAATTATCAGGGTTCCTCATGTCGCCAGATCTTTATTTGGTACATTTACAGGATGACAGGAACCGTCAAACAGCCAGGGCTGTAGAAGACAGAGCTGTTTTACTAAGGACGTTTTATGTACACAGTGTGTTTCAACAAAACGTGGTCTCAGTTGACCAGCCTTTCGTGGTAGGAAGGCTGAGACCCAGACAGGGCAGGGAATAACTGAGCGCTGAGGCCATTCCTACCAGGCATGTGTACCCCAAACCCTCAAGTATGTGCAAGACACTGGGGAGCCTGCCAGAGTCCAGGCTATGAGATGGATAGAGGCTCCCTGGCCAGTGGGCTCTGTGGTGTCCTAGAAAGGGTAGAAGCCTTGAAGTCAGACCTACTGAGGTGTTGGACTAACCTTCCTTATTAATGTCATTTTTAAAAGCAACTTCCTTAGCTTTATTCACCCTCTATTTCCTCATCTATGAAAGCCTTTCCTTGAAAGAAAGAAATGAGATCATATGTGTAAAGGGCTCAGTACTTAGCAGGTGCTTGGTGAGTGGTGGCTGCCAGTACTCTGAGGATGTCAGGAGATTTCACTCCGTTTCCTAGCAGATCTGTATATACACTGCTGTCCTTGAAGCAGAGACAGAGGAACACGTGGAATGTTGATTGTCCCTAAAATGTCAGATGTGGACACTAAGAATAAATAGATGAATGCCCAGTCTTTCTCCTTGAGCACCGTTATCTCATGGTATCTCACATCATGTGATAACGAACACGGAATTCTGTATACACTAATAACACTGAAGAAGTGGTTCACTTAACGCACCTAACCCTGTGCTGTGCATCTTGCAGACACTGTGAAATGCAGTTCCTCACAGCAACCCCTATAGATGCTGTTTTTAACCTGCACATGAGAGTGTAGGAAACGGAGGCTCAGTGGAGCTACCAAACTTGCCCCGAAGTAACACAGCTACTGTGCTCTGCGCGAGGGCAGTGGAGAGTGGGGAGGGGCCCGAGGGATCCAGAAAGACGCCACAGAAAGAGATGTGCTTCGCCGAGAACTGCAAGAGGAGTGGGAATCTGTCACACAGGCTGCATTCCCAGGCGACGGAACAAGATGTACGTGAGCAGGGAGGCGAGCAGGGAGGCGTGAGAAAGCCAGGCGCGTCCAGGGGCTTCCGACGCTTCGGTGTTGCCGCCCTTCATGTCCCAGGAGGGGAGCAGCTAGTGCATGGCCAGCAGTTATCTTAGCACAGGTAGGCAGGTGCCTGGTTCTGCCAAAGCTGGGACAGAGTAGCTTCCTTATAGGGGAGGAGAAATGAGGGAGAGGTTTTGAGGAGGGGGGTACCCAGATCACTTATAGATAGATCCTCTTGTGACAAAAGTCACATTTGGTCCTAGTGGGAGAGATGGATTTAAAGGGCTAGCATTGAAAGCAGATAGACAAGGAAGGAAACTGACAATTATTTATTTACTCAATTGTTCCCTCATTTAACAAGCATCTATTGAGCACATGCTATCTACTAGCTGCTCTTGCAAATGTTGGGGGCCACAGCCATGAGCTGGTAACTTGTCTTCCATCTCAAGGTGCTTATGTTTTAGCAAGTGGAGACAGATATAAACAAACAAGTGAGTAAGAAAGCACCAAGTGGTAACGAGGGCCATAAAGAAAATGAAAAAGAGTGATACAGTGGGCCAAGACTTTTTAGGATAACTCTTAAGTGAGGCGGGAAGGGTCAGCTTACTGACCTGGTGACATTTAAGCCAAGACCCGATGGGCACACTTCTGAATTAATGGTAGTGAGGATGGAAAAGGAGGAACCAAGTGAAGAAGTTCGTTAAGTAGGTTTGACAAAGCTTATCTACATCTGGGTTGAGGAAGGGTACCTAGCGTGAGCCTGTGTTTGTAGGCTTGTAGTGGGGATTTGTAGTGGGGAATCCAGTAAAAGGTAGCATAGTCCACAGGTTTAGTGCCTACCTGGGTTCTCATTGTGCTTCCAACTGCATGCTGTGAGACCTTTGGCAAACCACTTCACCTCTGTACCTCAGTCTCCTCATCTATGAAATGGGTATAATAATAGTTCATACTTCATGAGTTATTGGGAGGAGCATGTGTATGTGTATGTCTGTCTTTGATAATTTGAATAGTGCCTGGTACATGGCTAGTATTATATATGTGCTTGCTATGACGATTAATATTATATCATTATTGTTATTAAAATATCGAGGAAAGGGGGAAGAATTTGAAGAGCAGGAGTGATACTGAATTTAACTGAGATACACTAGCCAGTTGCCTACACCTGTTTGAAGCTCAGGAGAGCAGACTAAAACTACTTGTTTGGCAATGAGATTGTAGTCGAGAGGCAAGAGTCAGGATCAGCAAAGTTTAAGCAGAAGTCAAAGGAAGAAGGGAATTTGCCAAAGATTGCCCACTGAGGCTGAGAAAAGTAGGAGAGACAGAAATACAGCCATGAGAAGGAGGAATCGTAGAGGATGGAGCTAGGAAGGAGGTTGGTCACTCGTAACCACCGAGCAGTTTTAGAAGGGTATATGGGAAGGGAGAGGAAGAGACTGAACATGGAGAATTTATTCTAGGAGTTTCCCCAGGAGGATGAGAAAGAGAGGTGAAAGCCAAAGGAGAAGGCAGGGGTGACTGGGGAGAATTTTTGTTTTAACACAGGGAGACACAGCATGCTTTAAATCTCTGAAGTAGCAAGTGGTAGGTCAAGGGTGTGAATTTCAGAGAGAACATCATTCATTCATGCACTCAACAAACACCAGGTGTGCAGTAGGACTCCATGAGTTTCCAGGCTTGTTGAGGAGACAGTATTAACACACCTGAGGGTATGACTTAGAAAGTACAAACTTGGGTGTGTGGATTCAAGGAAGGGTTTCAGGAGAGAGTGTATCGAAGAAACTGGACTTGGACCGAGGGACGGGGGCCGCGGTGGGGTGGTTGAGTTAAGAACAGGTGAGCAGGAAGCAGTGGGATGAGAAGGATGAGATGAGAAGGGACAGGAGCTTGGTTGGCCATGACCAGGACTTGAGTCTTTATGCCAAGAGCATCAAGAAGCAATTGAGAGTCTTAAGGGAGGTGACCACATCAGATTTGCATCCTGGAAAGATTGCAGTGTGGAGAAGGGGTCGAGGCGGCCCTAGTAGGATCAGAGAGATCAGCTCAGAGGTTATTACAGTTGTTTAGTTCAGGGATGTTGGTGGCTTGGATTTGAGATGATGGTCGTGGCAGAGAGTAGATAAATTCAGGATACGTTTAGGGGATTAACATGTCCAGGACTTGGTGATGGATTGGATTTAGGATGTGAGAGAGAAGGAAGGTCCTCACAGTTAGTTCTGGGATTCTGACTTGGTCAGTTTGCCTCGTACCACCTACTGAAGATAAGCAAGCAAGCTCTCGGAAGAGGCAAGGAAAGATAGCTCTAGATTGCAAGTGAACAGATTGGCCTTGGCCAGACCATAATGGTCATGGATGCAGGTGAGTTCACGTGTGATGTGGTGGGAAGGTGAGGAGGCGGATAGCAGCAGGATCTATTTTCTCCGTGTAATAGGAACTCAGATTATTTCCCAAGATGAAGGAAGGTGGACCGAGAATAAGTGTGAGCTTTGGGTCTCATTAATTTGGGGGTTGCCTGTCACCTTTCCTCTGACGAGCTACAAAGCTCTGCACGTCTTCCCGTGTCTCACTAGAACCCACCCTTGTTTCTTCGGGTTGGGGAAGGGAGAGAGCACGTTTTACCCCTGGTTTGGAAGTGGAGTAGCAGGCTCTGGTTGGTTCTGTCCAGCACTTGCCTCCTGGTGTGCGCTGTCTCGCACTAGCCCAGGAGACCCGTGGGGGACAGAAACGGTATCTCTTCTGTCTGGCATAGAGTAAATGCTCAGCAAATGCTTGTGGAATTCATGAGCAAATGGAGAAACTGAGGTAGTAGAATTTGAGACCACAGGGTGGAAGGAGAGGCCAGAGGACAGGGCCCACGAATTTCAGCTCAGTTCTGGCCACCAGAACTGTTAGCCTCCTCATGGAAGGAAAGATGCTTTTGGTTCTGCTTATCCGATCCCCGAAATTGCCCCCCAACAGCCTGTTTCCAGAGCACTCTGGCTCTGTCTGCCTGCCGGGGCACTGAATTCCCTGCCGCCCAACTGCCACTCAGGTGACCTCTAGGCGTCAGCTCCCTCACCATGAGGAAGGAGCCCGGGAGCAAACCCTCTGGGAGCGGTGCCCGCGGGCCCTCCCCCTCCCTCTAGCTCCAGCAGCTGACATCACATGCCGGTACAGCCCCGTCCTCCCTGGCTGAGGACAGAGAGGAGGAAACTCACCAAGTGCCCAGAGCACTGCCAGATGTTGCAGGATGGAGGAGGGTTCTCTTTGGAGCTGTGGCTCGGGCCAAAGCCAGGGGGGACCCTGGTAACAAGGACCCTCAGACTCTTGCCTGCCCCGGGGCCCTCCACCTGCCTGTGTTTAGGCTTGAACACCAGGGCAGGGAGGGCTCCCCCGTGCAGGAGCTGCGGCCGACAGCTGAAGGAGCTGCGGAAGCAGCATGTCCATGCAGCCCCAGAGTGAGCCCCGAGCCCTTGAGGTCCAAGCTGCCATGTGACGAGCCCTCCCGAGCCCAGCATGGTGCACAATCTGCGCTCCCAGACGGTCTCCTGCAGCACGGCCGTAAAGCAGGCCTGTCACTCCCATGTCTCCTCCTTGAGGAAGAAGCTGTCCTTTCTACGAGCCAAGTAGGTGGCAGGGGACCCCTGGAGATGAGGGCACGAGGACGTGACCCTGCGGCAGGCTGAGGATGACCTGGGGCTCCACACAGAGGTGGGAGTGTTTTGGGGGCTGGTTCCCATGTCTGGGAGCTTATTGTAGTTCTTGGCCAAGGGTCAGCCCCTGAAGAGGGGGGAGTGGTCTGATGCAAGAGGCTGAAGGTGAGGGATGGAGGAGGGCAGCCCTGCGAGGCTGTGTGGCCCTCAGTCGGATGAGTGGATGGAAAGCTCGACTGGGCCTTAGTGTGTGTCTGCCAAGGAAGTGACCGGCTCTCCCGGTTCTTCGTAACTGGCCAGCAAGTTCGTTTGCCTCCGTCATGGTGTGTTACTTAGGTTGGTAAAGAACTTGGGGGTCCCAAGAGAAAGGTGCTGTAGAGGATGTAGTATTCTATCTGGTGCCTTTGGGGTGTTGATTGTTCCTTTCCAGCGAGAGGGAACCTGTGAGTAAGGTGTTTGGTGGTGCGGACCCTGTGGGTTCACTTCTTACAAGGTGTAGTCACTTGGGACTTGGCTCTGACTCAGAGCCGCTCTAGCAGGCTGCCAGGGAAGACGTGAGGATGAACCTTTGGGTATGGGGCGCTTTTTCCTGGTGCAGTGGCTCCAGGGTGAACATGCCCCTTGTGACAAGCAGAGGGGAGCAGGGTTTCCGGGTGGAGAGAGAGGCTGCAGCCCCTAGCATCAGAGTTAAACTCAGGGGCTGACTGGCGTTGGAGAGAGAGGGGCACATAAGCTTCCGGGCAGGCTTCTGGGTGTTATTTGTGTGAAAACAAATACAGCAGCGAGCGAAAGGAAAGATAGGACAAATGGAGGAAAGGTAGGGAGAGAGACTGAATGGAGGTCGATTGGGGATGGAGGTGTCGTAGGTGACTTGATCTTGATTTTCTCTTTCACACTCTCTCTCAAACACGTAGGCATGGGTGCCCATAAGTGTTTAGCCGATTATTGATAAGAGTTGTCTCCCCTGGGGTGTTCTCATATGGAAGTTTTGAGGGCAAGGGACAGAGACTGAGTCCTTACTGTTAGAAGGGGACTCCTCAGGTACTGACCACCCAGTACCTTGCACATAGCAGGCACCCAGGGGATAATGGCAGAAGAGGAGAATCTCCGACCCTGTGGTATGGTGCTGGGGGCAGAGACAGGATCCCTCAGCAGTCACCTTGTGGAGCTCAGGACCGCTTGGAGGACCAAACAGCCTTCAGTTAAGCTCTGGCTCTCTTCCACTTATTGGCCGTGGGGGCTCTCACAAAATCATCCTTTCCTCTCTGAATGTGTCCTTCCTTAAGAACGGAGATAGTTGTGGGGCTCCTGGGTGGCTCGGTTGGTTGGGCGTCCAGCCTCGGCTCAGGTCATGATCTCAATGGTTCGTGGGTTCGAGCCTTGCATTGGGCTCTGTGCTGACAGCTCAGAGCCTGGAGCCTGTCTTCACGTTCTGTGTCTCCCTCTCTCTCTGACCCTCCCCTTTTCACCTCTTTCTCTTTCACTCAAAAATTTAAAAAAACATTAAAAAAATACAAAAAAAAAAAAACAAAAAAGAACGTAGATAGTCGTGCCTCCTTCGTGGAGGCCACGGGAATCAAAATGATGTAAAACGTAGGAAGGTCTTGGCCCTGTGTCTGGCAAACAGTAGATGTTACTGTGACTGCCAGCCAACAGTGGACTTGGGCCAAACCTGAGAGGTGAGTGGAGGGTGAGTTTTGAGCTATTCCGGAGCCATGTGTGGGTTGGGAACCGGGTTCAGGTAGGCTATGAACAAGTTTGCAGTGGCCAGTCAGTCACGTAAACCCCGGTCCTCATTGTTCCAGCTTATTTTCCATCTTGGGCTAACCACGTTGTCACTGTATTTTGCTGTTGACCCAGTTGTCGTCTGTCTCCTTGACTAGGGCCCTAAGCTTCACCAGAGCAGGGGACTGTCTGCCTCATTCACTGGTGGGGGCCTGACACATGGTAGGTACTCAGTAAAGATTGTTAAATGAGGGGCACCTGGGGGCTCAGTCGATGAAGTGTCCGATTCTTCTTGATTTTGGCTCAGGTCATGATCTAACGGTTCCTGGGTTAGAGCCCCGCATTGAGCTCTGTGCTGACACTGTGGAGCCTGCTGAGGACTCTCTCTTTCCCTGCCCCTCCCCTGCTTGTGTGCTCACTCACACGCGCTCTCTCTCTCTCTCCCTCAAAAATAAGTAAATAAACCTTAAAAAAAAAAGGATTTGTTAAAGGAGTAAATGGGCACATGAGGAACTAAGGCTTTTTTGCCAGCTCTCACATTCTGTGATCGTGGGATTCCATGACTGTGTCGCAAATTGAGGGCCACTGGTGAGCCCCTCTGTATCTGTTAATGGTGTGACATTTTTATGCTTGTGGTCTGTGGTTAGTGGCTGCCCCTTACCTGTTCTCCCTTCTCTGATCCACGTACTCCCATGCTTGGGGGAATGGCCTAGCCTTGGCCACACATGGACACATGGCATCTGACCAGGACAGAGAAAGACCTTATTTTAGGTCCAGGCAGAGAAGTAAGTGGGCGCTCCCACTCTCCCCTCCCTCCCCAAGTTCCCAGTTCGCAGCTCCTCCCTGCCACTGAAGGCCCGGGCTGCTTCCGCAGCTGTCAGCAGAACTGTCTGCAGGTGTAACCGTCACCTGCTCAGCGTTTCTCCTACCCCAGCGTTTCTCCTTTCCTGCCTGAGAAAGGGGGAGATTAATTATAACTCAGCAACGAGGCTCACGCTGCTGAGGCCACAGTTGGGATTTAGATTTGGACAACTGGCAGGCAGATGGTAAACCTCATTCCCTGGCTTCCCCACCCCCTGCTGGGTGAAATCCCATCCTCCTGTAAGTGGGTGACAGTTCTGGGGGCTCAAGCAGGGACTCCACTTCTGGCTTGCCCTGCTCTGCAGCGCATTCTTTGCCTCCCTCTTACTCCAGGGGTGAGATGCCGTTGGAGGCCCAAATCCCAGAGGTCTCTTCTCAACTTGTTACTGATGAATCACCAGAGCTCAGGGCACCTGTTTGCAGAGACCACTCTTTCCTGTCTAGGCGAGACGCCATTGTACCAGAAGTTGGTAACTCTGGCTTGGTTGCAAATCCCTGTATCAGTGAAAACTTTTTGAGCTGTCTCCCACCAGTATATATTTATATAAATTATATGCATGCACTGCTGTACTAGATGTTTTGCCTATTACAGACATTTTCTGAAAGGATTGGATAAAAAGAAATACATAAGTTATAATATTCTGCACGGGCAAGTGTTCTTGTCCCTTGATATTGAAAAGCCTACTTGGGAGACAGGGAGACCTCACGGGTTTCAGATTCGTGTGCAGAACTTTCTCAGTGTGCAGATTTCCTGGGCTCTTGTCTGTGATTCTGAGTCACGTGGACTGGGGTGGGCCTAGTTTGCACAGTGAACACATATCCCAAGTGATTCTGACTCAGGGGCTCTTGAGCCATGGTCTGAGAAACACGCCCGTTGCCCGAAGCCTCCTGTTATCCCTGCGCTAACTAGCATCAAGTGTGCAATTTAAGTGCGCAGTAATGGACCGGGAGAGCCCGGTGCTCTCTATTCCTGGCCCATGGCATCAGGTTCAGGGAGCCTCTGGCAGACCCGTGGCACCCTCAGGGACACTGGTGTCAGTCCGTAGCTTCTGTTTTCCTAACCTGTTTGCTCCACAGCCCAAGAATCCCCTTCTGCAGCAAGGAGAAAGGGGAGCAGGGTGGGGCTATGTAATGAAAATAATCATTTCATCTTATCTGTCACCAACTTTCCAGATTGCTCAATGCTTCTTTTCTTCTTATCCTTTTGTGAGTCAACAGCAAGCAGTTCATGGCTGGGCTCCCTCCTTCCCTTGGCCATTTCCTAGTTGGAAGGTGAAAGTCTCCCATCAAAATGCAGAGAAAAGCATTGTGACCCTGGTCCAGAGGGTCTTGGGATTGGGAGAGGGGCTGAGGGAGTGGACAGTGTCTGAGTACCTCCCCAGGGGCTCTGTGCTGTCGGTGCAGAGCCAGATGTGGGGCTCGATCTCACAAACTGTAAGATCATGACCTGAGCCGAAATCGGGAGTCAGACGTGTAACCAACTGAGCCACCTTGTCCCCCCTCCCTTGTGTCTTGTGTGTGTGAGCTGGTTGGGTGCTTCATGGAGTAGGAGTCAGCACTAGACTCAAAACTCTTGAGTTTATGAACATGACATCACGACAGGTTTGCTTGGGGATCCCGGGTGAACAGTCCTACCTGTTGAACTCCTTTCCCTCTAGAAATGAAACATCCATGTTTCCTTTTCTTGGCATTTTAAACAACGGGTGGGCATCTGGCCAGGAGTGTATATCAGTTGCCCTTATAAATAAGTTCCACAGAAGTGGCCCAAAAGAAGAGAAGTAAGGAGGCGAATACCCTCTGTTCCTTCCTGATTTGTGAATTTCTTCCTCAGTACCTACATCAAATGGTACTCTCAGTGAATAACATCCATAGTGGGAAATTTGCTCAGGAAGTAATTTGGGGTTTCTCTCAGTAAAGAAATGTAGAATTATACGCAACTACAGAAAATCAACATGTGTGACGAGTGAATTGAAGGCAGTGCAGAATGTCTGTGTACTTAGTTTGTGGGCATCTGAGGTATTAATTGTTATTATTAATAATATCTGCTGTTTGGAGAGTTTATTATGTGTTCCGCACCACCGTTTACATGTGCTCTCTTATTCAACCATAATAGTGGGTCTGTAAGGACAGTTGCTATTTTATCCATTTTCTAGAGAAGGAGATGGAGGCTTACGTTGTCCACTGGCATACTTTGTAAGTGATCGAGCTGAGATTCAAGTCCAGAGCTTTTTATTTGCAACGTTTTATGGCTTTCCCCTTGAGACAGCATCCATGTGGCTCTTAGGACACTTGGGGCCCGGTGCTGAACCTTCTGCTTTTCCTTATGTCGGATGGATCTTTTGTCACCAGCTTCCTGGATTCAAAGCTCCAGATGTGGAGTGTGCAAATGAGTTTGTTAGTGAAGCTGGATGGAACAGGAGACAGACGGACAAGGAGAGAATAGACCCCAGTGATATCTAATGATACATATTAAATATGCCTGAGAGCCTAACGGTTGGGGTTATTTTGAGTATGTCTCCTATGCCTTGTCATAAGTGCTATAGACTTAACTAGCAAGTTATTTGTAGGAAAGTTCTACTACATTTCTGATGCCTTCTTTTAGTTTCACTCTTAGGCCTAAACCACAGAACAAAACTGTGGTCCCTCTGACCTCTTTGCAGGTGCCAGGTGAAGCCCTTCTAGGTGCTGGCTGGAGCCACAGAAAACGTTCTTGACCTTCTGTTGGGGTCTCGCCGCTGAGCTCACCAGCACCCTCTACTGTCAGTGGCTTTGCCTGAAGGGAGAGAGCGGGGCCACCCCATCCCTCCTCCTCAGTGAGATGAGTGTGAGTTGGCAGGGGTGAGGGGAGTACCCTGGACCCTACTCCTTCTACCCTGGAGGGCAGGACTATCTGAGCCCCAACAACTCCAGCCTCTTAGGACGAGGACTCTAGCAGAAGGGACCTGCCAATGTAAAGGCAGACTCAATGGCCAGAGGAGCTGTGTAAATGGGTTTGTATGTTCGTGGACCCTCTACTCCGATTCCTCTGGGGCCAGTGGAGTTCTTCCTTGGACATTTGGTTTCCTTGGTCCTTCTTTTCTTCCCCACTCCATCCAGCTTCTGTAGCCTCATGGTCTGTTTTTTTCTTTTTAACTTTTTAAATGTTTATTCATTTCTGAGAGAACGAGAATGAGTGGGGGAGGGGCAGAGAGAGAGGGAGACACAGAATCCGAAGGAGGCTCCAGGCACCATGCTGTCAGCACAGAGCTTGACACAGGGCTCAAACCCACAAACTGGGAAATCATGACCTGAGCCGAAGTTGGACGCTTAACTGACTGAGCCACCCACGTGCCCATTTTCTGTTTTCTGATGTGATTGTCACAGCCCTCCGCAGTAGAGCCTGTACCCCTTCTGGAGGTTGGGGGGTACCTAACGACAGTCTGGAGGGGATAGTAGTCTCTAGAAGCATTCCCCGCCACATTTCCCTTTTTTGTGCCTGCTTTGCATCTCTTCCCCAGCCTCTGGCTTGCAAAATTGTCTGGAATCTGCAGCTGCGTCTTTCAGCCTCGCTCTTGGTTCCCTGGAAGAAACCAGAGAGCAGAAGGAGAACATTCCCGACCTGGAGACTGACCCTCAGTTGCTTGCTTACCCTTCCCATGGCCTGTCCCAGCAGCTACAGAGAATGGAGGGTACAGCCGCTCTCCCTTGGAGTCCCTGAGCCTGCTGCTTCTCACTGCGCTGTCCAGGGGTCTGTGACCTCATCTCCCTCGGCTTTTGCGGTGTCCCAGAAGGACCCCTCGAGTGGCCTGCACCTAGAAAGGACAACCCTCCTTTCTAGCTCTCCAATCGTTACCTGCCTCTGCAGTCCACAGGAGAGAGTGTGGCGCCCACTGATGCACAGAAGCTCAGGCGGGATTATTGCCCTTTGTCCTCTCTCCCCTCCCTGCGGACCCCCTGCTCAGTTAATCCTGTGGCTTCTTATGTACTCTCACCCTGAATGGCTGTGTGAAAGGCCCTGGGGGGCTTGGCAGCCCACTGTAGGTCTTTTGTGAAAATTGGTGCAGGAGGAAACCCCTAAAGCAGGAAGTGCAAGTGCTAGCTGCCTTTTGCTTTGGTGACCCTTTTCATTTTCCTTTTTTTTTCCCTTGTTTTTATTTATTTTTGAGAGAGCAAGTGAGCATGGAGAGACAGAGAGAGAGAGATTCTGTGCTGTCAGTGCGGAGCCCGATGTGGGGCTCGAACTCACGAATTGTAAGATCATGACCCGAGCCGAAATCCAGATGCTTAACTGACTGAGCCACCCGGGCGCCCCAACCCTTTTCATTTTCAAAGTACTTGCACAAATGTGTCATCTGAAAGTCCTAGTCTGGGACCAGCTGCTGGCTGGAGGCGGTATCATGTGGCCTGGAGATGGTGGGGGAGAGAAGGGTTTGTGTAACTGAAGCCATGTGAGCTTCACATGGGCACAAAGTGCGGATGGCGGGAGATTAGGGGAACTCATGGAGTCCCTGTTGTTCCTAGCCCCTGGGCCCTCAAGACAGTAGTTATGAAGAGAGCATTATTTCAGTTACCATTCAGTGACTGTTCCTGGTGTGTGTCAGTCACTGGGCTCACATTTAAATTTCACCATTTTGGGGGCACCTGGGTGGCTCAGTCAGTTGAGTATCTGACTTTGGCTCAGGTCATGATCTCACGGTTTGTAGGTTCCAGCCTTGCGTGGGGCTCTGTGCTGACAGCTCAGAGCCTGGAGCCTGCTTTCAATTCTGTGTCCCCCTCTCTCTGTCCCTCCCCTGCTCACACTCTTTCTCTCTCTATCTCAAAAATAAACATTGAAAAATTTTTTTTAAATTTCACCATTTTACTATGAAACAGTAGTCCTCTTGTCTTTATTTTAGAGATTACAAAACTGAGGCTTAGACAGGTTTTGTAATTTGCATAAGATCACACACAACTCTTTTTAAAAACAAAGTTTATTTTGAGAGATGTCACCCATGCCTGTGAGTGGGGAAAGGGCAGAGAGGGAGGAAGAGAGAGAGAGAATCCCAAGCAGGCTCTGTTCTGCCAATGCAGAGCCTGATTCGGGGCTCGAACCCACAAATCATAAGATCATCACCTAAGCCAAAAGCAAGAGTCTGAGAGTCAACTGGCTGAGCCACCAGGTGCCCCAAGATCACACATCCTGTGTGACAGGCTGGAATCCGAATCCAGGCAGTGTGACTGTAGATTTTAACCATTATGCAATGCTGTCCAGTTCCAGAGGTTGATGTTGACGGGGTAGCATTTACATTCCTGTTGCTTGTGAGGCCTCAGGAATTGCAAGTGGCTAAGGGAGGCAGGTCTCTCTCCCCTTTGCCTGTCTTGTTTTACCCTGAGGAACTTAGATGCAGAAGGACACTGATTCCAGCAAAGCCTCAGCATTGCACGAGCTACATGTTTCCCTAAGCAACAGCCAATGGGCTGGCACCGTCCCTTTGTCCAGACCCAAATATTTGCACTCAGATAGGCCTGCCTCTCTCCTCTTGACTTCATTTTTTTAAATTTTTATTTATTTATTTATTTTGAGAGAGAGAGAAAGAGAGAGAGAGTGCACACAAGCACAAGCAGGGATGGGCCAGAGAGAAGGAGAGAGAATCTTGAGCAGGCTCTGTGCCATCAGCAGAGCCTGATGGCAGAGCTCGAACTCAGGAACTTTGAGATCATGACCTGAGCTGGACACTTAGCCAGCTGTGCTGCCCAGGCTCCCCTCTCCTCTTGACTTCAGAGCTGGGGGTGCTGTCTTGACTGGTCCCAAAGCGACTTACTTTCCTCCTGGAACCTGAACCTTAATCCTTAGCACCCACTTCACTCACTCCAATTATGACTATTTAAGAAACTCCTCCAGCCCAGAGCCCCACAACACCTGACCATCCCTAGGGACCAGGCTTGCTTGGGAAGACCATCCCAGACTTGAACTTTGCAGTGTTAGCTGCCATCTCTCTTGATTTCCTCGTGCCAGGCTCTGTCCGTAGCTCCTCATGGGGGCTTCGTCAAATCCTCTTGGAACTTTCCACTTTAAGTTTTTAATTTCTCAGTCTCCTTTCTCCTCCCACCTTCAAACTGATCAATTTCCCTGGTTTTCTTTGTCAGTCATTCCCCCCCTTCTTTCTTTATTTTTTTCCAACTCTTTATTGTTCTTTGATGATTTTTTCTTCTCCAGACGCTCCTGCACGTCCCCATCAATGTCCACTGCCATTGAATATTACCTGCACAGTGTCTCTGGTTGTACTTGTCCTTGCTCCTTTTCTGCTCTTTTTCGTATTCTGATGACTATTTCGCTCCACTGCCTGCCCCAACCCCCTCATCCCTTCTGCCTGCCCCCGACTTTCATGTCTTTATTCATATATAAAAGGAGGGTTTGTTTTCTGTCCTGTCTACCTCCGCCATCATCAGCTCTGAGGACTTAAAATTTCATGCTCTGGGGGGAAAGGTCACATGGATTTAGGGGAAGAGGCAAACCACTGAATAATAATAAAAAGAATCTAACACTTGAGATACAGTTTTAAGCCCTCTATGTATGTTATCTTCATGCAGTCTATGAGTTGACTAACATTATCTGTCTCTGCCTTACAAATGAGGAATGGGGGCACAGAGAGGCTGAGTAACCAGCCCAACAGCCACACAGATGGTGAGCAGTTGAGTCAGAATTCATACCTGAGCAGAATACCTTGAGAGTCATTCTCGTCAACACGCCCGACTGCCTCCCTCCAGAGTTGATGGGTAATGAGCAAAAGAGATGAGAAGTCACTTTCTGGTCCCTGATCCAACATGCACAGTCATGGGGACACACACACACACACACACACACACACACACACACACACACACACACTGGTTTTTTCTCCTTCATCTGCCTCTCTTTCTCCCTTCCTCTTTCTTTTTCTGTCTCTTCTCTTGAGACAAGCTGTCATTTTCTGTGCACATAGAACAAAGACATCAAGTGACCTCTCAAGGTCTTCATATTTCTGATCTCCTGTAGTTCTGTGAATCTCTCCCTGTTTCCTCACCATCTTTTCTGTCTAAAGTCAAACTGTAGCGGGTGGGGGGGTGGTGCCTGGATTGTTCAGTCGGTTAAGTGTCCAACTTCAGCTCAGGTTATGATCTCACAGTCCATGGGTTCAAGTCCTGCATTGGGCTCTGTGCTGACAGCTTGGAGTGTGGAGCCTGCTTCAGATTCTGTGTCTCTCCTCCTCTCTGCCCCTCCCCCACTCTCACTCTGTTTCTCTCAAAAATAAATAAATATTAAAAATAAAAAATAAAAAGTGAAGTCAGACTGCAGGAAGAAGGAGCTGTACCATTTTGGCCAAGGTGTCTGACCCACATTTGTAGTCAAGCTACACATTGGATAAGCAGTGAAAATATGGCCACACCACTGCCCATTGCTCACAGAACTACATATCTCATGGTGCAGCAGGGGGACGTTGGGCTGACCAGGGTTTGAAACTGGCTCGCTTGACTTCCTTGCGCCCTACCCACCAGTAGGCAGCTGCTTTAGAGGAGGCTCTTCCTAAAGACACAGGTGCAGTGTCCAGCCCCTGAGCTGTCTTTAGGGAACTGGGTGCCTGTTCTGCCCAGCACACCATACCCATCCTCCACCAAAACTCACTGTAGCCTCTCCTCAGGTATCTAGGTTTTATTTTTCTTCCTTAATTTGTTGCATAAGTACAGTGATTAAGGAGTCAGAATATAATACCTAGGGTAAAGTCATTAGTACAAATAATTCCCCTGGAGAGAAAATGATGTAATGATATTGTAAAGAGCTTCCCAGCCATCCATCCACCCATCCATCTATCCATCTTTCTATCTATCTATATCTTTCTATCCATCTTTCCATCTTTTTACTAAATATGAGGCCAAATGGAATGCAATGAAATTGCAGAAGAGGGGACTTCTGGTCTCTAGGTCCAGGAGCAAATGAATAGACTAGAAGAGTTATTTCTTCTATAATAAATTATTAGATGGATTCCTTTCTGGCTAGCAGCGGTGTGGCTGTAGTGGCTTGTTAATTAGGTCCTCTGCTTCTTTTCTCTCTTTCAGTGTCATTCTCTTTTCTGTCTTTCCTCCTGGAATTATCTTTGGACTTGGGACATACTTCTTTCCTCCTTTCTCACTGAAACCAAGCATTATCCCCTACCTCCTTCCATGCCCCATCTCCTACATTATCTGTTCTGTAGCTAACAGCTCTCTCCTGCTGCTTTGAGTCCAGGACGTCTAAATTGCTTTGTAAAATACACCCGGCTGCTTCCGGCTCAACAGCCCTCTTAAGTGCTGTCCACTGTGTTCACCATCCAGGGCTGTGTGACGGTCAGATGCCATTAAGACCCAAGGAGGTAAATGTGTTTGGTCATTTGGGATACTGGGCGGGGTCCTGTTAACATGGGTCTGATTTCTGCATGATTTTGATGAAAACAGAACATCCTCCTCCTTAGTGGGTACTAGCCTTCTGCTCTCCATCTGTCTGTGCATTTGACTGTCAGCCTAGGAACAGAGAGGACCTCAGGCCAGAGCAATAGCCAGAAGGAACATTACAGGCCTCTGAGCAGAGATGACGTGTGTGGAGCTGGTGGAGCCTGCACACTTTTGGCTTTTTTTGTGCGGGTTATGATGGGATACCTCTAGTGCTATTCTAGCAATGTCCCATACCTTTTCCAATTCCAAGGTGATTGCATCTATGACCATGGGGCAGTGAGCTAAAGGAAACCAATCCATTGGCCAAGATAGTGTCCTCCTGCTTGTACTCCTGTCCCTTTTCATTTGGCTATATGGAACTTTCATGCTCCTTGGCTAATAGGGTGAGATGGGATGGGATAGGTAAGGGAAACATGATGTGTTCAGTGCTTATGGTGAATAAAGCCGGGATCACACCCCCCTCCCCCACCTTCATTTTAATCTTGATAATTGACTGGTTTGGTCAGATGTCTTGGTCTAGTCTGTTGCCTAAATAAAGTGAACATGAGTGAATCTTTGATGATTATTTTTAAAAGTAATTTCCACTGGACACAGGAGATTTTTTTTTTCCAATTTATATCCAAGTTAGGCAGCATATAGTGCAATACTAATTTCAGGAGTAGAAGCTAGTGATTCATTCCTTCTGTGTAACACCCAGTGCTCATGCCGACAAGTGTCTTCCTTAATGTCCCTTACCCATTTAGCCCATCCCCCCCCCCAGCTCCTCCAGCACCCCTCAGTTTGTTCTCTGTATTTAAGAGTCTCTTATGGTTTGTCCCCCTCCCTGTTTTTACATTATTTTTGCTTCCCTTCCCTTATATTCATCTGTTTTGTATTTTAAATTCCTCATATGAGTTAAGTCATAAGATATTTGTCTTTTTCTGACTGACTAATTTCACTCAGCATAATACTCTTTAGTTCCATCCACATAGTTCCAAATGGCAAGATTTCATTCTTCTTGATTGCCAAGTAGTACTCCATTGTGTGTGTACCACATCTTCTGTATCCATTCATCTATTGACGGACATTTGGGTTCTTTCCATGCTTTGGTTATTGTCGATGGTGCTGCTGTAAACATTGGGGTGCATGTCCCCCTTCTAAAGAGCACACCTGTACCCCTTGAGTAAACACCTAGTAATGCAGTTGCTGGGAGTTCCATTTTTAATTTTTGAGGACCCTCCATACTGTTTTCCAGAGCGGCTGCACCAGTTTGCATTCCCACCAGCAGGGCAAAAGGGTTCCTCTTTCTCTGCATCCTCGCCAACAAGTGTTGTTGCCTGAATTGTTAATTTTGGCCATTCTGACAGGTGTGAGGTGGTGTCTCATTGTGGTTTTGATTCGTATTTCCCTGATGATGAGTGATGCTGAGCATTTTTTCATGTGTCGATTGGCCATGTGATTGTCTTCTTTTGAAATGTGTCTATTCATGTCTCTTGCCCATTTCTTCACTGAATTATTTGTTTTTTGGGTGTTGAGTTTGATATGTTCTTTATAGATTTTGGATCTAACCCTTTATGCAAATATCTTCTTCCATTCCATTGGTTGCCTTTTAGTTTTGCTGATTGTTTCCCTTGCTGGGCAGCTTTTTTTTGATGAGGTCCCAATAGTTCATTTTTGCTTTTGTTTCCCTTGCTTCCAGAGACATGTCCAGTTAGAAGTTGCCGCGGCCAAGGTCGAAGAGGTTGTGGCCTGCTTTTTCTGTTAGGATTTTGATGGCTTCCTGTCTTAATGTGTTTCATCCATCTTGAGTTTATTTTGTATGGTGTAAGAAGGTGGTCCAGGTTCATTTTTCTGCATGTTGTTGTCCAGTTTTCCCAGCACCACTTGCTGCAGAGACTGTCTTTATTCCATTGGATACTCTCTCCTGCTTTATCAAAGAAATGTTGCCCATACATTTGTGGGTCCATTTCTGGGTTCTTGATTCTGTTCCATTGAACACAGGAGATTTGCTTAATGCATACACCAGCCCTCTGGACATGCCCAAGATTTTTCCCTCTAATGTTTGAGAATGCATTTTCTTACAATATGCCATCTTTGGGGCAGCGGGTAAGGAGAAGGGCGGGGGGAGTGTCCCCAAAGGAAATCTTACATTAATTCAGGTTTTATATTCTCTGTGTCTGTGGTAATGGCAGCAGGAATTGGGGACAGATGGAGGGGAAACATGAAGGGGTGGGAAATGTGGTAGCATGGCATTTAGTGGAAAGGTGTTTGATGTCTGTGCACACAGGTTTGGAGCCCAGCTCTGCTGTGCTGGCAGTGTGACCTTGGGCAAGTCCCTGAAAGTCTCTGACTCCTAGATTAATTGTCTTTGAAATGGAGACAACAATAGTTACCTCATAGGCTTCCTCTGAGGGTCAGATGAAGCAGCAGATTGGGAAGTGCATTGGGGCACCATACAAATGGGAGTTGTTAACTCTTCCTGTTCTGCCATTAAGCCAGGCTTACAAAGGCTGTGTAGAGTGGAATTGCTTGTGGAATTCTTGGTGGTGTCCTTCCTTTAGGAAACTCTCCTGCTCTGTGTTGGGCTCCCAGAGTGCGCGGTTTTGTCATAAAGTCAGGCTTGAACAGCAGCGTGGGTAAGAGAGAAGAGTGAGGGATGAGGGAGGCAGAGCCCATGAATGATCACAGGTTCCTGCCTTTTTTATTCTCTTCTATTTTAATCTCTCTCTTTAACCCTGGCTGTGCTGGATTTTTCTCTGCTCTAGAAGCTGGATTGGGAGGGGGTAAATGAAGGGTCTTCTATCTCTCGGGGTCTCACCCTTTCTGAGGAATGAGTCTATCTGCAATCTGGAAAGGAGCGTTTGCAGGCGTTTCTCTGACCCTTTTGCCCTTTCCCGGGCCTTTGTTTTCTCATCTGTGAAATGGAGCCGCAGCTTTAAGGTTCCTTCCACTTTAACACTTTGCAGGTCTGAAATCCGAAGCATAAAGGAATCAATGTCCTTAACAGCCAGCCCAGGTTAGCACAGTTGGAAGAGCTGGTAGAGCTGAGGATATTCGATCTGCTTTTCCATAGGTTATTGTCTTTGACTGGGAGAGTATCTCTAAAGCTTGGGCAGGAAGGGCAGTGGTTCCGGGGGAGCACACATGCTCCCTTCTTGCAAGTTCGGAGGAGCACTGCTCTTTTGTCTTCATCCGGGCGCTGGCACCAGCAGACGCAGTGACTATCCACATCGTGTTTTAAGTAAACGCTTTGCGCTTTATTTGAAACGTGAGCGGCTTTCTCCTTCTTCCCTCCAGGCCGTGGGGTGCTCTGATCCCTCCCCCTCAGCGGCTGCACAGCCTTTCCTGGGTTCCCAGAGCAAAATGGGCCACAGAGGAAGCTGTAGTCACTGCAAGCAGGGCGGCCTGTCCCTGCTGGGCAGGGAACCTACAGTGATGAATGGGGCCGGATGAAGTCATCCTGCTCCTCCAATCAGGCTGCTCCGACAGAGCCAGGGGCCTCTGCGGATCCAGCCGGGCTGCCGGCTGCTCTCATGTACCTTTAGACAGAGGCTGTGAGTCTCTGGGAGTGGAGTGGGGGGGTGTGAACCGCCCGCTCCTGGCTCCTGTGTAGGCCTCAGTCAGTCTGAATGTTATTGCAAGGTGAGTGGCTTCACCCAGCAAATTCCTCTCCCTCGGCATTCTCGACCTTGCTGTGCAGGCCTCCGGCACCTCCTTGCACGGCACCGCCTGCTTCCATCTGAGTGCCTGCACCTCCTCCTTGAGGTTCTCACACCCGCCCTTACGGCCCCCAGCTTTCTCCCTACCTGCTACCCCAGCACTTGCTCAGCACCGGCCAGCTGGCCTCTGCCCACTCGCTCTGCTCTGCTCTTCCTGACCTGTGGGTACCAGTTTGCCGGGTGATGGGAGGGCAAGGCCCCCATCTCTGTGCACTCTCCCCCAGCAGGGGGAGCCCTGGGAGACCCGCACTCGCCTCCTGGGAAGAAGCACCAGGCAAGGGGAGACGCCCCCTGACTCAACCTGATGTGAGCATCTGTGGGAACCCAGGCAGCGCCCGCCCGCCCGCCCCCCTCCCGCTTGCCTGGGACCCCGAGCCTCTTTCCTGTGCACCTCCCCCCACCCCAGTAGAGGACATCCCAGGGGGCCAGAGAATAGAAATCTTGGTTCTTGTTTTCCCTGCCCTTCCAGAGGGATGGTTTGCTCTTTCTGGGTGACATTTGTGACTCTGCCTTTTCTCTCTGGATGGGGCCGCTGCTCCTTAGGCCAAGCAGAGATCATGGAGCCGGCTGATATGGCGACAGCAAAGGTAGGATGGAAATGCTGCCGGCCGCACTGTGCGTAAGTGGCTTTGCTTGGCGTGTTCTGCCTTTGGTTCACTTTTCTCTCCCCTCCTGTCCCTCAGCCCACCACTCCTGAGTGTCCGGGGCTGTGTAGAGTGGAGGGAAATGACCCTCGAGCATGAAGCCCTCAGGAGAGGGGAGGAAGGGCTGGGTCTGACAGAGCACACTCCTCACCTTTATGCACCCAGAAGTCAAAGCAGGTGTGGGGGGGGGAGGATTGGTCTCTAGCTCTGTTTGGGTTGATCTGTGTCTTTCTTGTTAGCTCTGCCTCCTTATTCATTTATCCTTATCCCATCTCTCTTTGGTCACCCCCTCCTTTATGGCCTCTGTTTCTCACACCACAGTGCTCTCCTCATCCATGTGTGCCATCCCCACCCTTCCTTTCCACCTTCTGTTTGCTTCTCTTTTCCCTCCTGTTGTATAAGGAATGGGTGGGGTCAGTGTGGGCTGGACAGTCTTGAGAGCCTCCCATCCTGCAGCTGACGATGGCCTTGGGATTGGCCAGGCGTTGATCTCTGAGTGGCAGATGCCTTTGCTGTCCCCTCCCACCGCTCATCTGATGCCCCAATGGAAGTGTGGGTCTGGGCCCCTCCAGGGAATGTAGCCCGGTGATGTGTGGCCCAGAGCTTGCAGGCTCACTAGAGGGCGTGCCTGGGATGAGTTTCTAATCCCTCCTGAATCCTGCTTGCAATTTGGAATTTGCAGTGTCGGGTGCATTTTCCCAAACAGGGAGCCTGAGTGGATGAGGGATCTAAGGAAGCCGAGTCTGCAAGCCCCAACCCCAACCCCTCTGTGCAGAAGGAGACTCAGCCCTTGGACAGGTTTGGGGGCTTTCCTTTTGGGCTAGATGGCATGTCTCCTTTACCTCAGAGATGCAAGACTGGATGAGGCTCAGACCTCTGGAGCAGGTTGGGTACCCCATGTGTATGTGCAAGAGGGAAGAAGGTTGGAAGCCCAAGCGGTGAGCGTGCCATGGGCAGTAATATTTTCTGGTGGTGAGGACATGTCTCTGCAAATCACAGATCTGGGTTCCCAGTGCCTCTCTCCTACTCGCACATGCAGTGTGACCTGCTCCAAGTTCCTTAACCTCTCTGAGCTTTCATCTAATCTGTACGGTGGTGAAAAGTTACAGCTGTTGTTTTCACCAGCTTAGATTTGTCAAATACTTTTTCTTTGAAGAAAGTTGCTGGGGAGAACATGACTAACTGAGAACTCCCTGGACTCCGTCCCGCCTCTGTCTCCACTTCCCCTGTCTTTTCCCTCCCGCAAACATTGGGGTACCCACAGTGAGCATGGATGGTGCAAGATGCTGTACCCCCTGGCGGTGTGCAGAGGCGGCCAGGGGAGCAGAGTCTGCAACTGCATTTGATTCCAAACGGGTTTGCTCCAAGCAGTTTGCTTTGTGATTGTAATGCTCCTATCGGTGATGTCAAGTGTCCTCTCTCACCAGGCTTCCCTCTTAAAAATCTCCCAGTCAACTAGCTCTTGAAGTCATAAGTGGTTTGGGATCCACCAGTTGGCTCTCAAGGGTTTGGTGGTGGTGTGCGCTGGGGGTAGACGTATGGTTTGCAGGTGTTGGAGGGTTATTCCGCGATGAGTTAGGAGGGGTGTGTTTATGTTTGCAGCCACAGGTGGAGGTAGAAAAAGAGGCAGCTCATTTTTTCGTGGGCTCTTAAGCATCCGCTAGTCAAGACTGCAGATAACCCCCCCAACCCCGGGGTGGACAGTCAGATCTGGGGCCGGACTATTCCTGAGCCTGGCATTTGCTTTCAGGACCTCAAAGAGTGAATCTGATTGGCCACGGAGACCAATGCCATTTAACCCCGGAGCCGTGATTCATTTTCTTTAACCTTTTCTACCCCCAAGCCCTTTGGAGGGAGTTTAGTTCAGATGTTTCCAGTGTGGGCCCACGAACCGCTAAGGTCCTTAGGAGAGCGTCCGCGAGCCTCTATCATTTGTAGGCAGAAGTTTATATTTCTCTGCATTTTTCTGGGAAGAGTACCTATGGCTCTCTGCAGTTCCCCAGAAGGGTGATAAATAACTCACAGATGCTTAAGAAACTTTACCTGATCAAGATGTTCTCATAAAGAGCCTGCTTGCATCTTGCAGCCTAGGTACAAAAAGAATCTATGTATTATGGCTCATGTTCCGAATCGGTGATAACGTCTAAATGCCGTGAAGCTGTTGAGTAAAAATTCATGTTGTGACTCACTGGTACGTCATTTATTTATGCCTCGGATGTTGCTTCTTTAATACATCATTTTACTGCTATGTATTTCTAAATACATGTAAATGTATCCATCTTACCTGATCCCTTTTAGTTCTGAGGTACCGTTCCCAGGATTTCCCTTAGCCCCATATATACCGGGTTCAGCTTCCCCAGAATGAAAGAGCTTTTGGTTTGGAAGTGTGATCACTCTTGATGACAGCACTGCCTCTTGAGACTGTCCAGTTCCTGGAGGAGGGCTGTTGGAGGTATGACTCCATCTCCCAGAGTCTGGAGTTTGGGGCTCTGTTATTGCATTGCTGTGGTCTTTTTTTTTAAGGATATAATTTCAGAGCAGGGCCGTCTGATGTCTTGACGTGACTGTGTTAAGATATGTAGATGGTAAATTGCGCCCTGAGCATTCCTATTTCAACCATGAGAAAAGAGGTTGGTGGGCATTCATCAGGATATTCATTCAAGGAATGTTTATTAAATGCCGGTTATATGCCAGCCAAGACTAGAGTATGGAGGTTGTAATTGGATAGCACATGATCCCTGTGAGCAGTTAGTTCATGGGGTCTTGGGGGAGACAGATGAGTAAACATTATGAAACATTATGATGGTACAAGGTAACAGGGGTTGTAACAGAAGTTCAAGTCAGCGGGGGGGGGAAGCTCAAAAGAACTATTTGATGTTGGCCTAGGCAGGCAGGAGGGCTTTCTAAAGGGAGCGACATTTGATCTGAGACCTGCAGTGTCAGTGGGAGCTTAGCAGGTGGACAAGAGAAGAGCGGTGATGTTATGAACTGTAGTTGGACATATCTGCCTTCACAGCCTGGCACTGCCACTCTCTAGCTCCACGGACTTGAGCGGGTTACCGTGGCCTGTCCTCGTCTCTGTGTCCTTATTTGTAGATGACGGTGATTCCATAGACCCTGCACGGTTGTCCTGAGGGTGAAATGAGACAATGCCTGGCACAGCATAGCTGTTCGCTGAACAGTAGCTAGGCTAGAGGAGACAGCGTGCACATGGCAAAGCCCAGGTCACAGGGTCACAGCAAGCAGTTTGGCATGATCGGGGCTTAGGAGCATGTGGACTCCAGGAGGCAGATGATGGAACTAGACATGGAAATTGATATCCCAGGACAGCCTTGAACAGCACTGAGTTTATGTAGATACTGGGAACAGTCGACATATTTAGGATCTCATCTGACTTGCTTTTGAAAAAGTACTCTCTGGGGCGCCTGGGTGGCTCATTCATCTAAGTGATTTCGGCTCAGGTCATGATCTCATGGTTTGTGAGTTTGAGCCCTGCATTGGGCTCAGTGCTGACAGCATGGAGTCCGCTTTGGATTCTCTCTCTCCACCACACCCCCCCCCATCCCTACTCTGCTTGCATACGCTCACCTCTCTTACAAACTTAAAAAAAAAAAAAAGTAAAAGTACTCTCTGGCTACAAGACAGACAGATAATTGATCATTTTCTCATTTTGTGCCATCCTGGAGACTCTGTTTGTTTGTTTTTTACATGTCTGTCTTCCCCAACTAGACTGTAAGCTTTTTTTTTTTAAAGGGCAGGGCTAGTGTGATTTTGCTTTTTAAGCCCCACCCCCCCATATAATACCAAGCAATATAATAGGTGCTCAATAAATATTTGGTAAATGAACAAATAGGAGAGGAGGGGTAGGCACAACATCGTACGTAACGATGAGAATTGAAAGGCAGGTATAAAACTAAAAGCAAGAAACAAACTTGGAGTCATTCAGGGAGCTGGAATGGACAGGCCTTTGTCTCTAGTTCAGTGGGAGGTGGAAGAGGAGTATAGGGTGAATTCCAGGTGTCTGACTGGGAGACTGGGTAGCTGGTACCATTAACTGATGTGGGCACAGGAGGTCAGAGTGAGCAGGAGGTATAGAGGGGCCATGAGAAGTTGGATTTATTCAGGCTGGCTTTGCGGTGCCCCTGGTGAAGGTGTTGAGGAACAATTGGAAATTGGTGACTGAGGTTAGGGGAGTGGCAGTAGTTGTCCTTGTACACGTGGGAGGCACAGGCACATCTCCAAGGCTTTGTTAAAGCATTCAAGAGTAGACTGGGTCATCATAAGAAAAAAGTCTTTTAACAGTGCGTGGGGAGGGATGTTGATGATGCTTTTTGTGATCATTTCACAATGTGTGCAAATGAAGCATTATGTTCTACACCTGAAACTAATATAATGTGACATGCCAGTGATATGTCCCTAAATCTTCCTGGATTAGGAACCTTTGGGACGCAGGTGACCACCTAAAGACAAGGGAGTTGAATGGAGAAGGCTTTCAGATCCCTTTTCCCAGCAGTTAGGAAGTGTAGCCTCTCCTTAGAGTGGAATGTGGGTCTCAGAACTCAGTAGCCCTTCCTCATAGCAGGGTCTGAACTTGTGCACCTGGCAGAGAAGTTGAAAAAAGTGGATGGACTGACACAGAGTTGCCACATATTTATTTTACCTATGGAAGGTAACAAAACTAAAATAGAAAACATCACTGCCACTATTTAAAGAATATTTTAATACAATTTTTTAAAAATGTTTATTTATTTTGAGAGTGAGAAAGAGGGAGAGAAAGAACACAGGCAGAGGTGGGGCAGAGAGAGGGAGACAGCGAATCCGAAGCAGGCTTCAGGCTCTGAGCTGTCAGCACAGAGCCCAACGTGGGGCTCGAACCCACAAACCATGAGATCATGACCTGAGCCAAAGCTGGATGCTCAACCGACCGAGCCACCCAGGTGCCCCAGCTTTTGAAAACTTAACACATTGCCCTTATTTTTGTCCATTGTCCACAGTTCATATAAATACCTCCTCATGATGCCCTTGAGCCATCAGATGTAGTTGGTGGCTGAGTATGGAAGGACACAGGTGCATTTATTGAGTAGTCATAAGACACACAGAACCTGAGCCCGTTGGAGGTTTGCTCATGATTACACCATCTCGTGTCACTTGTGATGATCTTCCACATCGCCCCCGCCCCCCACCCCGCCCCAGCCTTCAGGCTCTGATGAGAAAATGTCCTAATGGTAGGAAATGAAATTTCAGATTCCAGCCCATTAGATGCAGCCTGCTCTGTCCAAATAAACCTGTATTTATTGGCAGGGATCATAGCAATATGTTCCAAAGGCACTATTTCTGGGCACCTGTCATGCAAATAGGAAGTTCTTGTCCCCATAAAGGATGATAACAAATATCGGATCCTCTTTCTGGCTAACTCTTTCGTGGTAAGACCAGACTGATCAAGAAATAATTATTGCAGATAGACTTAATATAGGCTGGCTGAGAATATTCATCATTACTTATTCATTGAAAAATTGGCATAATGATTACCAACCTATGTTCATTTTGGTAAACAGAAGCACCATATCCTGATTATCTGTGCCTCTCTTAAAGGACTTAACCACTTTAAACTTTGTTAGAATTGCTGAATATAACTACTCTTTTTTTTCAGTATTTTTTTAATGTTTATTTATTTTTGAGAGAGAGACAGTGTGAGCAGGGGAGGGTCAGAGAGAGAGAGGGGGACACAATCTGAAAACAGGCTCCAGGCTCTGAGCTAGCTGTCAGCACAGAGCCCGACGCAGGGCTCGAACCCACAAACCGCGAGATCATGACCTGAGCCGAAGCTGGATACTCAACCAACTAAGCCACCCAGGTGCCCCTTAATATAACTACTTAATGCCCATGTCTTATCTTCCTTATTAGATTATAAGCTTCTGGAGATCAGGAGGATATTTGATTTATTACTGAAATAATATCATGGTTTGTCTGGGTCCTGAACATAGTAGACACTCAATAAGTATGACTGTCTTTGAATAAATAAATGGCCTACTGATGTGACAGAAGTATCACAAAATAGAAATATAAAAAAAATTCCCAACAAAATAGAAAACAGTCAGAAACTTTTGTTTATGTAAAGGAGAAGAAGTAGATAAGGAAGCACAGAAACGGAGCCTGCAGTCCCTGTGGAAGGTGGTGGTCATAGTCTGTAGACTCCAGTTGGGAATACTCATGACAATGGTTAGAACGTCCTGGGCACTTGATGCGACATCATGCATTGTGTCATTGACACCTACCAGCTGTGCGGGTTGTTGTCATTATCACCTTTGTTTAGATGGAGCTGAGGCGTAGAGAAAATCAGTAATTTGCGCAAGGTCACATAGCCATTAAGTATGGACTTGAACTCCCGTCTACTTCCAGAGTCACTGTGCACAAGAAACCGCAGTCCACACCTCCAGGGCTGGTGTCCGGCCTGTGTCTGTTAAGAATGTGGTTTTTCCTAAGGCTTGCTGTATCACTGAGCAGTCTCTCTGCCAAGAGTACTGTGTCCTTGGCCAGGAGTCTTTCGCTGTTAAAATGAGTTCATCAGTTTGTTAACAGTCCTTCTCAAGTGTAAGTTAGATGAGAAAGAAGTCTCCATTTGGTGAGAAGACAGCAAGAGCAGCTGGCCGTGGGCGTATGGGCGCTCCCTCCCCGAGAGAACCTGAGTTTCTAAGCTCCCTTCTGGGTCCCTGATGCCATCAGTCACCCTGAATTTCTCCTGAGGATAAACCAGGAGGATCAGGGTGGGTAATTAGAAATCTGCCTTGTTTCTCCCATCTGGCAGGAGAGATGTTTTCTTTTGTTATGCATGTAATTAGAATGCAGGAAGTCAGGCAAGGTCCCCTCTCCTGGTTGGTGGGGGTTTTCCAAGGTGTGTGCCTCTTTCCGGATAGGAGGGCTTTGCCACTGGGGGACTGGCCTCCGTCTAGCAGCAGAGAGAGTTGTGATGGAGAACAAACCAATGAAGAGGACGTACAAAGAAGCCAGCACCGAGGCAGGGGGACAGGTGTTCAGGAAGCCGGGGAGAGATTTTGGAGGCAGAGGGCATAGAGATGCAGGAGAGAGCAAGGGGGTCCTCTCTGGGGTTTCCGTCGCCCAGCCATTGCAGAGAAGCCAGGAAGCCTTCATGGAGAAGGGATGTCCAGAGCTGCTTTGACAGAGGGAGAGACCTAGGTTAGCTGGGCACTGCCACCGAGGTGAGCAGGACAGGTGGTTTCATCCAGGCTTTTCCGAGGCTAGCAAGAGGTCAGGGGGTTTGTGCTACTGGCACTGGACTTCACCTTTTCACTTTTCCCAACGTTACCAACCACAGCACCCTCTCATCTTGTGGCTAGGAAGAGAAGTCCTCCCTGGGCCTCGGTGTCTTCCTCCCTCTCCAGTCAGCTATGCTGGTGAAGCAGCTGGGGGCAGGATGAAGCTGGCTGGAGCTGGGCTCTGCCCTTGCCCATCCGTTCCCTTTGGTTGCCCGAACGGAACATTCTGGATCAGCAGATTGTGAAGAGGGGCAAAAAGGACTGGGGGAGGTGGGTTGTCCAGTTTTTATTTTGATTTTTTGATCCCGCTCCAGCACCCCAAGTCAATCCCTGGGGTCCTGGAGGCCGAAGGAAGTGTGCCTGAAATGAACTGAGCCCCACTCGCTTCCCCCCCACACCTCTCAACCGCTGCTGCTCTATGGCCTAGGCCCCCTCCCCACCTCTCTTCTCCCTACAGTGGACTGGTGGGGCTGGAGGGCAGGGGTGTGCACATGGATCCCCACATGAGAGAGGCGGGGCAGGCTCGGGAAGCTCCCGACTGGGAGCTAACACAGATGAACAGACCAGAAGGCAAGGCCAATGCCTGCAGCCCACACTGTCACCCCAGAGCCAGTGACTAATAGTGGTAAGGGGGGGGGGGTGCGTAGGGCATGGAGGGGGAGGAGGAGGGGACATGGAACACCTGATCGGGTGCTGCTCTGGCCATCTGCCGTCTCCCTCACACAGGCTCTATTGACTGCAGTTTGGGATTTGGAAGAGGATTCTGGCTGGAGGACTAGGAGGCTTGTTGAAATGCAGTGTTTAGGACGCCACTCCTCCCCCGCTGCTCTTCTCACCAGCTTCCTGACCTCCAAAACGCTCCTTAAATATAACACTCTCAGCGCCTGACAACTTCACTGCCTGAGCTTGGAGCTTTGATTCCCCAACGTGTGACTGCAGCACGGCTCTGCCCCAGTTTTGTCAGCTCCTGGAGCCATGCGGCACTGCCCTGGCCCTGCAGCTCCCCTCTCGGGAGGTGAGCACAGAGCCCCGCCACTCTGCATGGAAGGGGAGCCTCGGGGATCATGTCCACTGCCTATTTTCTGCCCCACATAGGCTCCCAGTGACTTCCCAAGGTCATGAGGTGGCGTGAGCTTCTGGTGGTGGAAAGAGCCACTGGGGGCTGGGAGTCAGGGGAGCTGAATTCTGTGGTGGGCTCCTGGGCTTTTGGCCTCCAGGTTCCCCTTGGCTGAGGCCTTGGGTGTCTGCAGGGTGGTATGCTCCGGTTGAAAGACCCCCCTGCCAGCCCAGGCCCTACTTGCAGAGGAGGCTAGAAGCATCAATCCTGCTCTTGTTGGCTTAGGAAAGGAACAGAACCAACATGGTGAGACTTTAAGGCTTGACTAGGGGACCAGGAGACCAAAGCAGCTAAAATCAAAGTTCCTTTTTGATTTTTTTTTTCCCCCACAGCCTGCATTCCAAACCCAGTAAAATTTGGAAGAAACCATGGTAGCAAGAGGTTTGGAGTGAAACAGCTCAACCTTCTGTTAATCAGGCCTTACAAACACAATAGACGTTGGACTGTCCTTGCCCCTGGGAAGGCCCGTATTTTGAACTTGGATTTTTGAAAATGCAGATAACATAGATCACCATCCCAGTCATCCGCTCCCCACCACCGCCCTACTCTCTCGTCCATTCTGTTCACAAAAATTGGAAGGAGAAGAGGTGCCTGGGTGGCTCAGACAGTTGAGCGTCCGACTTCAGGTCATGATCTCACAGTTTATGGGATCGATCCCCACGTCGGGCTCTGTGCTGACAGCTCAGAGCCTGGAGCCTGCTTCAGATTCTGTGTCCCTCTCTCTCTGCCCCTCCCCTGCTCATGATCTGTGTCTCTCTGTCTCTCAAAAATAAATGTTAAAAAAAAATTTTTTTTAAGTGGAAGATTAGTGTCAGGTATTTCTAGTTATGTTGTTTATTTTTAAATTGTTTTTGCTAAATACTGAGCAGATCTAAAGGTTATTTATAAAAAATACGTATAAAGTGTACAGAAAGAAGAAACAACAAACTGTGTACTTCTTACCTGTCCTGCTGATTCTGTTGTCTTCCTCACTTAGAGGTGCCCCCCTTTCAGGATGTTGAGATTGCCACTTCCTTGGTTTTCCGTTTTATGGATATAGACTGTCTAGCTATACAGGTAGAGAATATCTGGATACTCTGAGTACTGATGAGGTTGAGTACCTTTTCATACATGAATGTGAAGTATCTTGTTATGTGTTTGTTCTATGGCAGTATATGCATAGAAGCATAGCCGTGCTTTCTTCATTGATTTGCTTTCTGTGCTCAGCATAATTTCTTGAGATTTGTCTGTTTGGTTGCATGTGACAGTAATTTGTAATTTTTCTGAGGGTTACATACTGTTCGCACTTTAAGAAAATCCTAGTTGTTCATCCTTTCCGCTGTAGATAGACATTCGTTTCCAGGTGTGGAGGTTTGTTTCCGCAAACCACATTATCACATGGAGTGCTGTGTGAAGTTTCTCTTGCACATTTCTTAGTAGGAGCTTCTTCAGCTGGTAGAATGGAACCATTAGGTGTCAGGGGATGCATTTTGCCAACTTTACTACATAATACCAAATGGTTTGCCTACTATATACATGTCCATGGGCTTCTTTCTTTCTTTCTTTTTCTTTTTCTTTCTTTCTTTCTTTCTTTCTTTCTTTCTTTCGCTTTCTTTCTTTCTCTTTCTTTCTTTCTTTCTTTCTTTCTTTCTTTCTTTCTTTCTTTCTTTTTTAATGTTTATTTATTTTTGAGTATGAGAGAGAGCATGAACAGAGAAGGGGCAGAGAGAGAGAGAGAGGGAGACTCAAGAGTTTGAAGCAGGCTCCAGGCTAACAGCTCTCCTGAGCTGTCAGCACAGAGCCCGACATGGGGCTCAAACGCACAAGTCAGACACTTAACCAACTGAGCCACCCAGACACCTCCCCACTGGCTCCTTTACAACTTTTATATTATTAGACTTTTTAACTTTTGCCAATCAGATAGGTGCGAAGTTAGCATCCGATTGGCATTTTAAACTTGCATTTCCCTGAATGCTAATGAGGCGGAGTGCCTTTTTATATAAGTATTGATTACTTCCTCTTCTGAAAGTGCTTATTCAAATCCCTTCTCTCTTTGTCCAATTGTTTTTCTTTTTCCTATTGCTATGTAGACATATTTATTTATTTACTTCTGTATTTATAAATTCTGCGAACTAAAATTCCTTTTTCAGCTATATATGTTAGAGTTACCTCCTCCGAGGAAAGCCTGGCCTTTTCTCCTTCTTTATGATCCATTTTGAGGATCAGATGTGCTCCATTTTACTGTGGTGGAGTTCATCCGCCTTCTCCTTTCTGGCCATTGGGGGTGTGTGTGTGTGTGTGTGTGTGTGTGTGTGTGTGTGTGTGTGTGTGTGAGAATTGTTTAGGAAGTCCTTAGGCAGCCGTCTGTGTGAGGCTCAGTTGGTAATTATGATTTATCAGGGGAGATTGTTTGGTCTCTGCCAAGGTTGAAGACAGGCCTGTCTTTGAGTCCTCAGCAGCATGTGGGAGTTTCTTGGAGGCTCCCTTGGAGGGTTAGGGTAAGCCAGCAGGGCCTCCTACTCTATGAAGTGATCTCCTCTCTCCTCCTCCCATTAGTCGTCCTGTGCCATTGTTGCTGCCCGCTGTGGTCTGTGAGGTCCAGAAAACCAAGGCCCAGTTTTGCAGGTTCAACAAGGGCTTCTCTAGAAAACATATCCATAAGGCCTTCTTTAATTTTCTGGATTTCTGCCTTCACTGCATTTGGGGTCTCTAAACTTGTCTTGTTTTGATAGCTCATCAAGCATTTTTTAAAAAAATTACCTCTCTCTTTCTCTCTTTCTCTTTTTCTTTCTAAATGTTTTCTTTCATCCAGCATTTGTAGTTGTTTTTAGCAGGAAGGTCCATTAGAATATATAGTCTGCCAAATTGCCAGAAATGCAACTCTTTGGCCTTTTCGGGGTTTTTTGTAGTACACATTCTCACCCTTCCTGAAATACAGATCCCAAGGAGCAGCCAGATTGGAGCTTCAGGCAGAAGCAGGAGAATTGAAAGCACCTGCCTGATCATTGACCTGTGTATTCACCCCCAAGTAATCTAGAATGGTGTCAGTGCTTACACCTTACTGGGCCAGGAAACTTAACACAAAACAGTCTGCCCTCTAGGAGAAGATCAAAGAGGGAAAATACATGAAATGAGGAAGACCTCTTCATTTGCTTGGCCAATCCTCTTTAATATATTTCAAGGAAAGAGCAGTTCCATGCATGGCTGTTTGGGTCATATTTTGAGATTTTCTTATGGACCACAAAAATGGAGCCAGGCTCCTGAGGGCTATGAAGAGTCCAGGTTCCAGAAACAGGAAGCACCAAAGGGAATTTGAGGCAGTTGTCTCCCCGCCCACTAGGCTCTCCATTTCGTGTTCCTCCCTCCACATTTGTACACTGATCTATCAGCAATAGTAATAGAAAGAAGCAGCTAACTTGATTTAGCGTCTTTTTTTTTTTTTTTTTTTTTTTTTTTTTTACTGTTGCCTGGATTCTTTTTGCCCTGGGAGCATATGAGCCTTATTAGCTTATCTAACCGGTTTTATTTTTTTTTTTTAAATAAGCATACCTCCTGATTAAGAGACTGGATTTTGGGGTTGAACATGCCTCAGTTCAAACCTCAAGCTTGCAGCTTGTTGGTTATTTAGCATGAGGCAAATCTGGATGCTACACTCTTAATTTTCAGCATCACCTGAAAAGTAATACAGATGTGAGCATTGAAGGAGATAATACAAGTTAAATGCTTATTAGCACAATGCCTGACATAAATAAGCTCCCAAAAAATTCTAATTAATAGTTGCAAGGGTGTTTTGTTTTTGTTTTTTTAACAGGTAAAGTAAAAGCTAAAGTATGTTAACAATTTAGTAATGTGTTTCTAATATAATACTTGGAAAGCTTTGATCCAGGTTTCATGTGTTATCTGTGATCAGGGGGCACAGGATGACAATATTCTCATCTACCTAGAGTAGGCTAAGCACCATTTCGCTAGGGGCTGGCATCCCACGTCCCTGGAGGCCCTTGGAGTGAATTACCTAGGTTTAAAGGAGAACTTCTGCAGCCCTCCAATACCTAAGTTGAGGGGCGCCTGGGTGGCTCAGTCGGTTAAGCATCTGGCTTCGGCTCAGGTCATGATCGCACGTTCGTGTGTTCGAGCCCCGCGTCAGGCTCTGTGCTGACGGCTCGGAGCCTGGAACCTGCTTCAGATTCTGTGTCTCCCTCTCTCTCTGCCCCTCCCCGCTCATGCTCTGCCTCTCTCTGTCTCAAAAATAAATAAAACACTAAAAAAAATTATAAATAAATAAAAAAGATACCTAAGTTGAAAGAATGGCCTGGCCTGGATACGTAACTAAAGATGTATTCTGAGCTCTTGAGAGCATTTCAGTGTTGTTCGGCTGGGGTCTGGATAGAGGGGCGTTCCATAGGCCAGGGCTGCTTTGAGAGCACATCTCCAAAAGCTCAGGATCCCTTAAAGGGTATTTTTGCTGGACCATCTGGGCACTGGAGAGAGACTGCAGTGTTTTAGTTAGGTTCGAATAAGGCTGCTTGGATTAAACACTTGGTAATAGTACCTAGTGTACAGATAAGCCTTCCTAAGTCAGGAGGGGATGGGACTCAACACACACATAGTCCCTGCCCACCTAGAGTTTACCATCTAAAAAGAGGAAGGCAGGTACTAAGTAATTGCAAGTACAGTGAGTGTTACCAGTGGGGATCTTGCGCTCTGTGCTCTGGTTTTTCTTAAGACTGTTGCTTTGGGGGTCAGTATAGATGATGTGCATACAATGCATATGGATCTCTGTGGAGTGCTTTGAGGCGAGTTTCAGGGTAAAGGCTTAGTATGGTTCAGTTGGAGGTTGCTATTTCATAATTAATCTCCTCTTTGTTTGTTCTCACCCATCCGCATTACTGACCCAGAGAGTACACAGTCTAGGGGAGGCCAAAAAAGAGTCCCACAGCCACAGAAGTTGTTGGCACTGGAATACTGTGGGCCCAGGTTGGGGGGTTTTTAAGAGCAAATTGTATGTTCAAGTTGGAGTTGAAAATCTCAGTGTCTCCTCTCTCTGATGCCGTGCCTGGTCTGAATCATCTTAGAGCCTGGTATTGGTGATAAAGTGTCATTGAGATCCAACACCAGGCCCTCGTGGCCACCTTAAAAGGATTCCAGGCCCCAGGTGACTGGGGGCGCTGCTGGGCCACCGTAAGTTGCTGCTTCACCAAGTGCCCCCGAAGTGGTAGCCCTGGGGCTGGGCACTTTCCCCAGCAGGGGACTGAGAACTGTGTGTTCCCAGTGCTGTGAACAGCTTGGGAACGCACCGCTGCGCTCGCCCCGCCTTGCTGGGGGAAAGGGTGAGGATTCTATTTAAGGTGGTCCTGAGCATCTCGCCTTTGGGCCTCTAGGGACTAACCACGGGAGGAGCGGGAGGTGGTGGGCTTTCGGGTCTGCCCGCTTGGGATGCAGAGGTTTGCAGAGGGCCTGGAGTCAGTGCTCCCCTCCCCCCCAGGGTGTGGCAATTTTTTTAACACCCTGGGTGGATGCTTGTGGAAGTGCGCGGCTTGCGCTCTTCCTGCCCCCTCTCCTCTTCCTTCTCGGGCATCACCTTGCTTGCCCACCCTCTGACTTTCTGTCCCATCCTGGGACAAAACATGTGCTGTGTCTTTAAATGGGCGGAAGTGGCTGGCTGTGCTTTGCTTGGGTACTGCATTGATGAGGAGATTAAATGGAGCTGTGGGAGCTGCCGCCTGGGGGACGAGAGGTGCAGGTTCGGGCTCCGTTCTTGCTCTCCTGCTGGGCTCTCCTTGGGTCCTTTCCCCCCCACAGGCTGCTCTGAGCTGGCGGGAGGCAAGGGTGGGCAGGTGGCCGGCCGGCCTGCCTGTTGACAGCCACTCCGGGGCTTGTTTTGCAGCCTCGCTGGCGTTGCCTGTCCCCATCAGAAGCTGGCAGTGGCCACAACGGCTCAGGCAGGCAGCTCCAGCCCCAGGGGCTGGATTTGCAGAGGCTGCCCTTGGCCTCGGAGCCCAGCCCGCAGTGGTTCTTCTGGCTGGCGCCGGATCTCGCTCTCTCTTTCTCTGTCTTTCTCTCTCTGTGTTCAAGTCACATTACATGGGCTTCTGTTCTTTGGGGACTTCGTCATCTTTTCAAATATGTCCTGGGACCTCTGGAGCTGTCACGGGGATGCTAAGGACACGGTCAGTGGATTACCGTGCCTGTACTAATGAAAGGATTCAAGCTCTCCTGGTAAGTAGAGGAGAGGGAAACGGCCCCTTCCTCCTCGTCATCATTGTTCAACCCCATGCCCCCCCCACCCTCCCCCACCCCCGGCACCTGAGCATCCTCAAGAGGTCTCCTTCACACAAGCCTGACTTCCTCCCATAGTTCTCGAGGGGTCAGGAGGGGGGCCGCACACCCTACAAAGTTGGGTCGCCCTCTCTGGCTCATCCCAGCCTCTGCCCTGCTGCAGCATCTTCCCCAGGGACGGAGAGGGGAGGAAGGGGTCGGTGGAAGTTGGGGGCTGTGGAGAGAATCCAAGTGCAGCTGGAAAGAGGCTCCAACTTTGAGGGGTCTGGCCGGTGGTGCATGCTGAGGGAACTTGGTAAAGAAGGGTCCCGTGGGTCACGCGGGGCTGTTTGGCTCAGTGGCTCTCTCCCCAGCTCGACAGCCAGCCCCAGGGGCCCTGTTTGCCTAGCTCAATAGGGGACCCTCATCCCAGTGGGCAGGCTCTGATCTCTTCGAGGCTTCTCTCTGAGAAGTCAGGAGGACCAGGCCCTGGCCTCTGGCATGCCAACACACACACACACACACACACACACACACACACACACACACATCCCTTGGGGCTTTGGAGACCCCTCTTCCAGGGCCTGATCTGGGGATATTAGAGCCTCCTCTTGCTTGGGGTATGAACTAGCTGTCTGGTAGCCACAGAAGCAGAGTATTTTTGCCTTCCATTTTAAAAATAAAACCGTCACCTCTCCCTTTCCTCCTCGCAATCAGGTGGGTGGGTGGGTGAATTGGCTTTTTTATCTGGTTTAGAAACTGGAGATTCGGCCTGGGAAACTTTGTCACAGCAGGGATATGGCACTCCCTGAGGGGCTGGTATGTGCAGCTTACAGGAGACCAGCTCTCTGGGCTGGGGATGGTGCTTCTCCCCTTGACAGCAGAGGGTGGGAGGAGGAGAGTTTGGGAGAGATTCCTGCAGGGATGCGGCCTCCCTTCTTGGGGCTAGTCCACCCGCAGTCCATGGTGGGACCGCGGGAAGTGAGCTCTGTAGATTGGAGGGTGATTTCCAGAGTCCCGGGGTAGGTATTGAGCAGTTTAATTCATGTAGTCTTATCCTGGCTCTAGCTCACATCCGGCTTTCCTGAACTCCCTACCCTAGGTTAAACAGGATTAGTCTAGTCCAGCCCTCCTCCTCTAGGCAAGAAGGCCCTTTAGTGGGTCTTGAAAAGGTCCTTTGCAGAAAGGAGAGGGAGGAGCTTAGTTCTTGTGAGCTTAACTCTTAAAAACTGTGAGGTCATGAGAGTGATAAGCATCAGTGACACCCCCCTGCAGCCTGTAGTCTCTTCTCAAGATTTGGTGTCGCCCCCTCCTATCTGTAGCCCTTGTGCTGAAGGCCCCTCTACCCCCACCCCGAGGTTGAGAAAAGGAGGTAGAGGTATTTCAGTGCCCCTCCTGCTTTCTTGGGGCCACGTTCCTTGCTCTTCAGGATTGGAAAGGCATTAGCAAAATCTGTTGTCTCTGGGAATGCCAGGCTCAGTCAGCATCCAGAGTACCTCTTTGTCCCTCAGCGGAGCCCAGCTGGGCCTGTAACTTGGATGAGGCCTCCAAAGGGAGACCCTGGTCCTGCCGGAAGAGTGGGGACACTGGGCTCATCTTCAGAAACCACTCAGCGTTCTTCCGTGCCCCTGCTGTCAGCACGCCGGGTTGGGGCTGAGGGGGTGCCTGGCAGTCTCTCAGGATGAGACATCACTTTAACCAGAATGCTTCTCTGCTCAGCCCTGGTCGGTCCCTCGGGGACACGCAGAGAGATGTGCCTTTAAAAAATCTGCCTTGAATATCTCTTGATGCATTTCAACAGGAGATCAGTGTTATGCTGGCAACTGTAATTGGGGTAACCTTGTCGTTTCCAGCCAAATACAGTATTAGAAGGATGGAGAAGTTTTGCCATTTACGTTTGCCTGGAGAGTGTTAGATCCTTCGATTCCCTTTCGATAGATGCACATCTTTTGGTCCATTTTGGACCAGGGGCTAACCTTGTAGTTGTATTGTGAATGTCTGGGCTTGAAATGTGGCTCCCTTTGCTGATATCCTCTGTCAGGGTTCTCCTCTGTCAACAGGAAGACTTAGTAGGAACAAGGTGACCAAATATATTGGCTGTCCTGTTCTGGGTAACATTATCTGCATATGGAAGAGAATGGAATTAATTGACTTCCTAGTGTTTGAGTCACTTCTAGGAACATTTCTGGAATCCTACTATGTGTTGTATAAAAAATGATAATAATGCTGATAAAAAAGGAATAATAATGGCAACTAATATTTATTGAGTGCTTATTGTGTGTCAAGGACTATTTTAAGCACTTTACATACATGAAGTCCTATAGTGCCTACAGCCGTGTGGTTAAGAGCCTCATTTTACAGAGTGAGGAAACTGAGTCACAGTGAGGGTGTACAGATAGGAGTCAGGCTTTGGACTTGTGGGTAATTGTCCCTAGTGATTCATCTGTTCTTGGTGCATTTTCCTCCACGTGTAGCAATCCCATGTATTGGCTTTTTTTCTGCTTTATGGTCTCTTTGCCTTATATTTATTTTGTTAGACTATTAGAATTGTATTATCTTAATTGATCCCCAGGAAGCAGCTGGCATCTCCATTTGAGAGCTAGGGAAATCGAGGTACCGAGTCAGAAAGAGTTTTGCCTAAATTCATGCAACTGTCTAGTGAAAAAGGTAGGGCGCAGTCCTATTACTGGATTATTATTTCAGTTTTGTGAGCAACAGCAAATTGTATTTGCATTAGACCTACTTTCCCAGAGGGCAAAGTCAGGATCTATACATCCATTATTCACCCATCCCTTCTTGCTACAAATGTTGACCAAGTCATTATCATTTTCACAGTCCTGTGGTTAGGTATTGTGGGGGCTAAAAAACGTAAAGGGCATTGCCTCTGACATCTGGGGACTGGTAGCTTGCTTCACAGATAAAAGACCCAACCCCCCTCTTCACACACACACACACACACACACACACACACACACACACACACACACTTTTTCTCCCTCTCCCTCTCCCAAATAAATCTGTAAATGCTAAGGAACGGATACATGAAATAGACAAGGAACACTAGAAATTCAGAGGAGGCTGGCATTCATTTCAGCTGGGGCAGCAAAGAAGATTCCTGGTGTGATTGGCACCTGAGTCGGGGTTCGGAGCCTGGCCAGTGGTAGGTAAGTAAAGGCTGTGCTATGTACAGCACTAATACCTCCACTCGTGCGGTTAGGAGGTTATCACCGGGGATGCTTTTGGATGAAGCTGATGAAGGTCCCTGTCCGTGATTGACAGTGGTTATATTGTGAGAGAGAAATCCTGCTTTTTCAGCCTCCCCTTTGTGAGGGTCTTTAGACTCTCTCAAAAGAGGATTCTGCAATTCTGTCTTCAGATAACTTGGTGCACAAGGTAAGGACAGTGATGGAAGAGACAGAGAGGAGGTGGCAGGTGCAAACACGTGGGGCTGTGCCAAAGCAGAGCTGGGAACACGTGGAGTTTGGAAGCCATGTAATGTTTTTAAAGAAGCATTCCCCAATCCTCCTGGGCTCCTGCGGCCTTTCCATTTATTTGCTTATTTATTTATTATTTATTGGGGAGGGGTGCGTGTGATATAAAGGCATTCCTCAATCCTGTAGGGCTCCAGAGCCCCCAGTGCCAAGAAACTCTCCAGTGTGGTGGGGCTGCTCCATGTCCAGATGGTTGGGGCCCCCAGAGGACTTGGCAGGCTGTAGCGACATCTGTCTTGATTCTCTGTCCACGTGTTACCGGTCCTCACATCTGCCGGGGCGGGTGGGTGTGGTCTCCATGGAGCCCGGAGGCTTGGCCAGACCTTCGGGAAGGTCCACGTGCTGCTGCAAGAATTCAGTTCCAGGAAGATAGGAGTAACGAGAGTGTAGTTCTCGACACGTTGCAGGGGAAGCATTTCTGTGGTCAGGCCATGGGCCACAGGTGAGAGAAGTTTTGAGCTTCTGTTTGCATTTGAGCCGGCAAGTGAGTGAGTGTGCTCTCCCGCGGTCTCTTTAGGAATGTGAGCACTGTGTGAGGGAGCCTGCTTGCTGATGTCCTTACCAGGTAGCCGGGACCAAAGTGACTTTTTGGTTTCTTCCGTGTCTCATGGAGATTTGTGATCAGCCATATGTCATCAGATACCAAAGATCAGCCGTCCAGTATGCTTTTTTTCCTTCTAACCTGCGAACGGGTGGAACACTCACTGTTCCTTCTTCAGCCCTGGCGTAGACCCAGAAAAGAAGTTGGTGACATTGCCTAAGAGGGTTTCAGTTAGACGCAAAGAAAAAGTTTGGAATTTCTGTTTCTGCGGAGTGTCCAGACCAGGTCATCTTTCTCTCATTCAGGGTTCTCTCTGTGAGACATTTTCTACAGAGGACGAGGAAGGCCTGGATGGGACGTCTGTCAGAGCCAGGCTTCCCAGGTCATCAGATGCTTCCCAGGAGGGGAGCCATCGTGGAGGTTGGGGTCGCTCAGTAGCTTGAGATTCTGGAGACCCGGTTCTCCAGAATCTGAACCTTGTAACCACCTCCCTGCCTGCTATGTGGCCTTGGTAGGTGACTTCTGGTTGCCTTGGGTGGTCGCTGTTTTGCAAGCGGTGTTAAATGACAGTGCTGGGCGGATTAGTCTGTCTGTCAGCTTCCTTTTCACTCATGGTTTAGAACAAGGCCCCACTTGCTACAGAACTGTCACTCATAATGCAGACTCTGGTGCACTTCCTTAGCCAACAGGAGACCCTAAAAAAAATTTGTTTGAAAATATTAAATTCTCCTTTACAAACATGCCCCAGCAGGCACACCCTCTAGCTCACAGTGCAAGATTTACTTTATTATTTGGTGGGATGGGAATCGGGATTTCCCCATGCCTGTTAAATCCAGGGCACGGAGTGCTGGTCACCTAAGCATTTAAATCCCATGAGTGATCAGGACAGCTCAGGGCACTGACGGAATCTTCTGATTCTACAGATTTTTTTTTAAAGGGTAGACCTTTCCCACCTCTCATCCAGGTTTCTACGTTGGGAACTGCACCCGGCTTGACATGAGTGGCAGGCCACATGATTTATTGTTGTTCTCGCCACCGTCATCATTAGTCTAAGGAGAAAGAAACATACTGTGTTAGAATGGGTAGATGGTTGGCAGGGATGGTGTCAAAGCAACTCACTCTGGAGGGACAGCAGTCCCCCCTTATCCGTGATTTTGCTTCGTGAGGTTTCAGTTACCCACAGCCAGCTGTGGTCTGGAAGCAAGTGGCCCTCCTTCTGATGCGTCCTCAGAGGGCCAGTAGGAGCCCAGCGCAGTGCCATGAGCCCCTCCCCCCTTCCCCTCACGTCATCCTCCTGCACAGGCATTTTATCACCTCACACCATCACAGCAAGCGTGAGTATAGTAGAATGAGGTATTTTGTGTGTGTGTGAGAGATCACATTCACAGAACTTTTATTACAGTACATTGTAATCATTTTGTTATTAGTTATTGTTAATCTCTTTCTTTGCCTAATTTATAAATTAAACTTAATCACAGGTGTGTGCCTGTAAGAAAAAGGGTAGTCTGGATAGGGTTCGGTACACCCTGTGGTTTCAGGGGTCCACTGGGGGGTCTTTAAGTGGAACCCCGCGGATAGGGGGCACTCCTGCACTTCTGGTTAGAGACCCTTCCTCCTGGCCATTCGGAGACTTGTTGTCATTGAATGTCATTTTTGGAAGAGATGGTTTGTGCTAGAATGCCTCCAATCCCTTGTCCAGATGGCCGGATGTTTGTTTCCCAAATGAGCTAAGGTGAAAGAATAGGTAAATGAGATATTGATAGATGCTGTTGTGTTCTTACCCATAATGCCATTCTTTGGTTTATATTTGCACAGAGATGTTGGGCTAAACTGGGTAGACTAGGTTCTGCTCTGACAGCAACTGCCTCCCCCTCCCCCAACCCCCTTCACATACTCAGTAGCTTGACTCATCGGAAGTTAACTCTTGATCACCAGAAGCCCCTTGGAGGCTCTGGAAAAGACTCCAGGGAAGCTGTCCTCCGTGAGGCACACGGGTGGTTCAGTGATCTAGGCTGTAGAGTCTCCTAGTACCCCCTCCTCAGTCACTGCAGAGGTCCGGGGGCAGGAGAGCCTCACTCTTCTGTGTTTTTCCTCCAAAGCAAGCACGGTGCCCTTGCCCTTGTGCATGATCCGCAAGTCATCACGCGGCCTGACCGCAGGAAGGCTGGGAAGCAGCAGGCTTCCGGAGGGCAGGAGGGGAGGAGATCCAGGACTCCACACCTGCTTTATGGAAGTGCGGCCACAGGTCCACTTCGTTTCTGAAAACCCGATGATGGTTTTCTTACTGCTGGTAGAATAAGGGCCTTGATTTGAGATGTTATGGAAGGCGTGGTGTAACTTTAGACCATGGGTCAACGCACAACAGCCAGGGACCAAGTTCGGCTTGTTGCCTGTTTTCATGCAGCTTGCAAGCTAAATATGTTTTGTGTGGGGTTTTTTTTTTTTTGTTATTACATTTTTTAATGGTTGAAAAGAATCAAGAGGAGTGGTATTTCATGATGGGTGAAAATTATATGAAATTAAGACTTTGGTGTCCTTAAATAAAGTTTTATTGGTACCCAGTCACACTCATTAGTGTATGGCATTTTTTGTGGCTGCTTTCGTGGTACAGTGTCAGAAATGAGCAGTTATGACAGATACCTATAGCCCACAAAGCTAAAATATCTGTTGTCTAGCCCTTTCACAAAGCTTACTTCCCCTTAATTCAGACAGATAAAGATGCCTCTCAAATGCAGCAAAGGGATATGTATTTACTGGATACTTTAGAGATAGTGGTCTTATCCTAAACACTCTAATAATGTTCTAAAACCTGTAATAGTGACCATGATGATAAGGATATTAATAGTAATAGCTAATACTTACACAACACCTTACTGTATCACGTGTATCTTTTGAACCACAGAGAGGTTAAATCATCAGCTCAAGGCCACACAGCCCCTAAAGTCTTCACTCCTCTGACTTAAGAGCATGATGCTCTTAACCACCATAGTTATAAAGCAACTGGAAGACAGGGCTGTGCCCATAAGAAGAGAGAAGACTAATACTCACGAAAAGTTAGAAGAATTTGTCAAGGTAATTTGTGAAGGTGTTTAATGAATATGATTTACAGCTAAAAAGGTATGCAAGAACTGAGAAGGAGAGCAATAATGGGCAAAGTAAATGGAGAAGGGCTGAAGAAGAGGTGGAAAGAGTGTGATTTTATTCATTCATTCATTCATTCATTCATTCATTTTTTAGAGTATGAGTCAAGGAGAGAGAGCGAGAGACAGAGACAGAGAAAATCCCAAGCAGGCTCCATGCTCAGTGTGGAGCCTGACACAGGGCTTGATCCCCCAACTGTGGCATCAGGACCCTAGCCGAAATTAGGAGCCAGATGCTCAACTGTCTGAGCCACCCATGCATCCTGAGAGTTGAGCCTTGAACGATGAGGGCCACTGAAATTTCAAGAGAACTAGACAGGGAAGAAGCAAGAACTAGACCACAGAAACCAAAGCAAGAGCCTGGGGGAAGAGAGAGAGCGCCTACGTGGCCTGATTGGATCACAGGGGTGTGTGGGGACGCTGGGGGTAGATACTAAGATGGTAAGACAGGTCCCACCTACAGCCCAGGTAGTCTCACAGGTGAGGCAGAGGCACGTGGGCTTGTTGTACTCAGCTGGGAATAGGCCTTGGGTCCAGGATGGGCCATATTTGGCCTCAGGTCCAGATGTATTTCCAGACTTGGTGGGCAAGACGTACTAGGGCCTGGAGCACACGTGGGTGGTTTGAGAGCGGGCAGGAAAAAGATATTACAAGTTAAAACAATGCTACTGTGAGCTTTTCTTTATTTGTCTCTTTCCTTTTTTAATTTATTTTATTTTAGAGAGAATGCATGAGTGGGGGATAGAGAATGTTAAGCAGACTCTACCAGCAGCATGGAGCCTGATTCAGGGCTTGATCCCACAACCCTGGGATCATGACCTGAGCTGAAATTTAGTTGGAAGCTCAACCGACTGAGCCACCCAGGTGCCCCTCTTCCTTCCTTTCTCTCTCTCTCTCTCTCTCCCCTCCCCTCCCCTCTCCTCTCCTCTCCCTTTCTCCTTCTCTCCCTCCCTCCCCCTCTCCCTCCCTCCCCCTCTCCCTCTCTCCCACTCTCCCCCTCTCCCTCCTCTCTTTCCTTCTTCCCTCCCTTTCTCCCTTTATTTCTCCTTCTGTCTCTTTCTCTCCCCCACTTCTCTCTCATGTCATGTAATCCTTATACAACTCTACAGCAAAGGAGGTATTTATCCCTTTTTTTTCAGGTAAGGAAACTAAGTCTCAAAGAGGTTTAAGTAACAGGGCCAGGACCCCATGGTTAGAGGTAGAAGTGGGATAAAACTGAAATTGTCTGGCCCTAAAGCCTGTGCTCTTCACCTCTACCCTTGAGTCCTTGACTTAGTGGGAAAGAGTATTTATGTGGTAGAAATTTGGAGCTTTCTTTTATTTTTAAAAGTTTGTTTATTTTGAGAGAGTGCAAGGGAAAGGGCCAGAGAGGGCAAGGAGAGAGAGCATCTCAAGCAGGTCCCTTGCTGTCAGTGCAGAGCCTAGAGCGAGGTTCCATCCATGACCTGAGCTGACATCGAGAGTTGGACACTTAACTGACTGAGCCACTCAGGCGTCCCCAAAGTTGGGAGCTTTAAACCTGACAATTCAGGAAGGGCTTGCTGCAGAGGTGGGGTGGTCTTCCTGGGGAGTGGGGCCGGCTGTGTCAGGGGTTCATGTAGCAAACTAGTTCTGCAGTGTTCAGCGCCCCATGCTGAGCCATGACCCTAGTCATTGCTGATCTGGTGGCTTCACTTTGGGGCTGGGTCACGGTGTCTTTTTTTTTTTTTTTTAACTTCTTTTTTTTTTTATTTGCAAAACATATGCATCCAAAAGAATTGTATATAATGTAGCTGTTCAGCTTAAAGGGGGAAAATTAAACATTGTTACTCATCCTGCTAAGCATTATAACAATATCTAAATATTTGAAAGCCGTTCAGTTTGTTCATTGTATGAGATTTGTGAAGATATTCAAAGGTTGGGAGGACAAGCCCCAGAAGTTGCAGGTCTTAGGAACTGTCCCCTGGCTAAGGACCCCCCCGCCCCCCACCGGCAGGGTGTATATTTTGAGTATGTTACGCTTCTCAGGCAGGGCCTATGTTCTAACTCCACACGAATGTCCACTGCATAGCATGGGGCTCCCTCCCTTTACCTCTATGGGAGCCTAAGGGACAGGCGTAGGTGGTTCTGTTCCTTTTTGGTTGCATGACTCTAGGCAAGTCACCTACTCTGTCAAGCCTTGATTTTCTCATCTATAAAATGGGGCTAATCCCACCTGGCCTTGGAGGGTTGTGGGAAGATAACTCCTGAGAATATATTGGGGGTGGGGACTGGCACATTATTACCTTATAAATGTTAAGCTGCTGTTACAAATTTCCTTGTTTTACATTTAACATTGTGCAAAAAGAGAGTATAGTCATAACCTGGCTCTCCACATACTTAAAATCCACCAGGGTCTCTCATGCCCTAGATGGATACAGAGAACTCCACTGCCCATCTTCCCTGGAATCACTGAGAAAGGTAGTCTTTTAGGCCACTGTCAGTCAGTGTTACTCCTTTCAAGTTCACAGCCGTATATATTTTAGTCTCATTGCTGGAACTCTTCTGTCTGCTGTCCCCTCTGGGTATGGTCACTTGGTCACTGAACTGGAGGCTGGTTCATGTTCTGCCACTCACTGAGTGTGTGTGATCTTTGGCAAGGCACCAGCACCCACATCTCGAAGATGATAGTTGAGATTAGAGCAGCAGATTTTTATCTCTTCTGGATGCCCATGGACTTCAGGCTAAGGTTCTCTGGAGTACAGGACCCTTTAATAGTTTCAAGTTCCCACTGGATTCTTTCTGTCCTCTTCTTAATCATTTATTCGTTTGTTTACTTGAGCATTTCTGGGGCACTTGCTGGGCTGGTAGTAGAAACACAAAAATGCGTAGGATCGGTCCTTGGCTTGGGGCGGATGGCAGCGGGGGGGGGGGGGGGCTTGACTCAAGTAGCGGGGCAGCGAGACCCAGACTCCCTTCTCCGTAGGGTCTCACCAGTGCTGCATATTGTAGGAAAATTCCGATTTTTCTCCTGCTGGAGTGCAAATAGATTTATCTTCCAGTTAAGATCTTTTTTTGGACCCATTCTCCTGAGACTGGAAGCCTCGCTGTTTCATAATAGCTTCCTTGCAGCGACCTCAACTTCTTATGCATTACTGAACGGTCGGCATTTTTATCCGGTAACACCATGACATGCAAAACCCCTTTGTTTTCCAGAGGCTCAACTCGAAGAGCCCCACGATGCAAATCTTGGGGACTGTGACAACTGGGCTTTTGAAGGTGATCTGCTCTGCACATGATTATTACTATTTTTTAACCATCTTTGGGGTCTAAAATATACTCTTTTAAAATATATTTATTTGTGTAGTCTCTCTCAACCCTGGCTTGCTCAAATGACTTTTTTTTTTTTAAAGCTCATTTATCTTGAGAGAGACAGAGAGAGTACAAGCCGGGGAGAGGCAAAGAAAGAAGGAGAATCCCAACCAGGCTCCGCGCTGTAAGCACAGAGCTCCACGTGGGGCTCAAACTCATGAAACTGAGATAGTGGCCTGAGCCAAAGTCAAGAGTCAGATGCTTAACCAACTGAGGCACCCAGGCGCCCCTCAAATGGCTTTTTTGTTTAATCCTCTGATTTCATGAGCCAAGCATTGCTACGTCATGCTCTTGCCTCCTTTGATATAAACAGGCAAAGAAAATGTGTACTCCTATGAGGCATGTGGGCTAAAGGAGCTAATAACCACTGCCATTCAGTTATTGAGCATCTTCGTGTGAACCATCACGTTTGTAGCGGCAGCAACAGGATGGAAATCTGGGCCTGGAGCAGTACTCCCCTCTGTTAAATGCCAAGGCTATTGTGCTCTACAATCAGCTTCCCTTGTTCGCTGCAGTCCTAACCTTCTTTCTTTGTCTAAATTCCACAGAGGATATTTCCAAGCATAAGTTAGGACCCCTTTTGAGCTGATCGCTCCTGCCAAATGGAATCGTAATTGTCACCAGTCACAAAAGATGTCTCTCACCACTGCCTGGAGAAGGATTGTGAACTCTAGGCCCTCAACTCTCTCTCTTGCTTCGTCGCTGCCTGAAAGGACCAAGCTCCTGGCTGCACAGAAAGCCTATTTCTGATAATCTCCCAGCCAGCCTTCTCTTCGCATCCTCTTGTCCTAATCATTCACGCTCGAAGCTCTGGAGCTGTTGGCTCCTTTGCTCTTCCTCATTCTCCACACAGTTCTCTCTTTGCAGCCTCTCTCGTTTGTCCTCTGTTCTTTCCCATGACTTGCTGCCTCTGTCTTAATTCATAACCTTCCATGCCTTGCTTGGCCCATTGCAGTAGCCACCTGGCTGATCTCTTCTTTTTTTTAAAGCTTTCTTGAGATATAATTCACCTACCAACCACTAACTCATTTAAAGTGTACAATTCAGTGGATTTCAGTATATTCACAATATGTGCAACAACACCATGGGCAATTTGAGAGCATTTTCGTCACCTCAGAAAGAAACCCCGTCTGTACATTTTAGCAGATAACCCACACCCACCCAGCCCAGCAACTACTAATCTATTTCCTGTCTCTATAGATTCCCCATTCTGGACTTTCCTGAACGGAATCATAGGTATATGTGGACTTTCGGTGATTGGCTTCCTTCACTTCATGTTATGTTTTCAAGACTCATTTAAATCATAGCATGTATCAGCACTTCTTTCCCCTTTTATGGCTGAATAACCTCATCTTTTCTTGGCACTCTTGGATCTGGTCATTCAGCTGTCATACAGGTCAGACTCCCAACCCCCCAAAAGTGAACTTGACTTCTAGGAATCCACAAAATACAGGGGACACCTGGGCATGGCACTTAAGGCCTTCCCCATTCTGGCTCCATCATGACTGCCCAGCCTCGTCACTCCAGCCTTCCTTGGGCTCTAGGTCCTCATCCTCCGGACACACCTTTCCTTAGCAAGGGCCATGTCGCACGTGCACCATGTCATGTCCCTGCATTCTCAGGTTATATTACATCTTTGCTTATGGTTCTCTGGTCTCTGGCTGTGGAAACCCCATTTCTCCTTCGGACTTATCTTCATTCTCACCTTCTTGAAGAATCAACCCCGTGTGTGTCATTCAGACAGGAATTAATTCATCCTTTTCCATTCTCTGTGCACTTTGTTTGGATCCCCATCACTTCAGTCTTGGATTAAGCATCATTCTTTTATAATGTATTAAGTCTTTCCTGAAACTAGGGAGTCACTCCAAGTTTTGTTTTCTCTTTGGGTGCTTTCTACAGGGCTTTACACATAGTTGGCGCTCCAAACATATTTGCTGGGTAATTGACTGCGCTCTTGGCTTTGGATGGTCCTTTCTGCTTTTCAGAGTTCTTTTACATATTTTCTCTCTTCCGAAAATCAAGAACTTTTTTTTCCAGAAAAAATTATCATTGGTTTTAACTTGTTTGAATATTTGTGTTTTTTTTGCATCACCAATTGCCTCTGCGTATTGTAGAGACATTAGAAAACATAAAGTCAAAAAGAAGTCATAATACCACCCCTCTGTGATAATCACTATTAATATTTTGGTTTTTATCCTTTGAGCTATTTTTTCTGTGTATACTATACATAGATAAACATAGGTGAAGCTTATAACTTGCTCCATACACTGTTCTGAAATCCTTTAATGGATACCATTCGATCTCTCTGTAGTTATAAATACTGTTTTATATCATTATGTTTAAGGGGCAGTATTGCAGAAATACAAGTACTTATCCATTCTCCTCGTATTTGACACTTAGGTTATTTCTCATACTTCAAGATTAAAAATAATGTCATACCAACATACTTTAACATTCTTTAGATGAATACTTTAGAAGCCAGATTTTTAGGTCAACAGCTTTTTTTTTTTTTTAATAGATTTTATTTTTAAGTAATCACTAAACCCAACGTGGAGCTTGAACTCACAACCCTGTGATCAAGACTCGCTTGCTTTACCAGCTGAGCCAGCCAGGCACATCTAGGCCAGCAGCTCTCATACAGAGTGCCAAGTTGCCCTTCGGAAAGGTTTTCCAATTTACATACCCGCCAGCAAGTTAGGAGTGTTTGTTCCTTCCCCTTGTCCCTTGTCCTTGCCTGCCTTGGCATTACCGTTCCTTTTAGTCTTTGCCAATCTGATACTCCACAAGTGGTATCTCAGAGTTGCATTCATTTGCATCTCTTTGATCCTTGGTGACATGCTTTTAATCTCCTTATTACCCATGTATATTTCTCCCGTGAAACGCCTTTTTGTTCTTTGCATACCTTCCTGTTGAGGTGTTTGTCTTTTTATTGCTCAGGACTCAATTGTAATAAGGATATTCACCATTAAGTGTTTTCTCTGGATGGCGCATTTTTTAACTTCAGGCCGTTTTCAGTGTGTAGAAGCGTGTGTGTTTGAGTGTGATCCAGGTGGTCACTCTCTACCTCTATGGCTTCTGTGTTTGGCATTATTCACAGAAATCTCCTCTCAAGCCACTACCATATACACATCCATTTTGGCTTTCTTTGAGCCCTTCTGGGATTTGGCTTTTTAAATTTAATATATTGGTCCATTTGGACATATAATGAAAACCCAGGTGATTAATGGGCCTCAAAGGAACTGTGTGATAGGACCCATCCATTTCCCTGGCATCAGAGGACCAGGTGGATGAGTACTTCTTTTCCAGAGGGCGATAGTCTGCCACTTCATAGCAGTCGCCCACATTTTCCACCATTCCTTCTGAAATCAGCTCTGTTGTTGTGTGCCAGTTACATGTTAATAATAGTCTGGTCTGAGGATTAAATGAATTTGCACACGAGATAAATGACAGTGTATGGTACACTGCTTGGCACATGAACATTCCACATGTGTTTTATTGAGCACATGAGTGAATGAATGGTGGTGGTGTGAACAGTGGTAACAGGGCACTGAAGATAACGAAAGAGAGCAGCAGCTCTTCCAATGAAGCAGAGCCTTGGCCAAGCATCAGTGTCAGGAGAATGCTGGCCAGTTACGGTGTGCCACTGGGCATGCAGAAGAAGGAAAAGCTACCCTGTGGGTTTTGAGCACATGGCATTATAAGGGTTAGGACCCATAGACTGGCAGACACCATGCGTCAGGTACATAAGCAGGAGTGCGCCATACTGGAGAATTCCAGGGGATGCCGTAGAGTTTAAGATTTGGGGGAGTTCATCAGGGAAGTCTCCCTGTGGAAGGTGTGTTGAGAGCAGAGCTTTTGAAGGAAGGTTGGGATCGCATCAGAGGAATCTGTGGAGTGAGGTCATTTTATGCAGATAGAATGATGTAAGCAAGCAGAGTATTTTTTAAAATTTGAAATAGTGATTTTTTTTTTTTTTTGCTTTTTTTCCCCCACTTCCTTTACTTTTGATCTGTCTCCTCATTTCTCAGTTTTTCGTATGTTCCCTGCTTTTAGTGCCAGTTAGAAATTGGTCATGACAAATGTTGTTCGTACAGTTGAGAAAGTTATTCTTGAAGTGCTTGGGCTCTGGGCTAGATAGACTCCAGGGAGCAGGAACCAAGCACAAGGAACAGGAGGGAGCCCTCTGAGAGGACACACCGTATCAGCCTCTCTCCAATGCCACTCAAGGCAGAGAGGAAGTCAGCCTTTTCTAAGGTTTACCCAGCATACAGTAGACACTCCCCTGAATCAGTGAATGAGTGAACATATGCACAGCTTTCCTGAGATGAATAGCCATTCAGGAAAATGGACAGACCTGAAGGACCCCGGCCTGCTGCAGCCTGGGAATTAGGGCAGGGGGTGGACATTTTTCATGGTGAGGGATGCCGAGAAGGACACCTCAAGGGGTGGCCTGTTTGGTCCGTCCCTCGCTAACGTTGCCGAGGAAGGAGACCCTGCCTCTTCTGAGCCCCCAATCTCAAGGAAGAGAAGTGCAGAAGAATAAGAAAAAGAGGGCTTGGAAGGGCAAAGAGATGCTAAGCAAACTCCGGGCATAGATGCTGAAGAATCCAGCATAAGTCGTTCCCATTGGCTGGTGTTGGCCGGACCTTTTTCTTGGAAATCAAGTCAGTGGGTACAGTTTTCACAATCCCAAGCATAGAAGAGCAAGAAATAGGATTCTGCCTCCGTATCTTTTATTCCATAGGAATAAATCCCATAAGGATTTCACCCTTTCTTCCACTAAAGCCATCCATCAGCCTGCTGCCTCTTTTTTTGTAAATAAAGTTTTATTGGGACACAGCCACATTCTTTCATTTCCATGTTGTTCACGACTGCTTTAACCCTACAGAAATAAGAGTTCAGTGCTGATGGCAGACTCTGTGGGCTGCAAAGCCTAATATATTTGCTGTGTGGCCCTTTACAGAAAAAGTTTCTGACCCCTGCTTTATATTATGAATAGATGGCTAATTTTCAGCAGTTTTTCCAGGAGAATCATGATTTGCACCAACTCATTCAGTTTGCTCAGTGAGTGCCCCCTTTTCTCATGGCACATATTTGCTAGATGACTTATTAGAACCGGTGTTGTGGTCTAGGATTCAGGCTTCTTGAGCACATTAGTCCGACCATCTGAACTGCCTGTGAGACCCACATGCAGTGGCTAGTGCCCTAATATAACAGACATTATTAGTTTCTGATATCTATTTACTGTGCAGTAAATGCCAAATTACAGAGAAACTGGGGCTCAGGGAAGTTAGGGAAGTGGCCTGGGTTACATAAAGTGGTAGCAACTGAACCCTGTCTGTAGGAGGAGAGCTCTTGGCCTACCTACCCCTCCCCTGCATTTCCTGCCACCCCCCTACACCTCACCCTTTCTTCCCAACCTCCACTTTCTAACCCCATCTCTTTGTGATTTCTGGATCTTTCATCCATCAGCCTTTGCTCTTCTGGACAAAATATCATGTTTTTCTTGGAGCGTCCATTCCTCGGTCAGTTTTCTTTTTGACCCCATGCCTCCTCCTGCAGTCATCTTTCTGACCTTGGCTCCCAAGCTCCACTTTCTTGGGGCTGACTCTCCTGGGGGAATGATTTTGAGAGGCAAATGAGGTCTTGGGTTCCCTGCACATCAGCAGTTCCTGCCGGATAGATGGCTGAACCTCATTTGGAGCAGCAGCTGACCCTCAGGTGCTCTGTCTTTTTCAGAAGACAGCAGGTGCCCAGAGAACAGCTTAGGGGGAGGGGGGGAGCATGGCCCAGAGCCACTGGGCACCAAAGTGGCAAAACGGGCAGGCTGCTGGGCAGGCTGAGCTGGCATTTCTGACCTTTGTGGAAAGAGGGCGTCCTTAAAGGGACAGCGAGCTCTTTTCTTTCCTGGTGGCCAGCTGCCAGTTCAGATGCCATGGATTTGAAGAGCCCATTGTTCTGGCAATGGGAGATGGGGGCCCAGACCGCCCAGTCTTTTTTTCTTTTCCCATTACCAACTGCGTGTCCCCCTCTGATGTGCAGCCTGTCAAGAGTGGAGGGACGGTGAGCTCTCCGTCACCCACCCTCCCCTCCTTGAAGGCAGCCTCAGTCACCAAGGCTTAAGAACGGACTAGCCCTCCCCCAGCCTTCCCTTCCCCCTGCTACCCCTCCCCCAGGGCATGGCTCTAGCAGAGAATGAATGGTCTCTGCTGGCTGCAGAGGTGCCCCAGTGAGTTGTTTACTTGTACAGGTGAGTGGGGTGAAGCGATAGGACTGGGGTTTTCTGCACAGTGCCCTTCGTGAACCACCGGCACTAGATTCACCTTAGCTGCTTGTTAAAACTGTCCATTCTAGGTTCCAGTTCCAGAATCTGAATAGCAATAAGCACGCCACAGTTTGAGAGGCTCTCACTAAGTACTTTCGAAGCCTGGCTGGCCATCTGAATCATGTGGGGACCTATGGAATCAGACTATCTGCATGGGGCTCATGAATTTGAGCAAGGGGGCCTCTTGTTAGTGGTTAAAAGCAAATACTCTGGAGCTGGTCCACTGGGTTTGAATCCTGGCCCCACCAGCTACTATCTCTATGATCTTGGGTAAGTTGCTCAGCCTCTCTTGTGCCTCAGTTTTCTTACCTGTAATATAGGGATAATCTAGTATGTGCTGTATAGGATGATGATGAGAATTAACAGAGTTGACATTTATAGAGTTCTTACAATAAAATTAATACGTCAGTAGTATCGTATACTGTTTTTGTGAATTTTGTTTTTTTAAATAAACTGACCATCCATGTCAGGGAACATGGTTCGAATAGTCTTTTAGTGGCAAAGTCCCCTGGCTGCGCTGGCCTTGTATGCTTCGGTGAATGACTGGCAGTTGTCAGGTGCGAGATCTCCATGACTCGCTCGGAGAAGGCAGCCTGGCTGTTTGCCCTGCCCTAGAGAGGGAGGAGAACATTCCCTGCCTGGCTCCTACCTCTAGGCGAGGTGATGTGGATAAGCTTTGGAATGCTATCAGAAGAAGGGGCAGAAGCCACATCTATAAGGCTGGCTGACCTCTACAGAGGGAATTGAAGGAAGGGAAAACAAACTCAGGCCAGAAATAGCTAGACATAAACACAAGGTATTATAATTACTGTCCACACCCAACTCAATCCCCTGAGTTAAATTGAACCGTCTGCACGGCTCTCCTGACCTCAAGGAAGGAGAATGGACAGAAGAGGCTGTGGTGGCTCGGCAGGGGCGGGACGGGGTGGGGTGGGGTGTAACCAGGGATACGTGGGAGGTACCACTGTACCACTGAGTCAAAGCGGGCACTAGGGTTGAACATGCAAACAAGTTGTTATTATAACTTTTTGGTTTTGCAAAACCGTTACTTTCCTGAAAATGATGCTGTTGGACTCGAGTTTTCCACGTTAAGTATCCAGCTCGGGGCTTCTTTTTCATCCTGAGCTCTGTCATTTCTCTGTGCACTCGGGAGTCAGATTTCTCTGGCTGCTTGTGGACATGGCGTGAGGTCAGGGAGGCTGGGGGAGAAAGGACACCCAGCCTGCAAGGACTGGGCTCTTCTGCTTCTTGTCCCCCTTGCACCCCTCTACTCCCACCTTGGGGTGTGCTGTGAAGTCCTCAGGGCAGGACAAAAGGCCGTGGGGGAGACCAGAGGGTTCTAATGCCACACACCCAGTCGGTGGTATTTTGTAGATCCTGATACAAGGGTTTTGGGGGAGTCAAATGCTAGACTATTTAGAAGAAAACAAGCCAGTCCTCCAGGGCACGTCTCGTGGATGTTTTCCATGTTGATTGCAAATGTCAGCATAGAGGGAACGCAGCAGTGGGCAGAGCTTTCCTAGCATCCGCTCACTCCTACTGGAGCATATTTTACATGATTTCCAGGAAGCGTCACAGGACCATTTGTGTTCCTGGGGGGAGGTGGTTTTGATACCTTTGGTGGCTCAGAGACCCACAGCGATGCGCAGGAGCAGGACTTCAGTGGATAGAGAGACTAATTTTGTCAGCCTCCCTCAGGAGAAAGATTTGGCCACCTGCCCTATTACTTAAGAGTATTGATTCATCATTTTGGAGGCTAATGGGAAAGTTCCATTGGTTTTTTTTTTTTTTTTTTTTTTTTTTCCTCTCCTCATCGAAGGAGCTGCAGGAGAGATCACTGCTTTGGGTGGGGATCTGGGCGGAGTGAGATCCAAAAGCCTTTATATGCTGGAGCTGAGCAGAGGCTGTGGATGTTATTTTTGGCCCCGAACAGTAGAGGAAGACCTTACCTCTCAGTTTGGGGAAGAGGAACGTGCAGAATTGAAACAGATGGAGATCCCTAGTGGTTTTCCTTACAAAAATCGGAAGGCCCTGTGCTCATTCACATGTCAGAGCCTCCCTGGGCATCATCTACTGCTCGGGGCTGCTTGGCCACAGATGATGTCTGTGGAGGAGTCAGGAGGTTTTGGAAGGTCATCTGGACCCTCCTGGAGATGGGGATATGAAACCAACAACCTGACTAGGAACTCACCCACTATGAGCCAGCCTCTTACAATGTTTGGCTGCCAAAACTCATAGAATATTCCCTCGTATTTCAAACCCAATTCTATGCCACCAAATAACTTCCCTTTGGAGAAACAAAACAAAAATAAGGCCTTTTCCTCCTTTGGCTTTCTCTCTTCTCTCCTTTTCAAATAGTTGACACCCTGCTTACTCTGAGGCATCTGTCCTTCAGCCTAAATATCTAATTACTTCACAGTTTTGTGTAGGGCAGACCCACACTGTCTGATTTATCTTGTCTAACCAGTAGACCCTGTAAAGTGCGGTACTGTTTCTAAGTACACTCCTACCTACGTTTATTACCTCTTCCACTTGCTTCTGTTGGTGAGGCTCAAATTTATATATATTTTTAATGTTTATTTATATTTGAGAGCAAGAGAGTGTGTGTGTGTGCGCGCATGCACATGCGCATGTAGAGGGGAGGGGCAGAGAGAGACAGAGACAGAATCTGAAGCAGGCCCCAGGCTCCGAGCTGTCAGCATGGAGCCCAACATGGGGCACGAACTCACGAGCCATGAGATCATGACCTAAGCTGAAGTCGGATGCTTAACTGACTGGGTTCCCCAGGTGTCCTGTGAATTTAGTTTAATTATTCTCGGAGCCACCTGAGTCCATGCTGAGCTTTTGGTTTTTGCCCACCAGTAACTAGACTTTCACTTTCCTTCAAGCTTTGGAGAAGAAAGGTCCTTGGCCAGCAGGTCAGCGGCTTATTCTGCACTGCCCCCCTCCCCCTTGCATTAGGCAGTCTTCAGTGTCCAGGGTGCATGGCTGAAGGATCAACGGTGTGTGGACTGTGAGAAGAGAATTTCATTTTGGTGAGAGTTGATTTGGTTGGAGGGCGTAGGGCCGCCAGGATGTCCTAGCAAATGTGGTAAGCGTCACCAGCTTGCCAGGCTGCTGCTTACCTCCTTACTCAGATCTCTTCAGTGCCTACCTGTCCCCCGACCCCCACCCCCCATGAGGTTTTGACTGGAAGAGTCAGGCAGTGCCACAACTCTCTAATAAGGATTGGATTGGAGTTTAGGGAGAGAACCTTCCAGCTGCTGAGCACAGCTTTCTCGCTCTTCTCTCTAGAGACTGGAGGTGCAGAGGGAGGAACAGGAGAGGCAGTTATTAGTTCAAGGCAATGATGTGGTCAGAAGGGAGAAAGTAGAAAGACCAGGACCCAGGAGCTCATGGCCCGGGCAACTGTGGTCAGCAGTACTGCCTTTTTCTGCCCCCACCCCCACTGTGATCACAAAGCTTTTTTTTTGTTCTTAATTAGCACTTTGAAATGTGTGAGGTGAAGAATGAGGGGGACATCTAGACCCGACCCTTTCATATAACAGATGGGGAAACTGAGGCCCAGAGGCCCATCCAGGGTCACACACTAGTGTGTGTCATCTAGGTGCTTATCCCCCGTGAAGGTGGATGCTCTCATAAAGTGAGTTTTGGATTGCAGCATGTCAGTCACTCCTGCATTAGCCTGCATTGTCCTCCTCGAGAATCAAATGTATATTGGGTCCCTACCAAGGGGGGGGGGGGCTGTCTTGGGAGCAATAGCATTAGCAGCCCAGTGGGACTCTTTGGGGACGGTGACTGAGCAGGCTGACTGCCACCGCTGGACACGTGCAGGGACAATGGATGCTGAAAAAAGAGGCCCATAGGTACAAACAATCTACGCTAAGGGCAAGCCCAGCCGGGGTCTGGCAGCCTCACACAGCAGCATGGGCACCTCTGCAGAAAGCCGGCCCTGGACAGCTCTTCCAGGAGTCCATTATGTGCCGTCCTATGGGAAGAGAGATCTTGGAAGTTCTTCTGATGCCTGTGCAAGAGCCCTTTTAGTGACCTCCCTCCTGGAGAGTCGGGGTTGATGTTAGGAGGAACTAGGTCACGATGCTTGAAAAATGAGCTGTGGGACTTTGCTTTCTGCCTGGTTTTCTGTCTTGTCTGGCCCCACTAGCCAACCGAACTTCTATGACACATGGGTGTGTGGGATGGGCAGGAGCCAGCAGCGCCTCTAGCATGGCCTCAAGCCCTCCCATCTGGGGACAGTCATTGTTCTGACTAGGATTTCTTAACTCATCATGATCCTCACTCCCTTTGGCCCTAAGGTACCCTTCTTCCTGTCTTTCTCACTAGCACCCAGTGTTGTGCAGGGGCCTAGCCACACGATTTTCATGCTGTCAGCTCCATTAGCTGCCCCGGCTTTCTGGTTCTTCAGGCTAAAGGAAGAGTGGGTAGGGGGGTGGAGGGAGATGGAGGGGATGGTCATGTGGCCCAGGCCCCTAGCCAGTGGCAGGAGGGACTCAGTTCTCTTCTTAAGTACATGTCAACATCTTAACTGGGGCACCAGCAAACAGGCTTCCCTCTTAAAGACCTTAATCCGGGATTAAGGAGAGGTCAGTTACCTCTACAGAGAGGTGATTAGTCTCTCCTAATATCCTGTAGTGGACAGCGGTAGAAAGCCTACCGTGGTTATCTGCCTCTCCCGGGGTTGGGGGCAGAACTCTCTAGAAAGCCCAGACTTGTGCTGAATTCCTGAGTCTTGAGATTCAGCCATGTCCTTACCCCTGAGCGATGTGTCTCTCAACACCGCCCTATTCACACACATTCCTTCATGATAACTGGTGTGTGTCTTAGGTTGGAAAGAGACCCTGGAAGTGACAGGCACATTCGCCTTGCAGGAGCTTTATTGGGAAATGCTCTTGGGAGCAGACCTGTAAGTAAGTGACGGAATCAGGATTGGACAGAGGGAGAAGTTAAACTTTGATGAACTTGCAAGAGGCTTTGATCAGTTCCATGAAAATCCCTGGCTTTGGAATGGCCTTGCAGAGTCATCCCACCTTGAGACAAAGAATCAAGTTTTCTTTTCGTATCCTTTTAGGGACGGATTGTCCCTTGGGTGTGGTCTGTCTTCACAGAGAAGGCATTATTCTTTGGTGAAGCTATTCTCTTTGGTCAAGGGCAGTTCCCGAAGAGGAGCTTCCATGGCCCATCAGCAGCCCTGACTCCAGAGAGCTGGGGAAAGACGTACCTGCTTCTGGAAGGCAGAGTTACCACTACATGATAATATCCTGCATGTGTCTAGGATCTGAGGACTTGCACGTGACCTTCCGTTTTCTCTTCCTCACCAGTGCCCTTTTTTAGAACGGGTGTTATCTACCTTTGACAGAGAGGGTCACACATGGAGGGTCTGAGGGTAGCTGGTGGCAGTATCCAGAACTTGGTGACTCTGAGTGGTGGAAAGACCACTGGACTAGGTGGCCTGTGTTGTTATTTAATCCTCTTCCATGCTAACCTGTGTTAACCCTGGGATTGAGGGCTAAGTTAAATTTAAACTACTTAATTTGCATAATTAAGTAATTAGATGAGCTCTCTGCCCATGTTTTAAAGGTCCCCAGCCCGGCTTGTAGCCACCCTCCTGGCAGTCTCTTGGTTCGGTGCCTTCTTGCTTAAGCAGTTATAATTGCCTACAAAGAGGACAACTTGTCTTTTTCTGTTAAGTGACATTCCGTTTGATCCTTGGGACTGCACTCCCACCTGGTACCCCTTCGCTTTTTCTACTTTGACTTCTCTGTGCCTCCCTGAGGCTTCTGGGCTCCTCGTAGATTCCTGCCACTACCTGCTTCCCAGAGAGTCGTGATTGGAGGTTATTTCATTTATCCTCGTTTTCCCCAATCCCATTTTTTCCTCCCCGGGAGTCAATTCTAGTTCCTCCCATGGACCTTTCTACCTATGAGCTGTGGTGTTCCGATCATGTGTTGGGGATTTGTGCTTTCTGGGCGGGGGAGCGGGGGGGACAGAACACTCTTATGCTGAGGTCATGGAGCACCTGCTCGGATTCTACAAGTCTAGGAGAAGGAGAAATTCTCACTGCATTGAAGAATATCACCAAACTTACCCAGACTTGTCCTCTCTTTTAAAAAAAAAAAAGCGATTTTCAAAACCAGAAGAACAAAGCAAATGGAACTGGGTGGAATTAGAACTCAAGATCAGAGAAAAGAACGTGGGGGGATTTCGGCTTTCTTAAAACTTGCTCAAGTCTCTAGTCCTGGAAGAAGGACATCTCAGGTCTGTCTAACAAACTTGCAGATGTGCTCATCATCTTTTTAGTCAATTTCTTTTCTGTGAAATTGGAATAATAAGATTAACTGAGCTATAACCCAATGTAACCTCCATAAAGTGCCTGAAACAAGACCTGGCATGTAGATCTCGATGAGTATCAGTTCTGATTATTAGTTAGGAAATCATTAAAAGACAAGAAAAATGTCTTAGATTTAAAAAAATTGATATCCAGGGGATACAGATTATTAGACTATACCTCCAGAACTAACTTCTCTATATATTTTTGAAGCTTATTTATTTATGTTGAGAGGGACAGCGTGCATGCATGTGCTGGTAAGGGGCAGAGAGAGAGAGAGAGAGAGAGAGAATCCCAAGCAGGCTCTGTGGAGCCTGACACGGTGCTTGATCCTACAAACTAAGATCGTGACCTGAGCTAAAATCAAGAGTTAGGTGCTTAAGCAGCTGAGCCACCCAGACATCCCAGAAGTTAATTTCTATATTACATTACTAGAGAATTTAGGTTAAAGTCCTACAGACCAGTGGTGTCTAAACTTTTGCTGTACTTTGTAGTCACCTGGAGATCTTTACGAACATCCCCAGACATTCTGATTTAATTGGTAGGAGGTGTGACTGTGCATTGGGAATATGTAAAAATGTCTAGGTGATTCTAAAGTACAGTAGAGTTTGGGAATCACCTGCATGGATCATTCGGTGGACTTACAATTGATCCAGGCTGAAAATCTGGAATGGATGGTTGGGAACATTCGGAAAAGAAAAAGGGGATACTCAGAAAAGCTAATTATTCTATTCATGTAGGATTATAAGAAAATTGGGAGAAGGGGATTGACGTGCATGGTGAACGCAGCTTTGACTAATACATAGAAGGAGAGCTAAGCCCAGAAAGTTTGTGTTTCCAGTGGGCTAGGGGCTTGGTCTTCTTATCCTACTGCCTAGAGCCGATCTATGCCTAGAGCCAGACTGGGCGCTGGGTCAGTGGTGACACAGGTTCGCCACAGAGCAAGAGCGGAGCCATGTTATAGCCCCCTGTCCCCTCAGTGCCTTCCCCCATGTTTTGCTTCAGGTTTTAATTACATAGACATCTCTCCTCCTCATGTGAGAGATGCAGTATTAATGAGATGTCTTGGGTTACAGCTGGGTCAGAGGCATTCAATATACCCTTTCAGACACCCCCAACCCAGCTTCTGTGGATTAAAGTCTGGGTCAGGGGAACTCAGGTCAGGGCGGAAATGTGCAGATCATCAGTTCTCTTGCACGCATGGTTCATAACACATGGGAACTACCCGGAGCATTAAATCTGGAGAGAGTTATTTAGTGGGGTCTTCGGAGCACCTGTTGACCAGGGTACCCCAGCTCTTGTCCACTATGGAGACATACTTGAATGACCCTTCATGGTGGCCCCTTCTCGTATTTTGATTTCTTTGGATATAGGTGGACCTCTCTGGCTAACAGTCTAACTTCTTTCTCCTGTTCCAACTCTTGCTGAGTATGGCATCCCGAGTGCTGAGAGACCTGTCCTGGCCTCTCTGTCCACTGCCTGTGTGACCTGAGGACATGATGTAAATTCTGAGGTATCTCACTGTGAAGTAGGGTTGATGTGCAGAGTAAACGAAGGAACACGTACTGAATCCATAAAATCTCCGGCTCACAGAATGCTCTAAGTAGCCATTACTGCCGCGTCACTCGAGGGCAGAGATGGTGCTTCTTGTTGCTCCTTGCTGTGGCAGTGTGTCAAGGAGCGTTCAGTCAGGAGACGGCACAGCCGCGAGGCCAAGGGGGATGATTTTACATTGAGAATCTTTAACAGGTGAACAGAGGGCTCTGAAGAACGCAGGAATAACAGATGTAGAGAGCAGCCACCACCTTTAGGATTGAAGCCGAGCCCCCAACGAAGGAACACACCCACAAGGGTGATCCCCCTGCAAGGCGGAGATCCACCGTTCACCGGGGAGGCTGTGGTTGTGGCACACAGAGTTCTTGAGGTGCTGCAGGCTGGGGCGGGTAATCCAGCAAGTGCCTGCTAGGTGCACCAGTGAGGCTGCTTAGGCCGTAGGAATGTTCACAGGGTACACCTCCAGCATCATGAGGGAGGGCAAAGAAGGGTGGATTTGGGCCTGGGGGGCAATAAATGGATAACTGGCCTGAGTAGGAACAACGGGACTTGACTTGCAGTATTGTTTCAAGGGTTAAATGCAATATTATGATTGTAACTGGTTTGGGTTAAGTGTGGTAACTTAAATTTTTTTTATGTTTATTTATGAAAGAGAGAGAGAATGAATGGGGAAGGGGCAGAGAGAGGGAGACAGAGAATCTGAAGCAGGCCTCAGGCTCTGTGTTGTCAGCACATAGTTTGATGCAGGGCTTGAACCCACAAACCACGAGATCATGACTTGAGCCGAAATTGGATGCTTAACCGACTGAGCTGCCCAAGCACCCCAAGTTCGATAACTTTTGAAATGCCTTTTACTTCATAGGCTTTTGTTTATGGAAGTAGCATTGTGTGGTGAAAACATGGGTTTTAGGAATACCTGTGTGACCTTGGGAGTAAGGATGGGCTATTTTCCCCCCTAAGTTTTATTTATTTTGAGGGGGGGCATGCGAGCAGGGGAGGGGCAGAGAGAGAGGGAGACAGAAGGAGAATCCCAAACAGACTCTGCACTGCCAGCACAGAGCCCGATGTGGCGCTCAAACCCACAAACCGTGAGATCGTGACCTGAGCTGAACTCAGATGCCCTGGGTAAGAAGCCCAGGATAGGCTTCTATGTTTAGTTTTCTCATCAGATTAAAAAGAAGTTTTATAAGTAAATAAAATAATATATGGGCCTAGCAGATTGTAGATTCTCAGTAAATGTCACATCTTTATTCCTTTTCCTTCTTTGACTTACCAAACACTTCAGGGATCTCCTAGATTAGCAACTGTGTTTTGGATAGTAGTCGTGTAATCGAGTTCACTTTTGTTGATCATTCCCCAGAATTCAAGAAATTCAGATTTAGTTAAAATGAAAGTACCTACTATGTAAAAAAATCTTGTTTTCATTGGGATGGCAGTAGAGTTCAAAGTTACAATAATAGGACCTTATCCTTTGCGCTCCCATTAAGTGCTCTTGGTGAACAAGATACTATGTGGACACCAACCTTCTTTTTATAGAATGTGATCGAACGGGACTGTTGAGTGGGGCCGGATTGGATTTGCCTGTGCACCTTAACTTCTCTTTCTTCCTGCCATTCCTCCAGGGTACTCTTTGAAAAGTGCTTTTGATACTGCACAGGACTCAGAAAACCTCTTTTCTCTTCAAAAATAGAAACTAATGTCAGCTTTCCATATCTCTAAGGGAAAGATTTAATTCAGAAAAAGATACCTACTTTTATCTCCCGTTTCCTAAATTCATTTACAGAAAAGTAGTTTGGGAATTTAGGTGCCAAGCAGCTCAGCTGTTAAATGGCGGAGATTGAGTCTGTTGCATTTTCCAAAAGCTGGTTTGCTCCTTCACATCACAGGTCTTCCATCTCTCGGACTCAGAGGCCTCTGCAGAGTTTGTGCTGTGACTTTCAGGGAGGATGAGGGAGCAGCGCAAATCTAGTAAACACTCTTAGCACAAGAAAGCCCCTGGCTCCCTAATGACGTATCAGCAGCACTTTTCCTGCATGCTGCAGTGGTTTGGAGTGGGACTTGGGTGGGGTGCCTGGAAGGCTCAGTTGGTTGAGCATCCAACTTCAGCTCAGGTCACAATCTCGCGGTTCGTGGGATCAAGCCCTGCGTCGGGCTCTGTGCTGACAGCTAGCTCAGAGCCTGGAGCCTGCTTCTGATTCTGTCTCCCTCTCTCTCTGACCCTCCCCTGCTCACCATGTATCTCTCTCTCTCAAAAACAAATAAAACATTAAAAAATTTAAAAAAAAAGAGTGGGACTCTGGTAAGGCAGTCAGGGTTTCAGATACATGTTCTGCTGTTCATGAATCCTACGCTATAGGAAAGTTAGCGAACCCTCCTCCATCTCTTTGTTATTAACCCATCAGAAAAATGAGGGTGAGAAGTACTTACTTCTTTCGTAACATTGTTGGCAGGATTAGATGAGATCATTCACATCAGAGAGTTAGCAAGTTGCATCGCACACAAAAGGTACTCTATTTCTATTTATTATCAGGTTAATTTTGGTTTTATGTAGCTCAAGTGAGGAGCTTCTGATCATGGAGAAAAGGTTTACATTTTATAACACAGTAGATGCAGCCTAGATTTTCTGATTTGCTTACTTTGTAACTTTCCTGTTATTTATCAAGGTCCAGTTGGGGAGCAGCAGAAAAAGAACGTTCTGATGATGGCAGGGAGCAGAACACGCAATTTAAGGAACAGACATTTTTAGGTCCAGACTCAGTTGAAGCTTGTGAATACCTGTCTCACCACTAGAAGTTACCTTTCATTCTTTTTTTAATAGCTATTCTTTTTGAACAATGTTGATAATCATGATGTTGCTCTGTATCTGGTACCCTGTCAGATACAGTGAAAAGCATGTTACATGTATTTACCTCACTTAGTCCTCACACAGTCCAGGAAGATTTTGTTATTTTTTTGACTAAAGATTAAGAAGTCTGAAGCTTAGTGAACCTAACATTTCGAAGGTCACAAAATTAGGAATTGAGAGAACCAGTATATGAAATCAGCTTAGTCCGATCTCTTAGCCTACCCTTTTAATCCACTGCTATTAATCTAAACTGTTGAGGGGGTACCTGGGTGGCTCAGTCGGTTAAGCATTTGACCGGCTTACATACTGATCTCGTGGTTCGTGAGTTCAAGCCCCACATCAGGCTCTGTGCTGACAGCTGGGATTCTGGATTCTATGTCTCCCTCTTTCTCTGCCCCTCCCTCGCTCACTCTCTTTCTTTTTTTCTCTCAAATATAAAATTAAAAAAATTTTTTCTCAAACCATTAAAGATACTAACACAATGGGGGGATGTGGAGGAGTTTTCAGAGGAAAGATGAATTTGTGCATTTTATAGTGGACATAAGAAAACCTCTGAAAAGTTAGTATGACATGTCCAAAGTCACACAGGAAGCGAGTGGGGAAGCCGAGATGAGGGTGCTGTCTGGTTGACTCCACCAACCCCTTTGTTTACTGTCTTAATAGAGAGCAGGACAGCCAGTACAAAGATATTTACCACATACCTGTGCTGTACCCAGAACTCCTACATGTTGGAAGGACATGAAAGCAGTAGCCTAAAACCTTCTTAGGGAGAGGAAACCAATGGAGCGAACAAAAGAATCTCCAATTAAGTTTCCAATAGTGTACTATAGTTTATAAGGCCAGGGGTGGGGGAGATACCAACTTTTCTTGGGTGCCATGCCTTTGTTTTAGTCCATCATTTTTTCAACAGTGTAAGAGAGGAAAGAGATACTCTTGGCCTTTTCAGATGAATAGGCCGAGTCTGAAATAAAGGGTAGATGGATTAACACAAGGGTCAGAGAGCCAGAAAGCAGCAAAGCTTAGCTTTGCGTGCAGATTCAAGTCCAAAGCGCAAGCTCTTTCTAGGGAGTACCAGAAGAGGGGAGGGAGTTGGGAGGCCCAGAGCAAGGAAGGTATTTCACAAGGGGCAGGACTTGAGCCAGACAGGTAGGAGTGGGTAGAACTGGGGCAAAGCTTATGTCCACCTTTCTTTGGAGGTGAACTTCGCCTGGGTAACTGAAGCGAAGGCCAGACACCCAAACCTGTGAGCTTCTTGATACCAGGAAGCTGCTCGTCTGTCAATGGACTGCAGACAAAAACAGTCCTGGAAAGACCTTTCAGGCAGAGCCTGTAGGCAAAAGTGAGACTTTTTGCCAACAGATGCCCAGGATGTAGTAGCTCCCAGCATGTGTCTGGTGAGCGGGACACAGGTGACATCAAGAGATTATAATTATTATTCAACTTCAGCATGTTATCCTGTGCAGCTGCAGCAGACAGACAGAACTCTGTCCTTGAGGAACATCCAGAAAGTGAGGATACATACATCAACTCTTTGCTACCCCAGGTATGGGGCCTTGTGAATGGCAATATGGGCATCACCTGAGCGTCTGTTAGAAAGGCCAACTCTTGCACCCTCCCTTAGACCTACACGTTAGAATCTGTGGTTGAGCAGGATCCTCGGGGGATTGAAGTTTGAGAAACACTGAGCTAGCCATCAGCATTCTTTTTGTACTTGTTTGTTTGGGCTCAGGTTTGGGCTTCCCTTGCTACAACATCAAAAGGTGATGGTGATATTCCAGAGGCTCAAGGTTATGCTTGGGGTGTTAGGCTGATCTGGATTCCCAGCTCAGCCCTTCTGGCTGTGGGACCATCCACTTTATCAGGCTCAGAATCCTTACATTAGGTGTGGTCATAATGAGGCCTATTACAGATGATTGTTGTAGAAATCAGGTGAACTTGAGGGAAGTGCTTTGCGGGTCATAGATGACTTTCAAAATATCCATTACTGTTCTTGTTGACTAGACTGCCTGCCTCTCCTTTGAAGGGACACCTGTCTGGGGGCTATTGCAGTGCCACTGAAATCACTGCGTTTCAGTGAATGGACAGGACAGAAAAACCTTTTCAAGCACAGCTCATGAGTTCAAAAACTCAGATGAGCCTCCTTTGTCAGGACTGCAAGTGCCCTACTCGAGTGTTATTTTCCTTGTCTGTGAGGATCAGTCCCGCTGTCTTGGGAGTCTGGGAGAGGCTACCCTGAAGAGGCCCTCAGCCATTTTCTTGCATAGACTCTGGTCTCCTGCGCTGCCTTCCTCCTGTCCTCTATTCCCAAGGCTCAGGCCATGAGAGCGGCTGTCATCCTTCGAAAGAGGCAAGCTCTATTTTGAGCCGGGCGCCTGTGTTTTGATTTAGCGTCACCTCCTTGATGCAGGTTGACCTAATAGGCACCACCTGGGAAACAATCTGTGGCAGTAAAGGGCACGGGATCTCCTGGGAGCATCATCTTGTGTTTGGTCAGATTTGGGGATGGAGGGGAAGTAATGCTTCGCGGCGTCCCCCGCCCCCCCCCCACCCCGCCTCCCTCAGGCTCTGTCCTCCAACCTGGCATGAATAATTGAGAGCTGCCTAGCCGACTGCACCAAAGAGTTGCATTATGTAAAGCGGCAGGCTGCAGGGTGCGTGCGCGCGCGCTTGCTCGTGTGCGCGCGTGTGCCTGCGCGCGCGAGGGGTGCGTGTCTGAATTGTGTGCCCGCGTGTGCGCGTGCGTGCTGGGGCCAGAGAACAGCTGTCTGGGAGGGAGTCTGGGAGAGAGAGAAAGGGAGCAGGGGCGAGGGAGAAAGGGACTTCTGTAGCTGCGCGACCACGCAGACCACACCGAGTAACAGCCGAGGCGGGAGGGGGGAGAAAACCGAGGGGGGGCCATGCTTACAACTCCAGAGCCGTGAAACCGCAGAGAAAGGCAGCTCCCTGAGCTCATGAGCGCCCCGCCCCCACTCCCTCCCCGGTTAGAAACAGGGCTGCGGGGTGGGCATGGAGGTGAGTGCCCTCCGACGTCCTCAGGGCCCCCGCTCCCTGCCCCCGCCCCCCACTGCCCAATGCATGAATGAATGAGTTCTCTGCACTGCACTCTACTACCGTTCCTAATGGCTTCCAGGTTAGTGCCAACTGACGCCTGTGTGTGTGTATGTGTCAGTCTATCTTTGTTTTCCTCTGGGCATTTGTTTTGGAGGGCTAGCTCTGCCCGCCCCCCATCCGGGGGTCGGATTGGGCCCCCCCTGGGGGGGGTGCTGTAAGGAGGAGGACCTGTCTGGCCGCGTGCTTTTCCCAGCTGGCGCAGGCAGCTCAGAGCTACTGGGAACGCAAACCTTTCAAGACAGTAAATCCGGAGTCCATGTTGTTTGCTTCTGTTCTGTGTTGGGGGATCTGAACGCAGCCAGCATGACATCATGCTGCAGAGATGCCACGTTCTCCCCCCCCCCCCCCAGCCTTTCCCTTTTCCCTCCTTCCTCTCCTGCTTCAGAGTCGCACAGCTTGAGCAGACCTCCGGAGCACTGAGCGGTGGGCCCTGGTCCGGTGGAGGGAGGGGGGAGGGGTGGAGTTGGGCGGATGGGGTCTCCTTGGCCCAGCAAAACTTATTCAGGGTCCTCTAGCTTGGAGAAAGGAGGGCAGAGGGTTGAATTAGCTGTGCGTCAGTCATGGAGAGCTGGCCGGAGCCTCTGGGGGAGGTCTGGACAGGCCATGTGCTGTCTGCCCACCAACTGAGCTCCGGGGTGCCCCTGGTGGGGGTGAGGTGACCAGAGCCTTGGTTAGCAAGGGGGATGAGCCAGGCCCCCCTCTCAGATGCTGACAGATGCTGCTTCCCCCACAGGGAGAGGACCATGGGCCTGATGGATCTGGCTAGCGGAAGGAAAGGACCGGAGGAGAAGTTGATAGCTCCTGTCTCAGGGAAATAAAGGGATTTGTTTATTCTTTGGCTTAGCAGGCATTTGGCTCAGAGATTTGCCATGTGTTTTCAGAAAATAGATACCCAGTGGCTGGTCCTTACTCCCCCACACCTCCTTGCATTGTTAGTTATATGCTTGATTTAGGCAAGTAGAGGAGGGGGGAGGAGGACTTGTGAAGCTCTCTCCCTGGAGACTCAGCCAGGGCTGGAGAAAGGGATCTTTGCTTTTGCCTCTTCACCTTGCTAAGCCAGCTGTGCCCCCTGTGGACCCACCCCCTTGCTCTTCAGCTTCCCGCCCTACCTCTCTGCCCAGACATCCTGGAGTGGCACTCCACAGGTTAAGATGTTTAGGACCAGCGTGGAAAAGGCTGGCCTTGGAAGAAGGGAAAGAGAAAGGGATGTTTTGGGGGAGCTGCCCATGCCAGAAGAGTGTCACCATCAAGGCCATGGAAAGTAGTACCCCACGAGGAGAGAATGAAGGAGAGGAACTTTTATATACTACCTATGAAAAGCGTCCTCTCTTTCCTGGCCCCACGATTTTCCTCTGCAGGTGGGAGCAGGCGCAGCTGCAGTCCCTTCCCTCAACTTGTGATGTCCTCAGACAGGCGGGTTGGGGCCCCGGGGGCTGATGGAACCTGACGGAAGAGAAGCAGGCGCCCGGAAGACACCTTTGCAGGGGGCGTACGTATGTTGTTAGACCAAAGGTTGGCCAGCTGTTTTCTGTAAAGGGCCAGACAGTAAATCCTTTAGGCTTTGTTGGTCCATGCTGTTCTCTGCTGAAATGACTAAACTCTGCTCTGTATGGCAGAAGTAGCCACAGACACAGACGACTTGTGAACGGACACAGGCGGCTGAGTTCCCAATAAAACTTTATTTACAGACTCTGAAATTTCCATTTCATTCAATTTTCACGTTACAAGGCGCTCTTCTCCCCCCCCCCATACCGTTTAAAAATGTGAAAACCGTTCCGTCGATCATACAGAAATGGATGGTGGCTGTATTGGGCCTGTAGGTCATAGTCTGCTGACCCTGAATTAGATAATCCTTAATGGAAAGCCCCAACCATCACCTGATGCCTCCTTTAGAAAGGTGTGAAGGGAGCAGACAGCCCTCACGATACATATGTTGGTACACATGCACCCTTCTGTTCTTGGTTATGGACGAAGGGCTGGATTCAGGTTTCCTAATGACCTCAGAGCCTCACAGTATTGCTCTCGGCTGGTTAGGGGAAGCCTCAGCTTATCTGTGAGTCAGGCTATAAGGATCCAAGGAACAAATGTTTGTGGACTTGGAGGAGGGAAAACATTTTTCTAAGGATTTGACATCTCCAGATAAGAGAATCTCTAAGGGCTGTGGTTTTGCATCTGGCCTGCAGATAATTTGGGGTTGGGGTCAAGAACTGGATGGATTCTTCATCATCTCACTGAACTTGGGTCTGTCTAGTTAGGGGAAGAAATGGGGGTGGGGTGTTCCCTATAGGGATATGCATATGTGTGTGCTTTCCTTAGCCTATAGGCTGTAACCAGAGACTCAGAACAGTGACTAATTCTGGATTCTCCTGATTCAGAACATGAATCCAAAAATATGTTTGCTTGCATTCTGGTTTCCAGAGCACACGGGGTGCTGGCTGTGCTCTATTCTGAGCTGATCAGAACACTTCTCTGTGAGATTACATTCCTAGGCTCCAGAGTATAAGGGATTGGGATGAACTGGGATTTATTCAGAGAATAAGCCCAGTGACTGTGGGGTCCATAACCATGTTGGAGGGACTGGCAGGTCTGGAGGAGAAAAGGCTGAGTGAGCATGCAAGCTGTGTGCAGTTTGCACGTGTAAAAGGAATTAGATGATTATCTGTCAGGGGCGTGGAAATGGAACCTTTGGTAGGAAGCTGCAGGAAATAGTTTGTGCTTAAAATAAAAAGAGTTGTCCAAAGATGAAATGAACTGCATGATCAATTAATGACTTCTATCCCTTGAGGTATAACCTAAACAGATTTGGTGGAGAGATTGGAGGAGAAATGATTTTTCACTTCTGAAAATAGGTTTGAGGAGTTGGAATCATTCCACCCAAAGAAAGGAGCATGGGCCCCGAGGAAGGGTTCTAGCTAATGAAGTGACCTCGAGTTCCGGGAAGCTGGAATAAGAGAAAGTGGTATTAAGTGCATTTTACCAGACTTTTTGTTTTAATCATAAGGAACTTCCTGATGGTAGCAGAGGACAATGAGAAGGACCACAAAGGGGAGCCCAGGCATTTTGTACCTCAGATACATACTCAAGTAGGGTGAAGCCTCTCCGGGGATTTGGGTGTTTCTGCCTGTCTGCAGCAGACATACTGGCATAGACATACAGTCTTCTTCGTTCTAAAATTTTCGGTGATTTTAACATAACGGTTGTTCTTCAGCCTGTGCCTGTTTGATCTTCAGCAGAAAAGTAAATCAGCTGGATTTGAAGTCACAGGAGTCTGGAAAGGATTCACCACACTTGGCTTTAACCACGAGCTTATGGAGGAGTGATAGGAGAGAAGGGTGCACTGAGAGCTCTTACTTAACTGTCATTCGCCTACACCCAACGCACCCTCTGTCTATGACTGCCTGGTGAAGAATTTTCATCTGACAGCATGGCAGCAGCTTCCGGTGCCTGCTGTGGCATGGCCCTAATGAGAGGGAGGGCTGATGAGTCTGAATTAACAAGAACCTCAGACTGCCTGGATCTCATTTCCAACCCCCTCACCTAATTTCGATCGGAGTCCTTCTGTGTCAGAGAAGTTGCTTTTCTCACTCTTTGTCATCCTCCTGTCACCTCTTTGAGGGGATTAGGTGGCATCCACACTCATTCTTCTTGCGTAATAAAAGCTGAATCTCAGAGAGGACTGATTTGCTCCCAAGTCATACTCAGGAAAGGGGCTGAGTCAGGATTGGCTGGTAGTGAAGGGAGCTCTTTTGATTGAGTCCAACTAGCTCTTATCACATCATGTTATTACATGTCTGTCTCTCCCACCCAACTGTGACCTCCTTAGACGCGGAGCCTCTATCCCTAGTGCCTAGAGCATTACCTGGCATGGAGTGTGGTCTTCTCAGCTATTGGATTGATGGATGATGGAGGGAGGGATGGAAGGATGGATTGATCATGCACAAGTTCCTTTCAGTTTTATTAGCAACATTTCTCATGCTGAGGATGGGGGAGGGAACCTCGATGGACAAAGTTAGAAGCTGCAAATTCTGTTCAGTTGAATCCCTCCCTGCCTTGTTCCAGTGGTTTCTGGCCTCCCAATGGACTGGAAATCTCTTTCAAGGAAGGGGGCTTCCTGGGATAACTTAGCACCTTTCTGCTTTTACAGGGTCCCATTCTTCTGAATGTTGAGGCTTCTGAAATACTTTGGGTGGGATTGTACTTAGATGTGGCTGAGATTGTTAGTGAGTCAAATTTAAAAGTATTAAGTACTGTGCATTTAATCTCTGTGTATCTACATAGAACCATGACACAAGTCACTGCCCTGTGGGGCCCTCGGGATGCATAGCTTTCTCCAGGTTGGAGGCACATAGTAGGTGTTCAGTAAATGCTTGTTCCCTGACATCAAATCAACAGGGTCGGCTTAATTTCCGAAGACTGGGAAGCTCAAAGAGAGCTGGATGGATAGTGATCACCAAGAATCTTGGAGAAATAAGGACCATGGTGCTAAAAATCCCTTTAGAGCTGTCCAAGCCAGCATGTGGCCACCCAGCTAGAGCTCTCTAGTCAGATATCCGAAGCAGAGGCTGCATGGTGGTTGTCAGGGCCTTGCAGAGGGAACCCCTGCATTTGGTGACAGGTTGGATTACATGACCCCTAAGGTTCTTTCCAAACAGCAGACTGTTCTTACAGATCAGTTCAACAGCACTGCCCCCAAGCCCAGCAGGACTGTCCCCCAGCGTAGATGTTCATCCTGCAGTGAATAATCTCAGGGAAAGGAAATGATACGACACCAGTAAGTTCCTGTGAGTAATTTCAACATCTTCTTCTCCATCCTAAGTCCTTCTCTTCCCAGGCCTGTGGAAGGAGGAACTAACTGAAGGCGTGCATAGCAACAACTGATATTCTCACCCTCTGTGCCATGAAGAAAGGAACAGAATTTAGAAACAGGATTCAGTTTCTTAACTGGGAATTCACTTCCTGCTTTTCTAACACTTTTTTTTTTTTTTAACTCGGTGAGCAATTATAGGAAGACCTTTATTTGGGGGTGGGGGGGACTGTGTAATGAGCTTTGTTTATTTGCTTGTTTGCCTTTTAAGATTCTGCTCCTCCCCCAGTAAGGAAAGTTGAGCTTCTTCAACAGACAAGGGACCCAGACTCACAGAAAGATAAAGTCATTTTTCTCAAGAGCACAAAGCAGCTCAGAATTTAAACTCAGACAGATATATATACTGATGTGTAGAGAAAGTGGCCAGGCCAACAAAGAACTTGGAAGTGGCGTCCCACATTTCAGTTTGCCACAGATCCAGAAGTCAGAATAAGAACCAATGGGCTGGTGTTACCAGAAGGCAGATTTAGGGCAGCCTTCAGAAAGAACTGTCTAACAGAGTGGCTGAACCGTGGATTGAATGGCTTTAAAACGAGCTCATTCCTTTATTCATGCAGTGAATCTGTGTCCCAAGTTTGTGCCAGTCATTGTGTTAGAGGCACTGGTGACCCACGCAAGTAGACAGGCCCCTGTACCCCACGGAGTGTTTGCTCTATTGATAGAAAACTCAGCAAAACAACGACAAAGACAATTTCAGCTCCTGCTAAGTGCCATCCAGGGGGAAAGGAAGGCCATGATGGTGATTGCCTGGGGGACAGGGAGGGCCCTTTAGACGGAGTGGTGGTCCTTCAAGACCAGCTGCTCTAGGGAGGTGACCTTTGAACTTTGAAGGTTGAAAAGGAACCAGAAATCAAAACTCCAGTTCTAGGCAGAAGGGAAGTACACTGGAGCAGGGGGTGGGCTTGGGGTGTTTGAGAAACAGAAAGGTCCAGGGAGGCCAGAAGAGAGGGGGAGAGTGGTATGAGAGGACGTTGAAGAACACAGTTCCCCGATTTGGGATTCTGGGAGTAGTATCGCCAGCCACTAAGTACATCTCTTAGGGGATATGACCCTCTCCCTCAAGAAGGTTAGGACAAGGACACAGGATGGATTTGGTTGGAGAGCCTTTGGGGAAAGTCATTCGTGTCTGGCTTCTGAGAGTTTCTGTAGCATAGGCAGAGTTATTCAAAGGTTTTTATCATTCATTGCTCTTCAGAATGTCCATAGAGATAACAGGAGCTCTGGCTTCTCTGAGCTCTGGCAGGACCCAAACAAACGTATTTTGTTTTTGTACGAAGGGGGAAAAGTGGGTCATGCTGTTTTGGCATTTCAGGCATGGAGTCCTGGTTCTATTGCAGGCATTGGTCTCCATGGAAATGAAAAATAGTGTTTGTCATGCCTGTTCCTGGATTGAATTCCAAACTCTGGGCTGTACAGAAGCTGCAGAGAGCCAGGGAGCGGGGGAGCAGGATGGATGGAGGCTCCAGCCATTGTGATCAGGGATCTTCTCTTTGGCTAGAAGTAGGAAAGGCAAACAACTTTTGCCCAATTTTTGCCCGACTTTGTCTCCACCCATCACCTCCCTGGACCAAGAACACCAGTCGAAGGGTAATTGAAGGTCTGCTTTTTTCTACTTGGCCAAAGACTTTCCATAGACCTTGCCCTTACATTAACTGGTCAGTTCATAATTCATCAACAACTGAAGTCCCCGCCAGGACTTTCACCCACAACAAGTACTTCCTTCCATGCTTAAGTAGATTTCTAATGGAATACATCTAGGTATTAAATGTTTTGCAAATGTTTTGGGTGGGTTCTGCTATCTTTTATTTCCTTTATAAAATTAACCAAAAAAAATTTGCTTTTTTAACATTCTATAGTTATATGAGCAAGATAGAAAGGAAGATTGGATAAGTGAAGCTTGTTGGCTATAGGAAGTGACCTGAATTATCTAAGCAATACCTACAGGGATGAGGACTCATGAGAGAGAGAAGGCAGGGCCTGGGCCAGTATGTGAATGACTGATGGCCAGTTAGTGAGTCTGGAAAATTGTCAGTCTTCCATTTGTCAGTTTTCTCTGCCTGCGGTGTGATGTGGCAACAGTGTATATAGTGCTACCTTCTGGGTTCCAAATTTCAAATAGAACCCTGTCCCTGAACACCCTGTATACTTCACCTAGGGGTCCAGCCTGGAAAGCCTTCAGGGAATTTCAGCAATACCCAAATAGAGGAGAGGGAACGAGATGTTCATCTCTATCAAAAATCTTGCTCTTGCAGCAATTGAGGGAGGCCCATTCTGTGTCAGGCTCTGCTGCTGGTATTGTGTGAACTGTGATAGGGCAAAAGACAGAGTTCTGGGAGCCCTCTTCTTTCCTGCCCCGTGCTGAAATGCAGCATGCTGCTACATCCAGCCAAAGCATGCCAGGCTGAACTCCACTGTAGCCTAAGTTGGGAAGAGAACCTCTATGCCATTAAAAATAACAACCCCCCCCCCAAAACAAAAAAGACAAAAACAACAACAGCAAAAAAGCATCTGTCTCCTAGATGCTGCTTGGCCTTTGTCTTCAACCAGGTATTCACAGTTTGACATAAAGGGCATAGTTGGCTTTCTTCCTTAAAGAAGGAACTGGACCTGATGGCAGAGTTGTCACCAGGTTTAGATTCCAAGTAATAGGTCCACAGAGGGTGGATTTCATACATGGTCACAAGGAGCTCCTCTTAATGAAGCTGTAGTACATTTCTCATCCTTTCAAACTTCCACTCCATCCAGTATCCTAAAATGTGGAGGGGTTAGGGAGACACTGAGTCTTGCACTGTTGAGCCCTCTGCGCTTGAGCGTCGGGATATCCAGCTCCTGTTATCCCCCTGGTAGGCAGTCATGTCATCTCTCTGGGCCTTATGCTTCCCATCCATCAGAGAGAGGACAGGACAGGGTGAGACCTTCCAACTCTTTCTCTGCACCCATCATCTCTTGGGGGACCCGAGACTGGTTTTAGCTTCATGGAAAGGGGCCCAAGCTCAGGAGCTCCAGGACATCATAACAAGGAGTGAAGCAGGCCAGGGGCCTAGAAAGACTGTTTTTCTCAGTGACTTGGTGTGTTGCTCTCTTAAGGAGGAGGATCCAAGGGGAATTGGGGGCTCCACTGGGATTTGTGATTCCGGCCATAGTCCCCCATCTATAAAGTTCCTGTTGGGTCCTTCCCTTCCCACCTACCGTGCTGTGGTTTTATGAGGGTACAGAGACCCCGTCAAGTCACAAGCTGGAGTACAGAGAGGAATTGGGGAAAAACCAAATTCAGGGAGTCCTAGTAAACTGAATTGGGAACCAGTTTAGGTGGACAGACTTTCACAGGACAGAGACACAGAGGGCCTTCGCAGGCACTATGTAAATTTCATGCAAATGCTACGCAAAGATACCTGTGGGCTTTGTGCTTCGAAAAGATTCATAGTGGAGCTGGCTAATTCACATGGATATATGCGCAGTGCTAATAGAAGAAACTGAAGAGGGTTACTGACAAAACCTCACAATTGGCATGGGGATGGGAGGTGCAGAATCGGATGACAGAATAGTTGTCTGTTAGGAATTAGGGACCACTAGAGATCAGAATCTGTTTGAACTAGATGCTACTGAAGGCAGGGAGGGTTGAGATGCTTGTCATATGGTTGTAGGCATGGACTTTAATGATAATTGTCCCCACACCAAAGAAGGTGACATTATCCCATCAGGTGCTGATGGTTTTACTGTGAGAACTACATCTCTTGCCAGTTTCTTTGACAGACACAACTTCTGTTCCAGTGAGTTGGTGACATGGTAGACTCTGAATGGCCGATTCACTCAAAGAGTCATAAGCAGGTTTCTGTCATCTGGGACGGATGTGTCACTTATCCCTTTAATGAGTCCTTGGGAGTCCTCTCATTTTTTTAGAGTGCAAAATCCGCTGCGGTGCTTGTTTAGGATGCAGATTCCTAACACCATCCCCTGGAAATGGACAGTTCTTGCGTGAGGGTGGGACTTGGATTCTGCACTTCTCGGAAGTACCCCAGGTGGATGTGGCCCCCAGGTCCTCACAGCAGGAAGTCCTGCTTGGGAGCATGTGAAGCATCTCCATATATTCCTCTGAGGAAAGAAGGTAAAAAAAATGCCACATTTTACAGAGAGGAACAAAAATTGCCTTTTTTTTGTTGTTGTTCAATGTTTGTTTATTTTGAGAGAGAGAGAGAGAGAGAGCGCGCACAAGTAGGGGAAGAGCAGAGAGACAAGGAGAGAGAGAATCCCATGCAGGCTCCAAGCTCAGCACAAAACCTGACAAAGGGCTCAATGTCATGGCTGAGAGATCACAACCTGAGCCACTATCAGGAGTCAGATGCTTAACCAACTGAGCCACCCAGGCACCCCAGAACAAAAGTTTTCTTAACAGTAATAGCTGTTCTATAGTATTTATTGAGCATTTATTATGTACCAGGCACTGCACTAAATCTTTCACTCACATTATATCATTTGTCATAACAGTCCTGGGAGATACATATTAATATCTCTTATTTGTCTGAATAGACCCAGAGACCAGTGTCACACAGCAAGTGGCAGAGCTGGGACTCAAGCCTGAGCCTGCTGATGCACATCTACAGGCCGGCAGTGAATCCCGACATGTGGCCCAGGCAGGCCCTCAGCAAACAAATATTTCATTTGAAACTGGCTTTCTGAATTTCTAATTAAATGTTCTTCATATCAGTTTGGGGGTGCCCTGGAATATATTAGGAAGTCAGAAAAATTACCAGTGTCCTGGCACTGAAACTATTATGGGCGAACCGTTTGATCAGACAGGTCATGGCGGGGCTGGGTGTGGGGGAAAGGGTGACCTGAAACACGAGGTGTCCAGGTGTGTGGAGGGCGAGCGGGAATCTTGGAATAAGCCAGGCCAGTGGGATGCGCTGGCGTGTAGAAGGGGGGCTGTTGCAATCCCAGCAGGTGTAGGCTTGGGTGCAGAGTGACAGGCCTGGATCTTGTAATCTCTCTGGCAGAAATGATTACACGGAAAGGCAAACAAGTGAACCAGAATGAGGAACACGCTAACTACTCTGCTCTACTCAGGGTTCTGAAACATATATGGATGGCTGATCAGGGCGCTGGCTTGCTGACAAAGTTTGCTTGGGGCCCGCAGGACCATACCAAGCATAAGCATAGGTTGAGGGCTCCCGTGTCTCTGGCGAGAGTGGGAGATGCTACAGAGGGTCCAAAGAACCTTGGTCCTCCTTCTGAGGACTTCAACCAGACCCAAGCGTAGGAAGTAGGATGAAATTTTACTATGAGGTATTATGTTAGACCTAAGGAAGCACTGTTTGTTAGCAAGGTGACCAGGAGAGGAGTTGTTGGATATCTTAGAAGAGAGATGGGAAGTGAGTGAAGGACCTTGGAACCCTCGCAGTGAGTGGGTTAAAAGTAGCTGGTGGGGGTCTCAGTGGACCCATTACTGCAGAGAGTTGGCAGTCTTAGGAATCCCATGTGCGACACACAGTTATGTTTCAGTGACACACAGTTTATAGTAGTGCTCTGTGTCCCATGCTGTTTTAGGCCTTCACACCTTTGTTTATACTGGGTTTTTGTTTGTTTTTGTTTTGTTTTGTCTGGGCATTCTTTTCTCTCCTACTACCTTGCCTTCACCTGGCTAACTCTGACACATTATTTAGGACGCAGCTCACATCTCAAGTGCTGTATTCTCAAGCAAGCAGTCTAGATAAGGTTCCTGTCTTGCCAGTCCTTGCTTGTGTTGAACGAAGCAGAACATGTGTCCGGCTTTTCCTGATTATATTGTCCCAAGCACAGGGATCCGTTCTTACTCACCATTATGTACTTGAACACCAGATGCCTAGTGTATGTTTGTGGAGCAGAAAATCCAGGTATAAAAGCATGTCACTTTGGCAGACACTTAACCTTGACAGACACTTAACCTCCCTATTTCTTACATTTCTTATATGTGAAGTTACAAGCTGGATATATTCCAAGTTCTGGAAGGAGGTCAGGGTCCAGTAGCTTCTCCAATACCAGTCTTCCTTCCCTTTATGTAGTAAATCTCAGGTCCATTACAGCTTTAAGTCCCCAAGGTTTTGAAATATAATGTAATACTATTATTAACAGTGGTGGCAGGATCAGACTAATAGAGTTTGCTTGGATAACACCATAGTGTAGGGTTCTGACATGTGGAGGATTTGGGTTTCCAAAATCTATAGGGTAATAGGGTACCTTTCAAGAGTGTTAGGTATGTAGCAAACCTAGTAGTGATTTTGGTGAGTTAGAATCCTAGCTGTCTTCCTGTATAGTGAGGGGTTAGAGTGGAAGGGAGCATGGGGGTGGGGTGGTACAGGGGTAGTTGGGCTTACTCTTAAAGGGTAAATGTTGGGAGGGTGCTTGGAGGCAGAAATGGGATTTTCAGAATGAGAGAGACTGAAAAGATACAGAAGGCCAAGAATGTGGCACAAGGATCAATAAGGAGTCCTGGATGGCTGAGGCAGGTCCTCTGGGATGGGTAGGAAAGAAGGAGCTGTCCAAGGTAGCTCAGAGTAAGATCGTTGAGGAGCTTCTCGGCCATAGTTTGGAGTTCAGATTTCATTCTAAGGAGGTCGGAAACCATAGAGGGCTTTAAGCAGGAGAGAAGATGGTCAAAACGGCAAAAATCGCCTTTTAGAAAGTTCACTGTGACAGCAAAGTAGAGAATGGATCGAAAACTGGAGGCAGGAGTGGCTTCTTCTTTCTTTCCAGCACCCAGCCACCCCACCCATCCTTCTATCTATTCACCTGGCAAATATTAGTGAATGCTTGGTTCCCAGAACAAGCTCTGTCATCGGATAGGCATGTGTTTCAAAGCCTCTCTTGCCACTTACCTGTGTAACTTTGGGCAAATTACTAAATCTGTCAGTAACTCGAGTTTTATCACCTGAAAAAGAGGCCGAATAATAACCTCTGTCAACACTTTTATAGGTTGGCTGGGAAATGAAGTAAGCTAGTGCTGCCTAAACGCTTGGCACCATGCCAGGAGTTCATAAACATTCAGCTATTTTTTTGTTTGTTTATTTTAAGAGAGAGAGCACAAGTTGGGGAGGAGTGAGGGTGGGGGCAGGAGAGGGAAAAAGAGAATCCCAAGCAGGCTCCACACTGTCATCATGGAGCCTGATGCAGGGCTCAAACTCAACGACCTTGAAATTGTGACCTGAGCTGAAATCAAGAGTCGAATGCATACCCAACTCAGCCACCAGGTGCCCCAACTTTTAGCTATTTTTATTAAGGGGTTGGAGGTATCAGTTTGGGAGGGGTCATGATCCTGGGGATTGTTAAAGCCATGAAGATAGTTAAAGCCTTCACTAGGGTGGTAGTCAAGTCAGCGGACATACATGGAGCACACACTACTCACAGGGCATCACGTGGGGCCACGTGGGAGGTGCAGAGGTGGGTGCCCCCAGGAGTGTGTGTACCAGGCAGAATATGTTAAATGCTCTAGACAGTTTAGTGGTGGTGGTTTTATTTTTTTAATTTTTATTTTATTATTTTTTTAACGTTTAGTTTTGAGAGAAAAAGCATGTGAACAGGGGAGGGACAGAGAGAGAGGAAGACATATAATCTAAAGCAGGCTTCAGTCTGACACAGGGCTTGAACTCAAGAGCCGTGAGATCATGACCTGAGCTGAAGTTGGATGTTTAGCCAACGGAGCTATCCAGGCACCCCAGTGGTGGAGATTTTAAAAAGCTTTGTGGAGAAAGTGAAGTTTGAGATGGATCTCTAGAGATGAACAGGACTCCAGTAGGTAGGTACAGGGCAGGAAGAGCCCATCACATATAAGTAGTGGCAGGTATGGAAGCCTGGAGACAGGAGGAAGAGAGTGCGTATTAAGAATACTGGGACCATGGGGAGGGGAAGGGGGAAGAGAGTTGGGGAGAGAGGGGGACGCAAAACATGAGAGACTATTGAATATTGAAAATGAACCGAAGGTTGAAGGGGGAGTGGGAATTCCATTCCATTCTGGGGATTTGAGACTTTAAGATCCATGCTGGTTGCCAGGGGAGGGGAGAGAGAGGAGGAGCCAGAAAGATAGTACCAGGTTTATACTTAGAAAGATTGAATGACAGAGGCACCTGGGTGGCTAGGTCGGATTAAGTGTCCAACTTTGGTTCAGGTCATGATCTCATGGTTGGTGGGCTCGATCCCCATGTAGGGTTCTGTGCTGACAGCTCAGAGCCTGGAGCCTGCTTTGGATTCTGTGTCTCCCTCTCTCTCTGCCCCTCCTCTCTTGCCCTCTGTCTCTCTCTCTCTCTCAAAAATAAATAAAAGCATTTTTAAAATAATAAAAAGAAACATAGAATGACAGAGGTGGGAATGAGTATAAGAGAGGAAAAGGAGATGAAAGAGACCACTTAGAAGGCTAGTGGAAGAGTCCAGACAAGAGGCCCTGGGTGGGGAGGGGAGGGAAGGAAGGATGGGTTAAGAAGCTTTCCACAGATAGAATTAATGTGCTTCAGTGACTCACTTTTTGTGGAGTGAGATGGAAGACCTGGATTTGCAGGCTGAGAGATTAGGAATGATAATGCCACTGAGAAGGGGTGGTAGTGGGAGGAGGTTCGGGAGGAAAGATGGTGGGCTCTATTCTCAGTATGCAGTGAGACCTCTCTTCGGAGGGGATGTCCACTTGGCAGCAGACTGTTGGGCTGAAGGGAGCAAGAGAAGAGAGCTTCAAGAGCAACACAGATGATCAGTAAAGGCACACAGACTAACGTGACAAATGACAGTATAAGCTTATTGCCTGATGTGTTTTTTTTAATTTTTTTAATGTTTATTTTGAGAGAGAGAGGGTGAAGCAGGGAAGGGGCAGAGAGCAAGAGAGACACAGAATCCAAAGCAAGCCCCAGCCTCTGAGCCATCAGCACAGAGTCCGACGTGAGGCTTGAACCCACAAACCATGAGATCATGACCTGAGCCAAAGTTGGCAGCTTAACTAACTGAGCCACCCAGGCGTGCCCCACCTGATGTATTGAAAGTAGGAATTTAGGCATCCTTGGGTGGCATATGTCAGTCAGGTCAGCTGATACGGGGCCACTCAGTGGTGAGGGAATCTCATGGACATTTTGATCGTTGAGTAGGAGATTCATGTGGTTTTGGTAGTTGGAGTGAGTTTCTTCCTGGTTAAAATTTTTTGCCCAACCCTTACTGAAGCCTTCCTCAACAGCCTGTTGAGAGTTTGGAGACGGATAAAGGGATCTCTTTTCCATTCTCGTGCCTGGAATCACCCTATGTCAAGATGTCCCTGATTGAAGGGACTGACAGGAACCCAGCTGTGGGGGTGTTATGTCTGAGATGGACATGTGCTAGGCATCATCCACATTCTGGTATGTCTGTGAGCCAACCAGTGGAGATTAGGGTAGAGTTCCCAACCATTCTTCCAGCAAAGTAGTCCTAGAAGACAGTTTAATCCTTGGAGTACTTGGCTGTGAGTTGGAATGGGCCCGAGTGAGAGGCAGCTACCCTAGAAAGATGAGCTCCCAAGTTTGCCCTTTAGGAGTTTCCAGAGGCTTCCCCCATGGGCCGTATCCTAGGGATCTCCTCGCCACCATTTCAAGGCTCTGCTTTTCCAACTGAGGAAAAGGAACATAATATCCCCCTCTCTGGGTTTGCAGTAGTGAATGAGTGGGGGAGGGGGAGTGTCAGGATAAAGATGGTGGGATGAGAACTTGAAAAGCTTCTTCTTTATATTTATTTTAGAGACATAGAGAACAAGAGGGGTAGAGGGAAAAAGAGAGAATCTTAAGCAGACTTCATACTGAGCCCGCAGCTGATGCGGGGCTTGAGCCCATGACCCTGGGATCACGACCTGATCCAAAATCAAGAGTCAGATGCTTAACCAACTGAGACCCCCAGGTGCTCCAGGAGCTTCTTTTGCTAAATCACAGTTATTTTTTAGTTTTGTAAGCAATACCTAAATCTGAATTCTGTTTTAGGGGGAAGCAAAGCATTGGGTCTCCGTGTCTCCATACATCTCTGGTTATGTTTCTTCCTTTTCTCTGTCTGGCCTCCTTTCTTCTCCTCTCCATCAGTTTCCTTCCAAAGTTAGAGCATTGCATTCACTCCCTGCCACCCTCCTTCCCCACTTGCTGGTTTGGGCTTTGGGCTTCCTTCTCTGCTGAGGATCCCCAGGTGCTCAGTTCTACTGCAAGGGGCATGGTTTTTATTGCAAATGGGTCCCATGGGACATCTGAGGTCATAGCTGGATCTTCATGCAAATGGCAGTGTTCCCTACCCTGCCCGCCACTCACTTAGGCAGGGCTGGGATGGAGGGGCCCTCACAGTCTCACATCTGGGCTGTTCCTGAAGCCTGGCCCTGCTCTCTGACCACTGAGTGGGTGAGAGGGACCCTCGGCTTCTCACCCCCCTACCCTCGTGCTTCTTTGCCTTCCCAGTTTCATCCATGCTTTGCTTCCCTTCCCATGTCCCCTCCTTCCCACTTACCCTTGTCCTTTTCCGTGTTTGTCCTTCTTACATTCTTGCAGGGCAAAGCAAACACTTGTTGGAACTTAACTGCACTTTCCCCTCCCCTCTTTCTTCATCTCCTACCCTGTTCCACTAAGAGCACAAACTAAGCATCCAGAAGTAAATAGTTATACAGCCTGTAAGCCTTGGAGTAAGTGGATTTGGTACTGGGGGAACGTATATACCTGTTGGAGACAAATTTGGGTGGAGGGGACTAATGTGAGAACTTCTGCCGTGTTCATTTTTGTGCTGGGCAGGGGAAGCAGGGAGCAACATGGCTTACAAGGAAATACTATGGTGTGCATGAGTTGCAAGTCAGAAGACCTTAAAATTAGGGATTATGGCACTTGTCATTAGTGCGGAAGTGGAGGAATGTTTTTAAGAACCTAGTCAAATAATATGCATGTGACTGCTTTGAAAGTAGGATTATTCTTAACTATTTTTATGGACACATATCTGCAAAACAAAATGTCGAAACTAGTTATGCCGTGTGTATAAAAGGAGCTCATGGTATTAGATGATCTCTAATGAGTCCTTCAGCTCTTAAATTCTGTTTTCACTAGACAGCTCTTGGCATGTAACAAGGGCTTGAACAATATTTGGATGGATGGACAGATGGTCGGATGCATGGATGAATATCTAAACGTCTAATTGCCCTACTTACCCCTTCTATGCCATTTCACATTGACACCACTGCCCCCTCCTGGCCCACAGTTGTATTACGGTGCAGTGAGTTCATAGCCAGGCCCTTTTCTCCCTGTTTCTCCCCAGCGCCTGACCCTGGCTCCCTGAGCTGGCTCCTTGGGACCCATCTTTGGCCTTCAATCACCGATTGCTTGTCTTTCCCCCTCCTCCTTCCCCCTCTCTACCCCATTCCCTCTCTCCATCTGCCCCTGCAGCACTGCCAGTAACTCAAACCGCAGCACGCCGGCCTGCTCCCCCATCCTCCGGAAACGGTCTCGCTCGCCAACCCCGCAGAGCCCGGACGGAGACACCATGGTGGAGAAGGGCTCAGACCACTCCTCGGACAAGTCCCCGTCCACGCCAGAACAGGGCGTCCAGCGCAGCTGCTCCTCGCAGTCCGGCCGGAGTGGCGGCAAAAATTCCAAGGTGAGTTGGGCGCCGCACGGACTCTGCACTTCCTCGCCAGCTGGCTGCAGGGAAGCCAGTGTTGGGGGGCCAGTAGGGTGGACAGCCCCTTCCTCCAGGGCCCCTGTGTCAGTGAGGTGAGGCGGGCACAGGCAGGAGAGACCCTGCAATCAGAGTGGCCCCGGGCACTAGTTAAATGGGACCCTGGTGACTGTTAACTCTCTTTGGGGTTAGGGAGCTTCATGTGCCTTGAGATTTGGAGAAAGGGTGCTCTGGGGACCGGGAGGGGTCATCTGATTAGTCCTGCTTCCTTTTTTCAAATTCATGGTAAAAGGGAGCATTATCTGGCATGATTGTAGTACCAGGAGGCGAGTCCTCAGGAAAGAGTGGGGCTTGTACCCTCCGACCTGGCTATCACTTTGCCCCACCTTTGGTGATAACCCACTTGGTACTCATTTGGCCAGGAGGACAGCGACAGGGCCTCTCCACCCCCCACAGGTGTCAGCACCACTGGCCTTTGCTGAAGGATAGGCATAAAATAAGCCCCAGGGGGCCCCGGACTACTTACGGGTCCCCAGAGGTCTTCTTGTCCCCTCCTCAGCTCTGTGGGAAGCAGGGATGTCTTTGCCTAGATGCTCCTTCAGAAAGTTTCTCTTTACTGCTGGACTCCTGGGCCCCAGGGAGGGGAAGGGGCCCCTGGGAGGCACGGGAGCTGGCTTCCCATCTGATTTGTCTTTTGATTTTCTTGTTCTTCCTCTTCTTCCCTACCACTTCCCAAATACCTCCTTTGCATGCATGGTCTTAGTCTCACAAGCGCCTCTCAAAAGTAAGCCATCTTTTGTCTCTGTCTTTGGTCTCCCCTCCGGTGTTGAATTGTCTGTAGCGCTCCGCACCCCTCCCTCCGCCCCCGCCCACTCTGGCCCATGTCTTGCTTGGTCCCTTTCCCAGAAGGGCCGGCCCCACTGCCCCCTGGCAGGCTGGCTTGAAGTGACTGAGGGACCATTCCTGTTGTCCCTGAAGAACAGACCCGTTCCCCATCCTCCGCTGTCTCTGCCTGCTCCCCAGACACCGCCTTGGGCTGGGAATCTGTTCCCTCCTTACATGGAGCCATCTAGAAGCAGAGTCCTGCCAGAGCTTAGTTTCATTACGCTGGGGGAAGGGCGGCCCCATACAGCTGGGCTTTGGGTCCTGATACCCCCCCTTACACCTGCATTGGTGGGTGAGGCCACATTCCTTGGATGAGATGATGGAGGGTCACACACTCCCAGGGGTGAGTTCCCCGGTGCAGGAAAGTGACCTTAGGAGCTCTACCCGGCACCCTCCTCCCCTCTGCCTGCCCACCAACAGCTGCTCGGCCTGGGCATCCCTCACCACTGCCACCCACTGCCCAGCCCAGGGGCACGTGGTATTCTTAGGATCCTGAAGTGTGATCAGCTCAGAGCTGTTCTTCCAGAAGGGCATGGTTCCAGCATCCGGAGGTTGGTAGACATCAATAGTAGCCCCTGCCAGACCCTGTAGCAGTGTGGCGAGGTCAGGGGACAGTGCCGGGGTCTGCCCCAGCCCCTGAGATCTCGGAGGCCCAGAGAAAATGTGGAGGGAGTCCAGCATGAGCAGTAGGTATTTTAGAATGGCAGGGCTCAGGAAATAACCCCCACAGGGGAAAAGGAGGTGGGATGCTGCCTGGAGAAGAAAAAGCAGAGGGATGACTTAATAATAGTCTTGAGCCTCTGTGACTGTTTTGGGGAGGAGGAGGCCGAACAGCTGTTCTCTTTCCTGAGGGAAGAACGAGAAACCACAGGGCTAATCCCAGAGTCTGACCTACAGGCTCAAAGCATGTCTTGGCTCTGAAGACTTGACATGGGGGTTGCTCGCTGTGGGTAGGGAAGGAGGAAGTCTACCTGGGGTGGAGGGAGTGAGGAGTTCTCTGTGGGGCCAGCACCCCATCCCAGCCCCTGACAGCTCTGGCTGGCGAGGACACGTTGCGAGACACGGGCATCGGGTCATTCCGCCTCTCTGGTTCTGTCTGAGCCGAGAGCATCTTCTCTTCTTACCCCTGTGCCTAGCAAGGTGCTCGGTGAGCGTGTTATTGATGGTCCTAGGCTGCCACCCCCAGAGAGCCTCTTTCAGTAAGGTGCTGGGTTGAGGTGAGTACTCAGTAATGAGGATTTTTAAAAATATCCTCAATGATAGGTCTTCTTTGGGAAACCACAGGCAGCCTACAGTCTAGGAAGGCAGATAAGAAGCATGCCTACATTGTCCAGAAACCAGACCCGACTTATAGAAGCACATGTGCAGTTGGGGACATTACACTTCAGACTCCTTTATGAGTCAGGTGACAAGGACGTGTTTCAGGAAGCTGGTCCACTGAGCCAGGCTGAAACTCTGAGAGGCAAAATGAAGCATTGTCAAGGGATCAAGAGCTGAATTCAGAGTCAGCCTTGGTCCCCCTTCTGTGAGGAGCTGAAGAGGGAGGTGCTAGGAAAGGGGGTTTAGGTTTTCTTTGCCTCTGAAGAGCTTGGGTGAGGCAGATGCATCCTGGAGTTGGACAGATGCCTCCCCTCAACCCCATTCTCCCGCCGGTCATGACTGTCAGCCACTGACACCACCATCCTCTAACTGCCATTGGGACAGGGACAGGACTGACTTGTGGGTGAAGGGGTGCCCAACCAGCTTAGCGGGAAGTGGTGGCAGCTGAGGTCGGTCTGGGAGACAAATGTGTGCAGGGGTGGGGGGCGCACACAGACTTTAGGAATTAGGTTCTACACAGGTCAGGGGCCAGGAGCAGAAAGCGAGGGAGAGCTGCAGAGGCAAGGCGGAGAGAAGTGGAGCGTGTGCTCCTGTGGCTCGGATGCCCCCTCCGCTGGTGGATCAGGGTCTCAGGCTGACCAGATGTATCCACGGCACAGGGCTCTGGTCACCAGAGCTACTGTGGCTATTATCGCCACCAGGCCTCCTCACCCCCTCTCCCATCCACCTCCTAGAGGAGATGACCTTGTATATTTTCCAGGCCAGCTGGAGGTTATTTCCACTTCTGCCAGGAGTCGGGCATAGGCAGTGTCTGCAAGGCCTGCATCTCCTCATATTAATATGGAGGGGTCAGACCAGGTGATCAGTAAGGCCCCTCTCCTGTGAATGTGAACTGTGCTGCTGACGCTGACCCTTCCTGGGTGCAGCCCCACCCAGCGCAGCAAGCCAAAAGGCGTCAAGGGTTCCTTCCTCTTCCCAGGACCCCTTGAGTTAATGTGTGGCCACCCAGCTGCTGCTCTGTAGTTCTGGCTTGCGGCCACTAGGGGGAGGCAGCGGCCGTTCCCCGTGGCCCGGCAGCTCCTGCTCTTGGGCAGCTGCTGCCATGCCCCAATGTCCCCCATAGGCTAGTCCTCCTGCACTGGGTGTGCTTGTGTCACCCAGCTCTGTGGCTTCGCTGCAACCTTCCCCCTTGACCCTTCCCTTGTTTTTCATCCCTAATTTTTGTGGTTTTTTTCTTTCCAGTATGACAGACTTAAACTGATCAAAGTAAGAAGTCTCTTTTATTTCTTACCTCCTCTGAGTAGAGCCCCTCTCTTCCCCTCCTCTGGTCCCCAGCCCCCATCTTCCCAACCCCAGGAGCCTCTGCACTAGGGAGACGTTTCTAGGGAAGGTGGGCCTGTTTCCAGGGGCCTCGTATTCCTTTAGTGCTTGTTCTCAGCCCCTTCTAGGAGGCACTGGAAATGTCCTCTGCCCACTTCTGCGTCCTGGGCAGCTCTGAATACGTTTCCAGGCTCCCCCCTCCCCTTTTAGCCAAATCCATTCAGAACTTGTGAGAAAAGCCTTCACCCCCACCCCCCTAGTTCTGTTTTTTCCATGCCTCTGGCCCTCTCTACAAAGGAGGGGCACTTCAGGGAAGCTGCTAGGACAGACACCCTAACTTGTGCCCCTGGACGCCTCTGCTCTCCCTCCCTCCTCCTCTTCCGGGTCTGCAGCCCCTCTGCTTTCTCTGTCCCCATGGGCAGGGGACTCAGCCCTGGGAGAGTGAAGCCAGAGGATGAAATTTGCCTCCAGGAGGCTGGTCAGAGTTGAGGGACTCATGCCCACCATGGGCACTCCCAGGAGCTACTGAGGATTTGGCAGGGGGGTAGGATGGGAAGCATTTCTCCCCTGTGGTATCCCTAGTGGTGACAGATGAGAAGCTGCCTGGAGATGGCTTATTAGGGTAGAGGGACGAGACCGAAGTCCTTGCTCTCACTGGTACATTCTGCACCTCTCAGTACTTGGGAACCAAATTCTTATCCTCCCCTTTACAAAAGAGCAAGTATTACACACACAGGTGTCACACAGAAATGGGACACAGATGCCCTGGTGGAGGCTCTTTGTCACTCAACAGACTCCAAAGGGATGCCTGTCTGTGTGGCAGTACGGGGGCACAGGATACCTTAGGCAGGAGCGGGAGCACCACGTAAGAGTTATCATAAAGGATCTTGGGGCCCCTGCACCAGCCCAAGTTTGTTCCAGCTGTCCCGTTTCCCCCCAGCGTCTAACCCGAAGGCCAGGATGGTGGGGTAAGGAGCTAGGGGGCAGGGGACAGAGAGTTCTCCCAGCTGGGAAGCAGGTGTCTGAGGGCCTGGCTTTGGTTTGAAGAAATGCCAGAAAGTATGGGGCAGATGAGACTGGCAGCTAGAGGGTTCCTCTCCGCCTCTGGGAGGTGTGGTTCCATGAGCGTCTGCCCAGCCTCATGCCCTGTGATCCCAGAGGCAGGATCCAGAAGGAAGACCTCACAAGGTACGAATAGTCAGATGCGGCCTCTTTGCCCCATCCACTCTCCTCCAGAAATGGGTGGCTTTCACCAGGTGGTCAGAGCCAGATCCGGGATTCCCATGGGACAGCAGCTCCCTCCACAGTGAAAGTTGGTTTTAAATATTCAGATTTGGCCCCTTTCCCTGCTAAGCCCTCTGGAACAGAGGAGAAGGTAAGGCTGTAGTTCGAGTACGTGGCTTCCAGATGGGCCATAGTGACAGCCTTTGTTGGGAAACAACTACAGAGAGCATCTAGAGAATTCTGGTGGAACGGGGCAGCTGGTGAAGGGGAGGTGGCATGACCACATTGTGTCACACCCGCCCTCCTCCCGGCCAGACCTGCTCCCCGTGGACGTTCTGAGACAGCAGCTGTCCTTACCTCCCCTTAGAAGCCAGGACCCCTTCAACAAGGTGGGAGGGTAAGTTTGCCAGTTGTGTCCGGGACCCACTGGTGCGTGTCATCGTTGACCTGCGGCCGTCTCCTCGATGCAGAGATTCTTGGCTGGAGTTACACCCTTGGAAAACTTTTTATAGCCTGAAATACCCCATCGTCGATCTAAAACTATCGGATCAGCACCTCACGGGTGGGGGGCCCAGACAGGTGTGCACACGTGCATGTGTGTTCCTGTCTGCCTGTTTGGCTTTCAGGTGGGATTAGAGACCGGCGGAGCACAGTCTTAGCCATCCCTCTTGCTCTGCAGAACTTTCAGTTGCCATGAAAACAAGTAACCTTGGCCCGGGGCAGGCTCAAAGTCTGGAGCCCGGACGGGGTCTTGACTTTGCTGGGAACAGAGTTACAGCAGCACAGGGTTGGGAGGGACTCCTGGCAGTCATGTACTTCAACTCTCCTCCCAGGGCAGTACCCCCAGAACCCCCTTTGTTACCTGGGCGATCAGCCAGCCTTTGAGCAGCAGGAGAAAGTCCCACCTCTGCTCACTGAGGACGTAGTTGGAGGGAGTCTCCAGGCAGCCCCTTTTCTTCCTTTACCCGAAGGGTCCCATCTTGCCTTCTCCAGAGGGGCTCACTTGGAGTGGAAGGCTGGGTTGGTCTCCACCTGCACTTTGCTTCTGGTCAGGGCCCATCTGGGGACTGGGTCTTGGATGCCTGCAGCGCATCCCTTGCCCCCATCAGAAAACCTCATGATGGGGCTCCAATTCCCTTCCAGCTGAGCTCTGGCTGGTGCTGCTGCTGCCTGCCGCCCCGACCTCGACGAGGTTTCCAGCATGGACTGCTCCCTGGGCCTCCTTTCTGGAGCTGTCTTGAGAAAGGAGGACCCCTCCCGAGCAGCCACATGGGAAGCATTCAGCTGCATTTGGATTCCTCCCCTCTGCCCGCCCTCTGCTGTCTGTGTAACCTTCCCTATGGAGCCAGGAGGACCCTGGCCGTTTCCACCATGTGGTCCCCGACTAATTGTACCTTCTCTTGTTTTGTTCTTTCAGAAAAGCCAGAGTTGGTATAATGTAAGTATCCGTTTTCTCTTCTTGTCCGGGTTCACGGGAAGTCGGGAGGGGGCAGAGGTGGTTGGGGAGCAGAAAGAGATGTCGAGTGTGGTTTGGCTGCCCCATGGGCTTGAGCAAGTACAGAGGCCCCTGACCGGCCCCCTCCCTCAAAGACCAGGTACGCCTGCTTTCCTCTGCAGCAGGACAGGATTGCTGTGATGGAGGATTCAACCCAGGGAAGCCAGGGAGGGATGGCCCTCCCCTAGACTCCTGGACAAGGCTCCTCCGGCCCCAATGGAGGAGACCAGCTGCAGGACACATCCAGAGACCAGACAGAATTCGGGGACTGGGACAGCCCCGGGGTCCGAACTTATGGCCACCCTTTCCATCCCTCAGCCAAGACAGTTTGGGGGTGACGCAGCCAGAAGACTTTCCATTAGTAGAGAGGCTGTCCCATGTAGGAGAACTTGACTTCTGCCCCATGGCACACCTCAGTGGCCTGTGGTGGGTCTGTGGTGAAGGTGTACCTGATGCCGTCCCCCGTGGTGGCCCAGCCAGCTGCTGCGTACTCAGGAACTGGATTGTGGAGGAAGCAGTCCCGTCCAAGACCCCAACCCCCATTGTGTAGTACTGGCTGCGGCATTTTGGACTTTTCCCCCGGGGAGCAGCTGGTTGGAGTCTCTCAGCTGGCCCCGGCCACCAAATTGTACTCTGCCCTCTGGGACTACACAGTGGAGGGCCTGGCCTCAGGTCGTCTGTCCTGCTCTGAGCCTGCTGTTCCCCACACTCCATTCCGACTGATCATGCAGGTACCACCTTCCCCTTTGCCCCCAGCACCGGGCCGGGCCCCGGCAGGCTTCAGGGCATGCAGCAAGTGTGGGAGAAGGTGGCTGTGAGGGATGGTGGTGGGGGTGCGGATGCTTGGGTTTAACATAGGGACTTGGGTCAGGATCACTTGTGTGTATGTGTGTGGGATATTCTCCCACGGGGCTCAGTGATTCCCCCCCAAATCAAGCACCTCTTGCTGCCCCGTGGGCACTGTGCCCACCTAGCCTGGCACGGACAAGGCAGAGGTTGGAGGGCCTCACTGAGTGAGGCCAGTTGTGGGCCAAGGTGGCCTGTGTCCAGGAAAAGCCAGACTACAGCCTCCCGTTCCCCAGCCCTTCCCTGTGGACCCACCGTGGTCTTCACCCCTGTGCTGCTTAGAGCTCACTTCCTGGAGGAGAGAGACGCTGCTTCTGTGAGGGAGGGGAGGGGCCGCCTTCCTGGGGGCTGTTCGGGGGCATGAAGAAACTTCCGCCCCTCCGAGTGGTGTTGCAAAAGTAGTGTCCCCGAAAGGAAGCAGGTGGCTGCAGACATGTTAGACGTCGAAACTTCCAAATCTGGACATGCGAGTCCCCATCTTGGTTGCTGGTCCCCACCCTCGCCTCTTCTCGCTCTCTTTCAATCAAGATTTTCTGGTCCACCTCCCTTTGCCTTGTGTCCTTCCCAACACTTTCGTCTCTGGCTCTTCCATCCAGCTCCTCCTTCCTCTTTTCTCTGACTCCCCTTCTCTGGCTGGCTCTCCCTGCCTCTCTGCTACCAGCGGATTCCCCACACTCTCCCCTCAGTGCCTGCCCCAGCCCTGCACATGGCGGCTGGCAGCTGAGGGAAGGAGGGAATGGATGCTGCCCCACGCAGGCTGGCTGGAAGGTCCAGCCACCGAGTGAGGCCCAGAACCCAGGCGTCCCAGCGACAGATAGTGGGAGATGGTAGAGGAGCCAGGCTGCTAGAGTCCTGCTTCCTGATTAATGCCCTGCAGCTAGAGACCCTCGCTGACTGCGCATCTTCCCCGGAAATAGGCCTCCACTTAACCTCGTCTCCCAGGCCTTCCTGGGACTCAGAGATGGTCAGTGTCTCCTCCAGCCTCCACCCCTAACGCCCCAGTGAATTCCAGAAACACTGTCGACTCCCCACTTGGCACAAATCATTAACAGAGGCCAAGTGTACTGGGGGATGCTCGGCTGAGCAGCATTTAGTATCTTGGACGCATGCTCTCTCCCTGGGGCTTCTTCCCTACACTGGGGGGCCTACCCAGCAATGCTTTCTCGCAGCCTCCTTTCCTCAGCTTCCTCATCCAGCATTGCCAGGCAGATGTGGTTCCTTGTCTGCCTTCTTCCGCAGCTCCCTCTCTGGAGGCCTGATGTGGGGCAGGGATGGTATGATGCAGAGGAGGGACAGTGAAATGGACACCAGGAGGAAGAGGCAGAGTAGAGCAAAGGCTAGGACGCCGGAGGTGACAAGGGCCCTGCAGCCAGCAGGTGCCAGAGACGGCAGGAGCTGTGTCTAGTTTACCTTCCCACTTTGTCTCTGGGTTGTTCTAACATCATGAGGGAGACCACCAGGTGGCATGGTGGGTAGAGCCCTAGCAAGGCTGGCTTTGGTAACACTGGCTGGAAACCCTGCTCTCCTTCCGAGGCCGAGTGGACGGCTGGCCCACTTCTGGGTGTCAGTGGAGGAAACGAGATGCTGCCTGTTCCACACAGCAGGCGTCACCCCCTTCTCTGCCCGCGCTGAGGGGGCCGGTGTGCTTCTATCTGTAGCACGGACTCGAGCGTGACTGTTCCCCAGGTCACCATTGCCCTGCCTCCATCAGGAAGCCACCACCTGGGTGTTTCCCCAGAGCCACCTCGATTGATGCCAGGCATGTGGGGTGCCCGCATGCCCCCAGCGCCTGCACCCTTGCGAGGCTGGATGTCCCCCTGCTGTGCGCCACACATGTGGCTGTGCTCCCATGTGCAGAGGCCCCATCAGGAAGCTTTGGTTCAAAACGCTCCACGGCTCCCCTGCACTGCCCTCGAGAGTCCATTCATGGTTTTTCAGAAGGCGCTTACCTGGCCTCTGTGTTGCCCCATCCTCTCCCCCCTGCTCATCTCTACTGACCACCCTCTTAGTAATCTGTCCCCTGATACTCATGGTGGCTGAGGTGCCCTCCTTAAATGGATAGGCAGAGGCTCTGTAATCCCAGCTCTGGGGACAGTCACCAATGTCCTGTTCAGATTCAGGACCCGGGGTCATGGCAGAGCTGCTAACTGCCGAGAGAAAAGCTGTTGGAGTATCTTAGGCGTGCGCCTCCCTCCACAATCCCCGGCCCCCTCCCTTCCGCATTTTACTATCTAGCCAGGGAGGAGCTGTCACTGTGGTGCAGACCACCTTGGCCTAAAGAGTGGGGCCCGTGGTGAGAGGTGGCCAGGCCCTCCCAGGCCTGATTATGTCTGTGCCCCTTCCCCTCAACCCTTCCCTTCTACTTACTTGACCATCCCAGCTTTATTCACCAAGGCCCCCAGCTTGGGAGGCACAGCCCCCAGTAGACCTGTAATGGAGGGATGAACGGAAACATGGCTTTAGTTTCCGGAGGGAGCCAAACACAGAGTTGAGGGTGGGAGGGGTGTAGTCTGCCCCCCGGAAGGTGGCCCCTGCTGGGTGCAGTGGGCTTGCATCCTGGATGAAGCAGACATGGCCGTCCTGTCCGGTGCCTCCTGTGGGCACAGATACGGTCCTCCTCTGCTTCACCTCATTCCTGGGGGGTCAGTCATCATGGCAACCCAGGGAAGGAGCTTGTCTGAATCAGAGGTCAGGAGCCTTGGCCCTGGTGGCCACAGTGCGCAAGTTGCCCCATGCCCCTGGTTTTGAGGGGTGCTGGCTTCTTGGTGGGGAGGGAAGTAAGTGCCCCAATCCTCTAGAATGGCCAGCCAAGCAGGTCTGGCAGGCATAGGACTGAGAGCAGGAGAACAAAGCTTTGTAGGCATGAAATGGGGACATTAGGGGGACAGTGTGGAAATTGGAAGATCTGAGAGGGGACTTGCTGCTGACAGCCTCGGCAGCCTGTTCTTTCCAAGAGGGCTGTCTGTCCTTCCTTTAGTTCTGCCCCTCTGCCCGCTGCTGTTTATCCATGGTCTTGAAGTCTTCCTGACCTACGCCCCTCAACCCCTATCCTTCACCTTTTCTGGAATGGTCCCGTCTTTCCTGATGAGACCCCCTCCCAATCTCCCCATTGCCTTGCCTTTCTGCATGATGCCGTCTACTCCCTCCTCTCTCCTCTCTGTTCATTGCCTCCGTGTCTCCTACATCTGGTTCGTCCCTACCTGGACTTGGTTGAAGGGCCAGGATTTCCTCTGAGGGTCTTAATTGAATTCTTCTAGGGCGAGGCCAGGGCTCCTTGAAAATCTGTCTGTTTTTTTTCCTGGGCTCCTCCACCCCTTCCTTCCCTGTGCCGTACCCAGGGAGGGGGTACCACTTGGTCCCAGCTCTCAATGTTTGCCATAGAGTTAATGTTTAGCTCGGGGTCATTTCCCTCTTCTCAGGCCCGAATCTGCCTGCCGCCCTGCCCTCCCCTGCCCGACCCAGTGTGAGGGATGTAGCAGACAAAGGCTGAGCACTGAGACATGCCTCCTGAGAGCTGTCTCTCTGGGTGTACCCTGCCCAGGCCTCATCCGACTGAGGTTATCCCCGTGTTTGGCCCACAGCAATACACAAATGTTTCAGGGCAATTTCCGTAAGGATTCAGCTTATGCGGGTCTAGGTACTGCCTAGATGGTGGGGTCTGGTAAGGCCCAGGAGAGTGGCCTTCTGGTCACCCTGGAAAATCGAACTCCTCAGTTCTCCCACACCGCAGAGGATAGGGCTGACACACGCAGGCTTCTCTCTAGAAGCTTGAGTGGATGGTTTAGAGAATGCACAGGGACCGGGTACCAGGAAGCCGTGCCCATAGAGTTGGACCTGTGTGGCTGTGCACACAGACAATGCAACATAAATAGGAGCAGCTCTAGAAGTGTATGAGGAATGCAGCTGTTTGGTAATGGGGTTTGAGCAGCAGATGGCAGAAACACGTCATGCTCGGTGCTGTAGGAGGTAGAGGGCTGTTTGAGGTTCAGGCCCCTCCTTGGGAGGACAATGGTCTGACAGAGCTAGTAGCAAGCACCTGTGACAGGTGGAGGCCAGGAGGTGTGTCTGGTGCTGACACAGAGAGAGGGAGATAGGAGTTTGGGGAAGGAGTCAAACTCTTCTCTACTTTCTCTAAGACCTTTTAACCATGAGACCCTGGGTTCCTCAGAGTCAGAATCTTCAGTTTGGGGGTCAAGCATCTCCATTTTTAATGCATTCGTGAGGTCCTTTTAAAGTATGCCTGTGTTTGGGTGCCACTGGCTCAAACCCCAGACTTCTAGGCCAGAGACCCCCTTCATCACATGCAGACTTGGGACCCTCAAGGCAGGCACAGTGGGCATAGCTGGGGGAAGGGCAAGTGCCCCATTCGTTTTGAAGATCTGACTTGCTGGGGACCCAAGTCTTCCCAGTCCCAGGGCTGTCTCTTTACTGCCCTGGCTTCTGTCTGGACCCCTTCCTGGCCTCATTGGCCTCTGCTCCCCTACATTCGGCTGTCTCCTTTTGACCTTGGGGTCAAATTTTCTGCTCTTGGCATTGCTACTTGGTGGTCAAGTTCTGAGGAGCTGCCTGGAAGTCATCTTGGCCTTGGGTCCCCATCCTGCTAGTGCTGGAGGCAGGGCAGGGTCCCTGGAACTGGTGACCTCAGCTTCCCCCGGTGGTCTGCCTAACTTCTCCCCACTGGCACATCTACAGCGCAAGGGGTCCAACTTCCCAATCTCCTGTGGGGTAGGTCAGTGAGGGGAGAGAGTGCTGCAGAAGTCCCTGGATGTTCGAGTCTCCAATTTCAGATTTCATCACAGCATTCCCCCGGGCAACTCCCCCATGCCCCTCCCCCACTGGGAGCTCCAGCCAGCTCCTTTCCATTACAGGAAACATCTGTTGGGGAGGCCAGGCTAGGCCGGGGGGTTACTAGAGGACGTTGGCCAGTACCATCACCCAGATCCTGTAACTTGAAGCATGCGTAGGGCTCTGGCCCTGCCTGCCCACCCACTCTGCCTCCCTCCTGCCACGGGCGGGCCAGCCTAACAAAGACGTTGTTTGCTGGGCAGCTAAGCAAAGCACGGTCTGGAAGGAAAGGGGTGTGTGTAGGAGTGGGGGTGAGAGCAGGCCTGTTGCCACAGCCCGTGGTGGCCGCTCTGCCTGGGAGAGGGCTGTGAGTCATAGGGCCCAGTGCCCGCCCAGGGAAGAGAGTACATGGGACTGGCCGGACAGCGCTGGGAAGCTGGGAGTTCATGCTCTCCCAAGAATTTCCAACCAACTGTGAGCTGTATGTGAGTAACCAGTGGAGTGCACCTGCAGACCTGGCTGCGAGATCACCCTCTTCCTGTACAGTCTGTCTGTCCGCCTACTGTTCAGAGCCCTCAGCCGGCCCAGTACACCTGCTGTGTCGTCTGCGTCGTCTGGCCCCGGCCTGCCTCTTAAAGTGGCTGTCGACGTTCACCAGAGGAGGGGTTCCACCACATCCCCTCGGGGTCACCCTCAGCCCAACGACCAGCCACACTGTGGGAGCCAAAGTGGGACAAAGCAAAGCCTGGCCATGGGAGCCTGGCTGGCCAGCCTGTCCCAAGAGCCATGCTGACCACACCTTCCCACTCGCGAGGTGCGTGCCGAGAACAGAGCTCTAGGAGAGGAGAGGAGGCTGGTCAGGGTTACGTAGGCTCTTTGCCAAGAAGCCAGAGGTTGCCCATCTGCGTCCAGCCCAGACAAGACGGACTGTTATCATCCTGAGGGAATCAGAGCTCAAGGAGCTGGGAGGTGGAGCCGCGGGGAGCAATGGAATCTCTGACAGAGTCTGGGGTCCTCTGGAGCCTCCTGCTGGAGCAGGACAGCTGGCCTTTGCAGTGGTACCTGAAGAGGTTTACAGACACACCTGCTGGTGCAGAGCTCTGCGGTGGGCCTGGATCTGAGGAAATCCCAGCCGTGAGTGTGCCTCCCAACCCCTAAGGGCCCATATGACCGTGCCCCCGGGCCCTTGTAACTCCTCACTTGGCCCTGCCACCCGAGGTCCCCAGACCCTGATAATCCTTGAGCCAAAGTTCTTTGGCTTTTTTAAATTAAAATAGGTGAGCCATGCATCACTTTTAGAGATGATTGCTCTAAGCACGGGGGGGGGAGGGGGGAGCTGGAGGCTCACAGGGTCATGGCCGCTTGTGTCAGAAGGATCTTTGGTGGCAGGGTCATCCTACTGTGTCTCTGCTACACAGTCTAGGAGGCAGAAGCCGGCCCACCATCTACACAGGCAGCCTAGACAAAATCGGAGCGTTGATCAGCAAGGCTGAGTTAAGGAGTCCCTGCTCCTGATCCAGTAGTTGTAGAACTGGCTGAGTTCAGAGGTCAGGGCTGGATTTGTGCCCTCCTCCCCACCCACCGACTCCCTACAGCTGCAGCTTTGTTCTGAGGAGAGGGGAGGAGTGGCACCCTCCATTTGCCAGAGGTTTGGTTTGGAGATTGTGGCCAGATGCCATCCACTATGCACCTCTGTACAGTGTCTTGAGTTCCCAATGGATGTGCTGGAAGCCAGGTGCCGGAGCAATGCGGAAAGCCTGGCTGGATGCCTGGTGCCTGGATGCACCTGAAAGGGGCCTGGGGCCCCGGGCAGGCTGGTCCTCAGGCTGATAGCGGGATGTCGTAAACGCACACCTGCTTGATTGGTGCATTCATTTAAAAACAGTTAGTTGTGGTAAGGACCATAAAACGGACCATCTTAAGTATTTCTCCATTCAGTAGTATTAAGTGCCTTCGCACTCTTCTGCCACCAAAGTCCAGAACCCTTTCACCGTGTAAAACTGAAACTTGATCACCACGCCCCTGGGCAAAAAGAACCCCTTGTGGGCATGAAAGGCTGGCCGGGGGGCCCAGAGCAGGTGAACATCTCATCCGCAAGCGAGTGTGCTCTGCTGGGCCGTCCTGTTGTTTCCCTCTTGGCACCGAGACCCTGAGGCAGCGTGAGCAGTGACTCTGACCCGCTCTGGGTCAGACCCCCAGGGTTCATGCTCTCCCCTCGCTTAGTAACCACAGACTCTGGACAAGTTGCCTAACCTGTCCGTGCCTCAACTTCCTAGTGTGTGAAATGGGATCATGAAAACAGTCTGTGGTCAAATGAAATGACGTATGTGAAGGTCTAATGACAATGCTTGGTGCATGGTAATAACTCTTTTTGTGTTAGCTTAACTATAGCTCTAGAAAGGGCTCCTAGTGGCTCGTTATTTTGGCTCAGGTAGCGCTCTCACGGTCCATAAGTTTGAGCCCTGTGCCTGGCTCCATGCCGTGCCCAGGCCATAGCCTGAGCATGGAGCCTGATTGGGATTCTCTGTCTCCATCTTGCTCTCTCTGTCTCTTTCTCTCTCTCTCTCTGCCCCTCCTGTGTGAGCTTATGCATTCTCTCTCTCAGAATAGATGCATACACTTAATAAAGGTCAGTTAGATCTAATTAGGAGCCTATTGGTGATCAGGTGGGTAAGCAGGAGTTTCCAGTGTGTAGGCTCTGCCCTGTGAGGCCAGGCGGCCAGTCAGATTGGGTATCTCGGTATCAGTTTGGAGCTAGCATATGGGCCAGAGGAGTGTTGTATTTGGAGGACTTATTTCTAGCCACAGGAGAGGTTGGCTTCTAGATACTCACTCCCAATGGCCCTGATACTTGATTCAAACACAACGGCAGGTGATTTTTGCAGTTTGGGCTTCTCTGGCATAGCATTGCTTGGGGGAAGGAGCTCTTCTGGAAATCCTCCCCAAACTGAAAACATGTCATTCGTCTCCTCCAACTTGCTATATTCCTGTTCCCTCTAGCCCAAAAGCCATCAGGCCACTTAGCTCATGCAGTCAAGTCCAAGGTCTGAACGTGCCAAGGTCATAGCCTGAGTTTTCTCACAGGCCAGCGAGCCTCACAGAAACCCATAAATGAACAGTCCAAAGTGCATTTCATAGTCACCACAGCTGCATGTCAGTGAATTCCCGGGGAAGTGGGTGAGAGAATGTAAATGGCCAAGACCTATCTGTCACCAGGATGGTCTGTGTGCAGGCGCGCACTCCTGGCATAAGTAGGTCAGTGAACCTCCTGGGTGGAGTATGCATGTTTCTCCATGGCGATGCATGGTTCTTCCTGGGTCGTGCACCTGCCTTCGTGTATCATCGTCAGGTACCTTTCATCTACAGGATATGCTGCCTTTTTAAAAATTTTTAATTTTAAGATTGTAAGCTTGGAAAGATCAGGATTCTGGTCTATTCAACTGGCTGACGGAATTTCCAAAGAGGATTTGCTAAGGCAGTTTTGGGCACTGAGGCGCCCAAAAAGCTAGGTGGGCTCGGGGTCATCTGGTGGCACTGGTGGGAGGTGAGCTCAGGACCAGGAAGCCAGAAGGCTGCCCCTGACCAGCCGGAGGAGCCTTGGGGAGGGGTCTCCTTTCTGGCCTTCATTTCCTTGTTGGTGATGTAAGGGTTGGAGTAGAGAGTCTTGAAAAGGGTGGGGGGGGATGAAGATTGGGTGCCTCTAGTTGCCAGATGTGCTTTTAAATTCTCTACTTGTGTGCTTACTCTAGTACTAGATTTTTAAAAATCCAGTCTTGGTAAAGTGCAGTTGTTCTCCCTGCCCCCTCATCCCCCCACCCCACCCCCGCCCTGTTTTACTGAGAAATGATTGACATGTCACATTGTCATAGTTTTACATTTCGATTTTTTTTTCTAGTGAATTTCATACACAACCAAGTACTTGTTGTGTTAGTCATATCAACCACTTCTTCTGAGGGATGCACTGAGTACCGTCCTATTCTGGGTCCTGCCAGGGGGGTGGGGGATCCCTTCTGGGCCCCTGGTTCACTGTCAAGGTGGTACATCCTGCTGGTAGAAGGCAGGACAGCAATAGCTCTCGTAGTGGGTCCCAGGAAGCTCCCTGGACGTGTCCCTCCTTCCTTTCCCTTCTTGGGCCCTGCTTAGTATATTTGATGTTTTTGCATTGATCGTCACTGGTTACAAACCCTTTTGCAGAGGCAAATTATCTCTGCAGTGTTTTTCCAAACACACCAAAGCTCCCTTGGCCTAACCTGGCCACGTAGGGTGTGTGGGATAGCAGGGCCTCCTCTTTGCCTCTTAAACATGCAGGTGCTCTTCCTGCATCTGCCTCCCGCCCCCACAGAACCTGGAAGCATCCAGCTAACCTTGGCCATTGTCATGCAGGTATTAAGCCCAACGTACAAGCAGAGAAATGAAGACTTCAGAAAGCTCTTTAAGCAACTTCCGGACACGGAGCGCCTCATTGTTGGTGAGCTGGGAGACCTGGGAGTAGAGGGCAGGGGGCAAGAAGGAAGTCTGGGAGTGCCAAAGACAGCAGCACTCAGGCTGCTTCTATCTGGAAGGCCCCCACAGTCAAAGCCAACCCCAGTGAGAACATCTGTCTGGGAGCAGGGAGAGAAGACATCCAGAGCCCTGACCTCAGTGGTTGAGGCTCAGGGCTAAACACCATTTGTGTGGTGGCCTCGACAGAAGGCCCAGCCTGGAAGGAGTCACTGCCATTCTTAAGTGCTGTCAACAGCCCAGCAGTGAAGGGGTAGGGTAACCGTGTGGGAGAGGGGTGCTAGTTGACTTTAATTGGCCTTAAAAAAATTTTTTTTTAGTGTTTATGTATTTATTTTGAGAGGAAAAGAGAGAGAGAGAGAGAGAGAGAGAGAGAGGGAGGGAGAGAGAATCCCAGGCAGGCTCCATGCTGTCAGTGTAGAGCCCTGCACAGGGCTCAATCTCACGAACCATGAGATCATGCCTGAGCCTACATCAAGAGTCGGACACTTAACCAATAGAGCCACCCAGGCGCCCCATGGCCTTTTCTGCCTCTGACACTCTTGCCCCGCTCCGCCATCTCTTCCGTTTCTCTGCCTCTAGGCAGAAGCCTGGTGGTATTTCACATCACATGAGTTACACTAGTTCAAGTGCCTCACCCACCTAGTGAGCCTAGTGAGTGGTGGACAGTTGGACTCCCCCAGTGCTGGTGGAGGGCGAGCATGCCTAATTCTAGTGGTTTGCTAAAGATGTTTCCCGTCCCTGAGCTCTGTGTCTCACCCTTCCTGCCACAGATTACTCATGTGCACTCCAAAGAGACATTCTCCTTCAGGGCCGACTCTACCTCTCTGAAAATTGGATCTGCTTCTACAGCAACATCTTCCGCTGGGAAACTCTGGTAAAGACCTGGGGCTTGCCCCTGGGGCTGTCCCCTTGGTGCCACCGAACAAGCTGGCCCCACCTGCCCCATTTTTGTCGACTTTGTGCTCCAGCCACACCTTTGCCTGAGTCTTGAAGGATGGATGTCCTCTTCCCTGTCTTCCCCTCCCTCCATCTTGGGTGTGAAAGAGAGTGTGGGAGCATTTGCTTTTTGGAAATGCAGTGAAGTTTTCTGCAAGGGGTAGTAGAATGGTTGAGGAACGTTGGCCTTGGCACTCAGAACTGGCTTGTACCTTATCAGGGCTCTCCACCTAGTGAGCTCTGTGTTACTAGGCTGGTCCTTTGTTCTTTCTCTGTTTCCTCATCTTACGAAATCAAATGGGAAAAGGTAGACTGGGTGACTTTTATGGTTCCATCCAGAGCCAATGTTTCTGTGTTTCTGTAAGTGGCAAGTGATGGGGCCTCTGCACATTAATCGGACTGCGTTGCTTGAGAAAGAAGGCTCCCTGGGCCGGGACCTAAGGCACCCTTGAGGCACCCTCTAGGTGAGGCTCAGCTGCCACCTTGCCATGTGGCCTCCATGAAGTAGGAGAATAAAGCAGATGATCTCCGAGGAGGTCCCTTCTAGGTTTAGAAATATGGAGACTGAGATCTGATCTCGTCTCTCTGAACTGATGCCATGCAAACGCTCATTGCTGACTCCACTAATGTCTCCTCTCATTTGTTATCCATTCTCCCTTCCCTGTGGGGGTGCCAGCTGACCGTCCGTTTGAAAGACATCTGCTCCATGACTAAAGAAAAAACAGCCCGCCTCATTCCCAATGCCATCCAAGTTTGCACTGACTCAGAAAAGGTAAGTGGAGTCTGACCTTGGACTTCCTACTCCCACTGCCCCTGTCCCCAGGCCCCTCCCCACTTCTGTCCCTCTGTTGCATGAATATGGAGGCCAGTAGGATGACAGCAAGGTGATGCATATAGTGGGGGCACCCGCACTGAATCAGGGTGTTTGGATTCGGGCAGGGGTGAAGTTGGAATGGTTCACTTTGGACTTGGAGCCAGAACTCTTGAATTGAGTCCCGTAACCATAGGTAGATTACATCAGGTCTCTCAGCCTGTTTCCTCATGTATAAAATGGAGCCAGTGGGTCACATGGATGGCTTAGTTGGTTGAGCATCCAGCTTCAGCTCAGGTCATGATCTCACAGTCAGTGGGTTTGAGCCCCACGATGGACTCTGTGCTGAAAGCTCGGAGCCTGGAGCCTACTTCCGATTCTGTGTCTCCCTCTCTCTCTGCCCCTCCCCCGCTTGTTCTCTGCCTCTGTCTCTGAAAATAAAATAAAGACATGAAAAAAAATAAAAAAGTTAAAAAAGAATAAAATGGAGCCAGCCATTCCTATAACATATTTGGAAACCCTAAATAGTAAAGCACTGTACAAATGTAAGATGTCATTACATATTCGCATAGGTCATCAAAAGGGGTGAAGAGCCTGGTAGGAAATGGATTGAGCACATCAGTATGGGAGAAATGTGGTAGGCAACACTGAGGACAGAGAATACACTGTGTTCTTTGATCTTTAACCAGAGCCTGAAGACTGATAGCTTCAGGGCTGTGGGTGGACCAGGCTTCTGCAGAGCACAGGGGTACCATGCCCTTGGACTTGGGCATTTCAGGGGCATCAACCATGAGACTTTAGGGTTTGGTTTGAATTCTGCTTTTTCACACGAATCAGCTTTGTGATTACAGAAGTCAATCCCCACCAGCCTATTAGGTATTAGCAGTTATGTGTATTTTCCAAGGCTTTTGTGTGGTGAAAATGAATCAGCAGCATTTGTAAAGCACCTAGATTGCCCATCATTTCCCTCTTTTGTGTCGTACAGGGTCCCCACTAATCTATAAGCACAGTAAGAGTGGGAGTCCTTCCCTGTTTGATTGCTGTACCCCAAACGTGTAAAATCGTACCCAGCACATACTGTCTCTAATTACTTGTTGAATTACTAGCTGAAAGGGTGAGTAGGTTAGAGGGTTTGTCTTCTGCTTCCCAAGGACCAGTTCACAGCCCACCACTTAATAACCTTCAGTAGGTGAAGGAAACTGTTTTATGGAGGTGAAAACCTCAAACCAGAGAGAGAAGCACCGATGAAAGTGCAGGCGAGTGAAGGACTTGGTGACAGTGAGGACTTAGGGGCCCCAGGTAGACAGACTGGAGGATTCATCCCCATCGCTAGAGCACCATGGTGTCATGGTCACGGGTAACTGAGTCAGTAGCCTTTGGGGATGGAGCCAGCAGCTTCTGTATTTAAAAGGATGAAGCACCCCATCTCCTCCTTTTGTTACATTGTGAGTCTTAGTGGATATATCTTGCTTTTTTCTCCTCCCATCTAGCACTTTTTCACTTCATTTGGGGCCCGGGATAGGACGTATATGATGATGTTTCGTCTCTGGCAGAATGCGCTCCTTGAGAAGGTAAGTGCCACCTAGCTCCTCCCTTCAGCCTCAGGATGCGTGTCCACCAGAAGGTTCTTTCCCCTTGGAGAACCTTGAGTTCTTCCTAGGGTGAAGGCCCCATGGAGAGAACGCTCTTCCTGGGGATGTTGGCTAGCTCCAGAGCAGCCCATGTGGTTCTAGAAGTCCCCCAGACTCAGGGTGAGTTCCGTATTCTCCCCCAGGTGGTGGTGTGTGAACACCCTCACTGCTGTCTGCAGCGAGCCCTTCCTGGACTTCGGTCCCACTGACGTAAAATGTGCTAGGATGTGTTCTAATCAGGAATGGTGAGACCCACAGATGCGGAGGTGACAGGAAGGAATCACTTCTTATGCTCACAGGTTCCTAGAGGCAGAGGCATGTCATGCGGGAATACGCAGGAACACGCAAGGAGGTGCCGGCATCGGTCAGGGGACAGAGAGCGCCAGGGGGAAGCATGCAAGAGCTTTGATTGCGGTTTTTGCAGGAAGGAATGGGTGAGGCAGAGTAAGCAGGAACAGGTGGAGAATTAGCTAGTTTGAATAATTCCATCTGACTTCAGGGCACAGAGACTGTCCCTAGATGCCTGGTCCCTGCCCCAGAGGTACGTAAGCCTGCATAGTACTGGCCTGGACTGTCAGAGCTGGAAAAGAAGGTGGTGTCGACTTCAGATTGGTCAGTCACATGCGGGAGATGCCCTTCAGACACATGGGTTTCTATCTCCAGGAATTACCTAACCCCCGGAGGGACAGTCCCTCCCCAGTCAGCAAGGCCTCAGACACCAGAGCGTCAGAAATACAGAAAATCGGAAAATAGGGTTAATACAGCCACAAATTTGACTACTTGCATGCCTGTAGGACACTGAGGGGACACAGATAAGGGTGATAATCATGGCCACATCCCTTAGAAAACTCACATTCGGATGTCAGGGCAGAAAGGGTGTTGAGAAACAGCCCACAAGCCAGGGAAAGAGACATGGGAAGAGGTTGTAGGATCATAATTACATACATGACCTGTATGTATCTACCCTGACTCTGTCCTGAACAATCTGAAGTAAACTGAGTGGATTTATTATTTAGAATTTCTTCTAACCTGAAGGTTAGAGTCCCAGCCTAAAACCTGAGCTGAGATCTTCTACCTTAATTAGCCATCGACAATAATAACATGATGATGTGTTTGAACCTCCACTGGCCTGTTTGGATTTTCAATTCACAACCGCCGTCGTTGCTTGTTAAGACACAGAGATGTCTTATGCAGGCTCGAAGAAGCTCTCACAAAATAGATGTCTGCTGATCGCCCTGGGCCTGGTTGTGGTCAGACAAGCCGAGCCGAGTGTATTGGTCAGGGAAGGGTGTGTGCAGAAGGGGAATCTAGTGAGGCAGAGAGGCAAATGCGTCCCAGGTGGGGTGAATGCTATACATAAGGGCCAAGAGTAGGAGGCAGGAGGTCCAGATAAAGGAGAAGGAGATGTCTCTCTCTGGCTCTGTGAGGCCCAGCACCTGCTGGCTCAGGGAGAGCCCTGACTGTGCTATTCTAGACAGTTCTCCTTAGTTGGAAAACCAGAACCCTGGCTCATGGTGTCCTGCCAGCATCTGCTGCTTTTTTTTTTTTTTTAATTTTTTATGTTATTTGAGAGAGAAAGGGAGAGAGAATCTCAATCAGGCTCTGCACTGTTAGCATGGAGCCCGATGTGGGGCACAGTCCCACAACCCCGGGATCATGACCTGAGCCAAAATCAAGAGTCATATGCTCAACTGACTGAACAGCTCAGAGCCTGGAGCCTGCTTCGGATCTGTGTCTCCCTCTCTCTCTGCCCTTCCCCTGCTTGCGTTCTGTCTCTCTCTCCTTCAAAAATAAACATTAAAAAAAAATTTTTTTAACCCAACATATGTTGAAAGGATGGGCTTAGAGAATTCTCAGATTCTTCATCAAATCTGTTGATGGGTAACATTCTTTACTTTTGACTTAAAATCTGTCTTTGTAATGACTGCTTCTCTTTTGCTTAATTCTCCTGCCCTCTTTATCACATACTTACCTTCCCACCTGCTCCCCCTCCTTCCAGTTTAAGACTCATTCATGGTCCCTCCAGTCTTAGTTCTTCCACATTCTATTGCCCCTTTCCCCAAAATCTGAACCCTATGTCAGTTCACTCTTCTTAGGACAGTGATTTGGAGGAGGACATGGAGACACCTGGTGAAAAAAGAAACTAGAACTAATACATAGTTCTACATCAGTAGGCAAACTGATTCTGCTTGAGAATAAAGAAGGAAGTATTCAGGTAGCCAAGAGAAGGTTGATGTGATGACCTTTGAGGTCCCCTGAACTATGGAGAATGTAGGCTTCTTCCTAACCACAGCAACTGTCCTATCTGTGGAATGGGCCTATGAGGTCATGCCTCATTCTTGGCCACGAGGCAGTAGGGCCTGCATGGCCACTGTGAGCATAAGGAGATTTCTGCAGGGCTGGGGAGACTGGCTCAAGGGACTGAGGCCAAATCAGAAGCTCTGTGATCACCTTGGCTCCAGAGTAACATTGGCTTATGGCGCCTAATGGTTGACCTCATCCATAGGAGCAAAAGATGGATAGTTACCATCCTTAAGGGGTCAGTCAATCCCATTATGCAAACTTGAGTTGTGGGAACAGGTCAAGTTCCCGGCTCTGCTGAAAGCCATATTTTTGGCAGAAGATGGGTGTCTGAGGATGGGCTTGGAGAGGGGAAGAGGAGGTGGATGAAGCTGTCACAGAGGTATTGCTCTCCTCTTTGTTCAGCAAGGGAGTGTGGAGGCCAGCTGCTTCTTCCCTCAGGGGAGTCCAGCTCAACTCCATGCCTCTGTGTAGAGTGGGATCCTGGGGAAGGAAGAGTCAGGGTCACTCTGTTGTCCCCTGCAGCCCCTGTGTCCCAAGGAGCTCTGGCACTTCGTTCACCAGTGCTATGGGAATGAATTGGGCCTTACCAGTGATGATGAGGACTACGTGCCCCCTGATGACGACTTCAACACTATGGGGTGAGCAAGCAGAGGACAGCTGTCCCGGAACTTCTCCAAGAGGGACTGGGATGGTGGGGACAGCCTTCCTGGGGAGTGATATCTAAGTGAGGCCCTGGAGGAAATAAGGGAGTCAACCATGAGCTTACCCATGTGGAGACCCTCCCGGGCAGAGGGAATAGCAAACGGTGGATGGGTGGAATGGACAGCACCAACAGGAAGAGGTGAGGTCAGGGGCCAGATTCTGAAGACCTTTTGGCCAATGGAATGATTGGATCTCACTCAGAGCAGGACAGGAAGCCCTGGGAAGGCTTTGAGTAGGTAATTGATAAGATCTGACTTAACATTTTAATAGGATCACTCTGGCTCCTGGGTTGAAAATAGATCAGGGAGGAGCAAGGGCAGACAGGCTAAGAGGCTTGAATAATTTAGGTCATTTAGATGAGAGGGAAGGTGGTTTGGACCAGGAGGGTAGCAGAAGAAATGGCAATAAGTGGTTAGTTTCTGAATATATTTTGAAAGTGGAACCAGATACGTTTTGAAGGAATTGCTGACAGATGGGAAAGGAACCAGTGATTGCTTTACACCTTTCTTGGATTTACCAACCAGAAGGCTAGAGTTGTTCAAAACCAAGATGGACAGTACTATAGACCAGATCTGGGGAGAAGATCAGGCAGGTTGGGTTTCAGATGACTGTTAGCCAAGCGGACCTGTCACATGGACATTTGTGTGTGTGAGTGTGGAATGTACCAGGGAAGTCCGGGCAAGGGACATAAATCAGGGAATTATGAGTGGATCACCGTGAGATTGGCTGAAGCCACCAAGTGGCTAAATGAACATAAGAAGTTCAGGGACTGGGCCTAGGGACACTCAACCAGGAGGAGAAGTAGCAAAAGAAGTCCTAGAAGAACATCCAGCCAAGGGACGGAGGCTTTAGGGAGAAGGAAGCAATGCGGTATCTCATGTTGTCAATGGGTTGAGAAAGACGGGAATGTAGGTAGGTGGAGGCTCACTGGTGGTGTGTGAGGCACCGAGCAGTAGGAAGCCAGGAAAAGAACATTGACTGTGTAGTACCTAGACCTGGGATGTCCAACATTTCATGGTGGTATCACCCAATCTCTGTGAACATCTATTTGATTATCTTCAGGACCCACATAATGGATTACTGAGAGTTGTCATGCCCCCAGATGAGGGATTAGGGAAAGTTTAAGCCAGATGTTGATGACAGTGATGATTTCTCTCTTGGGAAAGGCTACAGCGATGTCCCTACAGTGTCCCTACAAGGGCACCCACCTTTATCTCAAGAAGGGTTTCCTTCCCTTCAGGGATCCAAGGCAAAGAAGTTCTCTAGTTAGGATCCAGAATCTAGGCATTATCACCAAAAGGCCTTTGTGTCCAGGGTCTCCTCATCACTGTGTGGGAAATAAAATATACGTTCAGAGACCAGTTATTTCATTCATATGGTCAGGTTGGGATGGAATGGGATACCAGTGAAAGAAAGAGAGTTTAAGGCACATAATGGTCCTATTTAGGAATGGTTAGATCTAAGGAGAGTGCATAGAAAAGGTGACTTTGGGGCCAGAAATTGTATGTGGGTACAGGGTGGGTGGAAGGTTTCAGGAGAGCAGTGTAGCAAGGGGGTGGTGTTCACAGGAAGATCATTTACAAAGCAGTGAAGCTGATTGTTGGGGGTGGGGTAGACAGATCTGAGGTTCTTAGACTAGTTGGCAGTCTTGGCAATAAGGTTAACAGGGGTTTATGGTGTCTTCTCTCAGCTACTGTGAGGAGATCCCCGTGGAAGAGAATGAAGTGAATGACAGCTCGTCCAAAAGCAGTATCGAGACCAAGCCAGATGCCAGTCCTCAGCTTCCCAAGAAATCCATCACCAACAGCACATTGACATCCACAGGAAGCAGTGAAGCCCCCGTCTCGGTATGGCCAGTAAGAGCTTTCTTCCACCCCCAGTCCAGTGGCCAGTGTTTCCCAGCCGGGTTAACGCCATAGGACCCCAGCCTGGGGAGCGGGTAAAAGGGAGGTTGGTGACCTTGTGGTCAGTTTCTTCACGAAGGCATCCTGGAGCCTATGGGCTCTCTGTTCTAAAAGTATAGCCCCAGGGTTCAGAGCCAAGTTCTCAGTGCCCTGAATGTAAGATTCTGTTTGGCTTCTGAACAGATAAAAACCATCCCAAGTTCATTGATGTGAGCTTCACTTGGGGTGGACTGTTCCACATAAGCCCCTCTGTGAGGAATTACCCTAGGGTTTTTGTTGTTGTTTTGTTTTTACTGCCTTGATCTGAGGTCACAATCATATATGAGTCTAGGACTGTAGACCTCTTAGCTGTTCGTTCATTCAGTAATTAGTTTCTGAGTCCCTAGTGTATGTTCACTCCTGATTTATTTTCCCACTGCAGCTAGACTCTGTGAAAGAGATAAAAATGTGTTCAAAAAGACCTTTATTCTCTGAGACTTGGTTACAGAAGGGATGGAAACTTGATGAAGGGAGTGTCTGGTGTCTGCTGGCAGGTAGAAGAATGGGTGGGGTTTCTCGGAACAGATTCCCAGAAAGGGGAACCTCCAATTCCGCTGGTTTGGGGGTCAGACAGACCACCTGGCCTTGGAATGAAAACAATATTCATTTGGTGCCGACTCTCCATTTTCTGTCTCTAAGGTTATCTTAAAAATGTCAAGACATGCATCTATTCCCTGCCAAGGCTAAGGGGAGAATAAATTTAAAAATGGCTTACAAAGCTTTTGAGCTTCTTAGCAGACAAGGCATAGTAGAAGGCAGACATGTTGTCACATGGTGGAGGCGTGGCTCCAGGGACAGAGCTGTGCCTGAAGGCACTAACTCTGCTCACTGTGGGGGCTTGGTGTGCTCTTTAATGGTGAGCAAGACAAGGGCAGAACCTTCTACTGTGTTCTCCCATCTTCCATGGCAGAGCTGGGGAAGATCCTGAGAGTGTGAATCGAGCCCAGCTCCTGAGCAGCCGTGTTGTGAATGTGAGGGCTCCCCACGGTCCCTAAACTCCCTTTGGAGACCCAGAGCAGGTTGCCCGTGTTGGGCGATGGCTTTGTCTCCACTCTAGTTTGATGGCTTGCCCCTGGAAGAGGAGGTGCTGGACGGTGACGGGTCCTTGGAGAAGGAGCTTGCCATCGACAACATCATCGGGGAGAAGATGGAGATCATCGCTCCTGTGACCTCCCCTTCGCTGGACTTCAATGACAACGAGGACATTCCCACCGAGCTCAGTGACTCTTCTGACACCCACGATGAAGGTGGGCATTGGGAAATGGGCAGCGTGGCCCTTCCTCTCTCCGTTTTGAAGGCTAAAGGGGTGTCGTGTAGGGAGGCTGGAGTCCATGTCTGGGCTGAAGGGCAGGGAGGGTAACAGAGACTTTTTTTGTTTTTTTTTAAGGTTCATTTGTTATTAACATACAGACATTTCTCCGGGTAGTCACTGCAGGACCCTTGTTATTCTATATTTGTCTTTCTTTGCCCAGTGGATAATGCATTGTCCTGCCATCCAGTCTTGTCACTAAACGTGTACCCCCTGCGGACCTGGCTTGCCTTGCAGTTCGTTCCTCGTAGACATGCAGTGACATCCTGTGACAGTGTACGTGTCACAGGAAGAGTGCCAGTCAGCTGCTTCCTGGAAATAATCAGATTTTTTTTTATTTTAATGTTTGTTTATTTTTGTGTGAGAGAGAAACACAACACGAGTAGGGGAAGCACAGAGAGAGAAAGGGAGACACAGAATCTGAAGCAGGCTCCAGGCTCCAAGCTGTCAGCACAGAGCCCAACGTGAGGCTCGAACTAATGAACCATGAGATCCTGACCTGAGCCGAAGTCAGACGCTTAACCAGTGGAGCCCCTGGAAATACTCAGACTTTAATAGCAACTTGCTTTAGTGACTCCAGCATTGGGTGTTTAGACCAGGCTACAAGGAAAGGAGTTGCCGGGTCATTCGGACTCTAGAGTTTGCCTTTCTCATATTTCTATGTAGTGTTTCTTACCTCGCTCCTGCATAGGGTTAGCTTCTAGGACCTCGCTTGGGAATGCATTGCTTCTGACATTCCCGGGCTGGAGGCCACACTGTCAGTGTTCATGAAACTGGCTGATCCACCTAATTGGTGGTAGGCTCGACTAGAAGTGTATGAAGACAGTGCTCACTTAAACATCTGCGGACAGTCTCTCCCGTGGTCACCCGGAGTGCCTTCCTCACCCTTAGCCGCTTTCCCCACCCCATCTAGGATGCAGGCCCAGTGCAAATGACTGCACAGGGTGGGCACTGTATAATAGCAGGGGCACCGTTCCTGGAAACTCAGATGTGACTCCTCCCCTCGTGCTTATCTTTTGGGGAGACGGGGCCCTGGGTGATGCTTCTGAGCCATGGAGACTCCAGGAGTGGCAGCATGTTGCCTGAGATCACATACCAGCCTCCATCGGGGCAGCAGTGAGGGCTTGGGGGGAACACTGGGGTGATAGCAGCCCGCCCGTATGAGGCACAGCCTCATGGAGCACATAGCACCTGAGAAAGGGAAGGGCATGGATGTCCTGGGGGAAACAGGGCAATGTGTTATGGACAAGGAACAGGGCTTCAGACCAGCCCAGCCTTAGAAGCTTTTATACAAACAGGTTATTCTAGGTGAATCCATGTCCCTTCAACGTGCCTGTGCCATTGTCCGTCACAGTGAACTTACAGACTCTAGATAACTGATGGCTTTGGGATTATCAGTTCAGGCTCAGCAAGTGAGATCTAAGTTCTAGTCTAAGATTACCTTGATTAGGAAGGAAGCCTTGACAACGTGAAAGTAGATGGCATGTTCCCATCCTGTTCGTCAAGTAAGGCTAAATAGAATGCCAGTTAGGGCTTGCAGGTGAAGGAGGAGACAGGGCAGAGGTGAGGTCATGAACCACTCCTGCTCTGGCCGCCCTTGACCCTTGGTGGCCTGTCCCACATGAGCCACAGAGACATAATTACTCTGGGGGTGTCCCTGGGGCTGCCTGCCCCTCTGCCTTCACTCATCATGACTCTTCTGTGCAGGGGAGGTCCAGGCCTTCTACGAGGACCTGAGTGGCCGGCAGTACGTGAATGAAGTCTTCAACTTCAGCGTGGACAAGCTCTATGACCTGCTGTTCACCGACTCGCCCTTCCAGCGGGACTTCATGGAGCAGCGACGGTTCTCCGGTCAGTCCTTGCGGGCCGGCCACACTCCTTCCTTTTCTTCCCAAGCTCCCTCCTGTTCCAGGCCACCCGATGGCCCGGAAAACCCCTTTCCGACTCCCCAGGACCCTGCTCCTTCCTCCTCCCCCCAGTGCTGTAGCTTCATGCTCACCCACTGGGCACCAGGCACTCAGTGCCAGGCCCCGGAGGCTCACCTGTGGGCCAGACCTCACAGGGCTCACTCTCTAGTGAGGGGTAGCCGTGACCATTTCCCAGTAGGTGCCCGTGGTGTGCCAGGCACATTATGTTATCTTGTGTAACCCTTGGGTCTTCCATGTGTGGGCCTTTGCCATCGCTGGGTACCAAGGAGGAAACCAGAGTTCAGATGGGTCTCCTTTGCCCAGGGCCATATAGCTATGTAGAGCTGGAGCCAGGATTCAAACCTAGGACTCTCTGCCTTCCTGCTTTGTACCTGTGTGCTCCTGTCTCCTCGCCTTGCCCCTGTTCTATGCCACAGCAGGCGTGTGGCTCTGGCCCAGCAGGGCCACTGGGCATCAGAGTCTGTGAAAGGGCATCTAGGCATCAGCACAACCCTCTGCCAGGAGGAGAGGGCATGCTGCGGGCATGGGGAGGACACGCCTTAGAGGAGAGGGCTTGTTCCCAAGGATCCCAGGCCCTCGTCACAGTGGCTCCAGTGTTGCCAGCACCCCCGCAGGTGGCCCCAAGACCGCCTGTCCCAGCCCCATGAACAATCAGCATTTCTGGAGCCCTGGGTAGAATTTCAGCAATGCTACAATGAGCCTCTTTCTTCTTCGACTCCCCCTCCCACCTCTCCTCCCTGGGACCTCAGGCTCCCATTGGCTTCCTTTTGGGGGTCAATCGGCAGTCGGTACAGTCGAGTTCAGTTGGAGGGGAAATTTGGATATGGCGAGGGCGGATATTCGCTCCCTCATCCCACGGCTCTTCTCCGCCCTCAGATATCATCTTCCATCCGTGGAAGAAGGAAGAGAACGGCAACCAGAGCCGAGTGATTCTCTACACCATCACCCTCACCAACCCCCTGGCTCCTAAGACCGCCACTGTCAGGGAGACGCAGGTGAGCTGAGAGCAGGGGCCCAGAAGAGCGGCAGGAGGAGCCTCTGCTCTGTTCTGAAGGATCAGGGATAGACACCAAGAAGAAGTTTCTGTGTTGCAAGCATTGTTGAGCCCTGAGACAAGAACACCCAACGTGCTCCCATTTCCAGGGCTCCTGGGTACTCCATCTGGAAGTCGGCAGTGGGCAGGGGAGAGTAGGGAGGGAGGTGCCTTTCCCACCTTGCTTCTCTTTAGTGTTGTCCGGGGGACCCGTCTCCCCACAGACCATGTACAAGGCGAGCCAGGAGAGTGAATGCTACGTGATCGACGCTGAGGTCCTCACGCACGACGTGCCCTACCACGACTACTTCTACACCATCAACCGCTACACGCTCACCCGCGTCGCTCGGAACAAGAGTCGGCTCAGGTTCGGTGCCTGGAGGACCTGAGTGGGTTCTCGGGAGTCCCTGGGGTGCATGATGTCCTTGCCCCTGCAGTGGCAATAAAACGGGCGATGGGTGAAAGGCTCCAGAGAGTCCTCTGGGGAATCGGAGTCTCAAAGGGGCCTACATCCTTCTCCTCCTCCTCTTTAAAAAACAATTTGGGAGGGGTGGGGTGTCTGTGCTACTATCCATGTTGATCTACGCCTCCCTCCTTCCTTCTTTACTCCCCCTCCTCCTCCTCCCTCCCGTCCTCCTCATCCCTCCCTGCACAGTGTCTAGGCTTCTTACTTCCACCTTCTTTGGAGAGCTTTCTGATTAGCTGTCACACAGAGACAGCTTGTTGGCCTCAGATAAACCTCGGCAGAAAGGCGCCCACCTGTAACCCCCTGAACACTGGTTGGGTGACGATGGGGTAGCTCACAAGCATAGGCATGTTCCTGTCAGGCCAGGGTGTCCCTGAGGCTGGGGTGAGAGCAGGGCAGGCAGCCGTAGAATTGGGAGCATAGGGGTGCTCAGTCAGTTAAGTGTCCAACTCTTGATTTCAGCTCAGGTCATGATCTCCCAGTATGTGGGATCAAGCCCTGTGTTGGGCTATGCGCCAACAGCTTGGAGCCTGCTTAAGATTCTTTCTCTCCTCCTCTCTCCCCTCCTCTGCTCACACTCTCTCTCCGTCTCTCTCTCTTTCAAAATAAATAAACATTAAAAAATTGGGAGCCCTGGGAGTGCCTGAGTGGCTCAGTCGGTTGAGCATCTGACTTCAGCTCAGGTCATGATCTCGCCACTTGTGGGTTCAAGCCCCGCATCGGGCTCTATGCTCACAGCTCAGAGCCTGGAGCTTGCTTCGGATTCTGTGTCTCCCTCTATCTCTCTGCCCCTCCCCTTCCCTCTCTCTCAAAAATAAATAAAAACATTAAAAAAAATTTTTTTAATTGGGAGCCCTGTTTCAGAGTTGCTGTGTAGGAAAGGAAAGGGCTGCTCTGTAAGCAGACCCGTGACTGGGAGAGAGAATACTTGGAAAAAAGCAAGAGGTGGTGAGGTCATGTAGGGGAGAGAGTCAGCAGCCAGGGCAGGTAGCAGATCACGCTGTTAAAAGTGGAAATGATGGAACCCTAGAGCCTGATTTGGACTTAAAAGCCTCTGCAGAAGGAGAAAAGGACCCCCATGGCTGGCTGGCTGGCACCATCTGGAGGAGGCAGCTGGTGTCACAAAAGAACCTTGGGCTTCGATTCAGGAGTCCTGTTAGCCTTTGGTCTGCTAGACTAGTCTAGAACTCCCATGGTCTCCAGAGGTGACCAGGGAGCCAGATGGCGTGGTGGGTGTGGTAGGCAGGGACTTTCCACCTCATAGAAGTGCATCGCAAGCGTGAAGCTGCTTTGGACGTGAACTTGAATTTCCCTTTTCACAGCAGAGAAGGGTCTCCCCCGGGAAATGGCTGATCACATTTCTGGCTTTTCCCTCAGGGTCTCCACAGAGCTGCGCTATCGAAAACAGCCATGGGGGTTGGTGAAGACCTTCATCGAGAAGAACTTCTGGAGTGGGCTGGAGGACTACTTTCGCCACCTGGGTGAGCACGCCCTGCCACTGTCAGTGCCGCTCCAGCTGCGTGCGCTGCCACCATGCAGGGGACCGGGAGACACAGAGAGTAGGGGGCAGACCACAATGGTGAAGGGGTGTCACGGGGTCCCTAAGTCAGCCCCAGATATTGGATACAGAATATATGTGCATTTTTCAAGAGGCTCTGCCCATAACTTGTATGGGACCTGTGACTGTCCCTGGGGGATCCGTGACTTTCCCGTCGAGTCACCTCGGTGGTAAATCGGTTATGGAAAGAAATACTGGCCTGCGAATGCTTCCATCAGGAACTGGAGCATACCCCAAGTTGCATGCATGAGGGTGCAGATGCTGGGAACCTCGATCTACACAATGTGGAACAACCCGGAAGAGGTGGGGCTGGGTGCCTGCTTCCTGAGGCTCGTGGCCATCCCCGAGGGACCCATGCCCTCATGTTCAGTGTCCCCAGAGTACGGCAGGGAAGATGGTTCTCAGCTAGGAGCAGGCAGCTGTCTGGAGGCCAACGTGTTGAGCAGGGGGCACGGGCAGATGGCCTTTTGTCCCTGACAGAGAGCGAGCTGACCAAAACGGAGAGCACCTACCTGGCCGAGATGCACAGACAGTCCCCCAAAGAGAAGGCCTGCAAGCCCTCGACAGTGCGGAGGAGGAAGCGGCCCCATGCCCACCTGCGTGTGCCTCACCTGGAAGAGGTGATGAGCCCAGTCACCACACCCACTGATGAAGACGTGAGCCACAGGATCAAACACGTGGCAGGTGCGGACCAGGTGGGAACGGGGGGGGGGGGGGGGGGGGGGGGGGGGGGGGGGGGGGGGGGGGGTGCGGTTTAGGACTTCGAGCTAGAGCCACGTGCCCAGGCCAAGGAGGCATACACATCCACACTCACTTTGCATCCTCGGATATAGGTTGTGTATGATTTGCACATGACCCGTTAAATTTCAGCCCCCCGGATCCTCTGCTCACTTCCCTTTGCCCTTTACTGTCCTCAGTCCCTGCTGAACCCATATGTGGGGTCTGCTGAGTAGATGTGGCCTGAACTCCAGGTCCACATTGATAGACTGCAAATGTGCAACCTCCAAATTTTGGGCAAGTGCACCAGGGAGAAGCCACAACTCAGAAGTCAGAGATGACCTCATAACACAAATGTCAGGGAGTCCAAGGCAGCCTCCCCTGGTCCCCGCAGGCCCTCTGAGGACCTGCCTACCAGATGGTGGACTCCCTCGACCTGTCTTCCCCTTCCCATCCAGCCTGCACAGCCTGAGTCTTTGCTCAGTCAGGCTAATCCGGCGACATTCAGGCTATGCTTTGCTCAGCCCTGGGCATTCCTCATGATGGGCACAGGACAGAAGGAGAGAGCCAGCCTTCCGTGTTTCTCCTCTCAGCCCCCAACCAGAGCTCCCCTCTCCTTAGGTGTTCTATACATAGGATTTCAGACCAGAACCGAGTCTCAGATGGGCCTGGAGATTTACCTGGCATCACATAGCCGGTTATGGATTAAGCCAGAGCTGAGAGCAGGCTCCAGTCCTCCCCCAGTGCTGTTGCCTGACCCATGGCTAAGCTCTGGGCACTTTGTCCCGCCCTTGTGTATCCCAGCTACAGAAGGCTCTTGAGTTTCCCATTTGTTTGGTGACACTGATGTCACGTGGCTGGATCCACCCCAGACCTTGCCCTTGAGGGGCTTCCCTTGTACGTTTGTGGAGGCTGGGTGCGTCTATCCTGTTGTTGCAACAGAGCCTCGGACGGTTGTCCGTCATCCCCTGAAGTTCTGTGCGTGACCGCCGTCATGGCAGACAGTGGACTTGAGCGCCACAATGGTGACGGCGTCTTCACTCTCCCCCACAGGTTCCACGCAGACACGGCATGTCCCCGAGGACACCCCTAACGGCCTCCACCTGCAGAGCGTGTCCAAGCTGCTGCTGGTTATCAGCTGTGTGTAAGGGATCCAGGCTCAACCCCCACCCTCCCTCCCCGCCTGCTGGTCCCCCTGACCGCTGCCCTGCCTTTTCTTTGTCCTCTAGGCTTCAGATTAGTTTCTCTGTCCATCATTCCTTGCCTCTTTGCCACTTTTTCTCTGTTTTATTTAGCATTTGCTGTGAGCTAGTCCTTCGGGGTTGAGAAGGGGATACTGCATCAGTTTCGAGGGGGTAGGACAGACAGGAAATTCAGAATTGGTGCACCATTGGAGAAATGCTAACATAGAGATGCTACCCAGTACTTCGTAGCCATTGGTTCACTTGGGAGGGATGTCCGGGGGCTCTGCTGGGTGCCAGGGGCAAAGACCCTGCACTCCTGGGCCCCCACACTCTGGCGGGAAAGCCAGATAAAATCAATAACTACTGCCCAGAAAGGTACATGCTTGTATTCATGTAAATAGTTTACAACAACGCTGTAATGTTATAAAACAGGAGGCTCCTTCACAGAAAGATGCGGGGCAGGGAGAGAGGACGTGGAGAGAATGCAGGTGTAGGGAGGGTGAGCACAGCAGTCTCCAGTTCAGTAAGCCCACAGCCTGCCCAGGACACCCCTGTATCCCCATGAGTGTGGCGTACCTGGGACAGCGGAGTGTAGACCGCTCTGGCGCTCAGTTCAGCCGCCGCTGCCCCTGCCTTTCCTGGGGTGGGAGGCTGTGCCGTGAGCTGTGGGGGCACAGCTGGCGAGGGGCACGGAGCTGGGCCCTGTCAGCCGTGCACCGGACACCAGCCTGCCTCCAGATCTTCCTCCTGTGACACCCCCTCCCCACTCCTTCATGCCCCCACAAAAGTGTTCTCAGAGAAGCAGAAGCACAACCCAGCCATCAGGGAGCATTGGAGGAGGCCCTTGGGTGACATGGTTTATTTTGCCCTTTTTTGAAATGTTATTTATTTTGAGAGAGAGAAAGAGCAAGCAGGGGAGGGGTAGGGAGAGCAGGCGAGAGAATCCCAAGCAGCCTCTGCACTGTCAGCGCAGAGCCCGACATGGGGCTCAATCCCACAACTGTGAGATCATGACCTGAGCTGAAATCAAGAATCAGAGGGATGCTAACTAACCAAGCCATCCAGGTGCCCCCTTTTGGATTATTTTAAAAAGTCACTCTGACAGCCATGCAGGGAAGCCTAGAGAAGGCAGGGCTGGAGGTGGGCAGGCCAGTCAGAGTAAGTGGCGGTAACGTAGGTGAGCGGCTGGAGCTGACAAGTCCTGCAGGGTGAAGAAACCTGTTAGTCACTGGGGAGCCGGAGAAGAGGAACAGTGGCAGTGAGGACCTGTAGATGGCTGTGTCCTTAACGGAACTTGGAGGAACTTGGAGCAGCGTTGTTAGGAGACACTGTGTTCCGGGGGTGTGTGTTGAGTGGCCGGAGGTTATACCCAGGCGGAGGTAACAGGTACTTGCTGACGTGGACCTGCAGAGAGCAGAGAAGCATGGGTTGGTGCTCCTGGTTTAGTCAGCAGTAGCATGAAAGCTGTGCGTGAGGATGAGACCATTCTCTGAGGACAGCAGGGGGTGACAGAGCAGGGCCGCAGACCAGGCCTGGGCACCATTGAAGGCAGAGGGGCCCACAAGGAAGGTGAAGCGGACTCTCCGCCAACCTTACCTGAGGACGTAACCAAAAAGTAGATGGAACATTCTTCTGAGAATGGCCCAAGAAGCCAAGTTATTCTCACAAAATCCAATGCAGGGATGTGTCTGGGTGGCTCAAGTCAGTTAGGCAGCCATCTCTTGCTTTCGGCTCAGGATGTGGTCTCATGGTCTATAAGTTTGAGCCCCATGTCAGGCTCTGCACTGACAATGTAGAGCCTGCTTGGGATTCTCTCCATCTCTCTGTGTCCCTCCCCTGCTTGCTCTCTGTTCTCTCTCTCTCTCAAATAAACCTTAAAAAACTCAAAGGCAAAGACAAATCTAAGACCAGTAAAATTCACATTTTAATAGCATTCATTTGATGTGATTCGTGCTGTTCTGTTAAATCTCTCCTTGTTGAGTTTGGTAGATAGAAAACTTTGGTCTCAAGTAAGTTCTCTGTTGGAGCATTTTCTGCATGCTGACTTATTTAAGTAGGCCTGCTCTCCTGAGTCAGTGGGATAGCATGGCATTGACTAACTCTGGGGCTTTGTTAGTGTGGGATATTCGGACCTCATCTTTCAATACCAGAGGGCCCAGGTGGAGGCAGGGGGAGGGTCTGCTGACAGTGTGGGTGTGGAATGGACCTGCACAACATAGACCACCCTGCACCTGGCGGGCCGAGGCAGCACAGCTCTCCCTCCCTTTTCTCTGTTGAGACCACTGCAGGGCCCTCCCTCTGCAGGCAGGGGTACTCCTGGACCTTCCCTGAGCACAAGCAGGCTTATAAACACAGACCTGAAGTCCAGGAGCTCAGATTGGGTGCAGCACATGCTGAAGAGGTGGGCATCAAGAGCCTCTCGAGCGTGTGCTGATACAATTAAAGACGGTATCATTGAAAGTCAGCATAAAGTTTAGAGATTCTTCTGGAGAACTCATAGAGCCCTGAGAACACAACCGAATAGGACCAGGGATTTGCAATGCAAATTGCAGCTCCAGGAATACTGCCTTCCATGCAGAGAACAGCACAGTCTGTCTGTCTTGTCTGTCTCTCTCTTTCTCTTTCACACACACACACACACACACACACACACACACACACACACACTGTGTCTGTGTAGGATTTTCTTTGTGGGTCCTTCTCCAACTCTCACTCTGTATTCCCAGGATGCCATCTTCTCTTTTCCTGTATGAATCCTGATCTGGGCCTGTACCTCCTGTAACTATAAAACCGCCCATCGTGGAGGGCTTTCTGTGTGCAAGGTGCTTTATGTGTACGTTACAGCCCCGGCAGGGTAGGCACTGCCCCTGTTGAGGAAGGGGCTCAGAGAAGCCAGAGAACTTCATCAGAAGTCAAGATTGTACCCAGCTCCGTGTGTGTCTCTTGGTCCCCTTGCTACCCAGGTCTTCATCTCTCTGTTCCGTGACTTGTGTCCTAAGATGATATTATGGTAGCCACTGACACCAGGAAGAGAAGAGAATGTCCCCAGTCTTCCTGGTGGCTGTCTGTCCCCTCCACCCCCCTCCCCATCATCCTTACCACCTCCCTGTCTCTGACCAGTTCTGGCCCAGACCGGGGGGCCTTGCAACCCCAGTTGGGACTGGGCAGGTGCTAGGAGGAGACTGTCCTTTTTAGAGCATCCTGCTAACACCTGTAAGGCGGATCAGGCAGATGCTCCTCAGTTTTACCTTCTGTTGTGCCTCAAGTTGGGTGGGTAGGAGGACTTGCCTTGATGTGTCACCGAAGATCTGTTCGCAGTTGCTCTCTCTGGCTCCCTGCTTGCTGGGTCTCCTCCTCCATGGATGCTTGCTTCCAGTGTTTCCTTCCCCCAGACTCTCACTCGCTCTCTGTCTTGGTTACAGTGCAACTCTCCCCTCCCCCACACTGATCTGTTCTAACCTCTGCCTCCTTCCCATTTTTCCTCCTTGCTCCCATTAGGATCTGTTTCAGGTACTTGCTCTCTGATCGCTTCCTTTACCCTTCATCTCTTTTCCTCTCCATCTTCCCTCTTCCCCCAGGCACCCAGACTCTGGGTGGCTCTTGCGCGTCTCTCTTTCCCAATGCCTTCACCTGCATAACTCCCCATGGCTCTCCTGCTGTGTCCTGGTCCCTCCAGATGAGAGTGTTTCTCTCTCTCTCTCTCTCTCTCTCTCTCTCTCTCTCCCTCCCTCCCTCCCTCCCTCCCTCCCCCTTGCTGCATCCTTCTGCCTCACTCACTCACTGCAGTGCTTCAGGTGACCAGTGGTCAAGGACAGCAGCCACCTCTGGGGTGGGGGACATCCCTGGCGTTTAGAGGGGGCACACATTCTTGGATGACATCTCATGGCTGTTGCTTCCCCCTCCCCTCCCCTTTTCTCTTCCCTAGTCTGGTGCTGCTGGTCATCCTTAACATGATGCTCTTCTACAAACTCTGGATGTTGGAATACACCACCCAGACCCTCACTGCCTGGCAGGGTCTGAGGCTCCAAGAAAGGTAATCCTCGCCTTTTTCCTTTGCCACCACGTCCACCCCACCCGGTACCATGCCCCAGCTCCTGCTCCCCAGTCTCCTTGGGACTGCCCTGCTGCCCTTGGCCTTTGGGATGCATCCATAGACAAGCTATGAAAACTGTCCCCATAGCTTTAGTCTGCTTCTGATCGGGGGCACAGGGGAAGCAAGGGCATTGAGTGGAGGGCAAAGCAGTCCTCCTGATGTGACTCTCTGTCCTCTAGGGGTCTGGGAGCACAGGAGAGTCCACTGAGCATAACTCCAGCTGCCAGGGTACCCCTTCTTCTACCCCACAGGTTACCCCAGTCTCAGACAGAATGGGCCCAGCTCTTGGAATCCCAACAAAAGTACCACGATACTGAGCTCCAAAAATGGAGGGAGATCATCAAATCCTCAGTGATGCTTCTTGACCAGGTGAGGTGTCCCCACCTTCTCTCCTTGCCCCCGTCTTCCGGAGACAGAACTCCATCCCTGTGCTCTGGGAAAGATCACCATTCCCATCACCACACACTGGACCTCACTCTCCCATTCCTGCTTCCCTGGGCCATCCATTGTTCCGATTTTAAATCCACTCTGGAATGGGCTTTTGGAAATGTAGGTGCACTCCCCCAAATGATAGCAAGGAAATTTTCAGGGAAGTTGTAGGTTGGACAGAAGGACTCCTCTTTTTTTGGCGGGGGTGTTTTTTGTGGGGTTATTTTGGTAACTCAAAGCCATCTGATAGGCATTTACAGAGAGAACCTCCATTTCACAAAGATTTGTCTTCCCAAAGGGTATAGTTTTCTAGTTCTTTTTGATGTATGCCATCCCTACCCTCAACACACACACACACACACACACACACACACACACACACACACACACACACGGCAACACACAACCCCAATACATCATTCTTCCCCAGAGGCTGCACTGCTAGTCTGAGAAGATGGCTGTTGAACTAAGTCATCTTTCCGTAACATCTTCTAGTACAGGTGCCTGTATTATATTCCCTCCAAAAACGAGATGTGTCTGTTTCAGAAAATTATTCTGGAGCAAAACTGTTAATAAGTTTAGTTTTGCCAAGGGTGGGAGCATCCTCCTTCCTCCAGAAGAAGTTAACATTTTATGTAAAACTCCCACCTAGTTTCTAACACAACAAGAGGCTACCTTTGGTCTCCCAAGAGAAGTAGGAAGGTCGGAGACTAAGGATTTGTCTTGTTCCATAAAAACGTCTGTTCCTAAGGAGTTCCTTATATTTGGTGGCCAGCCAGACTTGAGATAGAATTTCAGCCTTGCCACCAACTAGTCCTTGAACAAGGGATTTAATATTACTGACTTACAGTTTCTTCATTTATAAGATGTTATAATTAAAATTGTAACTTCATGTAATTGCTGCTGGGATTTGATGGCCCGTGGGAGGCACTCCTTAATAGTAAGTCCTATTTCCCCTTCATAGTGTGGTCTTTGCTCTAAATTAAGGAGAGAGAGTTTTAATGCAACTCTCAGGGTCCAGTTGAAGGTGTTTCAGGATCTCATATTTAGCTTTAGCACCATGAGTTTTTTTTTTCTTTTTCTTTTTTTTTTTAAGGGTAAACAGCATAGCAGGGGATTCAGAAGACCTGTACTATCAAGAAGAATAGATAGAATTCAAGATATGCCCAGGAGAAGAAAAGACAGGGGTGAGGAAAATAGGATAGGTGTTTTGTTTCTTCCCTTTAAAAGTAGCTTCTAGAAGATTTAATAACAAACCCCTCATTTCCAAGGAGCAGAGCGGGTACCGATGAACCAGAGAGAAGAAAGCTGTAGATTAGGGGAGAGACCACAGAGAATCTGAAAATCTGTGACCGCATGCCACGAAATGTTAACTGTATTGTGTTGTCATAGAGCGGCTTATTTAGGGACTGTACTTAAATGAGTCATGGTTGGGGCGCCTGGGTGGCTCAGTCGGTTAAGCGTCCAACTTCGGCTCAGGTCATGATCTCCCGGTTCATGGGTTTGAGCCCCGCATCGGGCTCTGAGTTGACAGCTCAGAGCCTGGAGCCTGCTTTGGATTCTGTGTCTCCCTCTCTCTCTACTCCTCCCCACTTGTGCTGTCTCTGTCTCAAAAATAAGTAAAAGAAAAAAAAATTTTTTAATTAAATAAAATAAATAAATAAATAAGTAAATGGGAGGATGGACTGGTTAGGTTCTGCTGCTGACCTAACCATGTTAGTGTGCCTGCTTTTTAAAGGAGGTTAGGAAGAAATTCAGTCAAGGTTCATTCCATGATATGGGTACAGCCAGAGGCCTGTTCAGCTGTCAGTTCTCTGCTTGACACCCGCGGTGTGTACTGCCGTCCAAACACACACGAAATAAAGCGATTACCGAGGCCTCCAGTGCAGAGTCCTAGGGAGTGGTTTATAGGTAGCCAGGATTAAGAAAGAGGATTATGTGCCAGAGAAAGTTTGGATTTGTTCTGAGTCTTACAATGGGTGAGACTGGAACAGGCAAGAGACACGAGTCCTAGGCGGAGCGGGGGGGGGGGGGGGGGGGGGGGGGGGGGAACACCGTGGCAAAACATACAAAGGTAGGATTACAGAATATTCGGGGCCAATGGGGAAACCAAATCCAATGAGTCGGAGACAGCCTAGTGTGGTTCATTATAGCAACTGAATGCTTTGAGGGAATTCTTTTTTTTTTTTTTTTATGTTTGTTTATTATTGAGAGAGGAGACAAAGAAGGTGAGAGAGAGGAGGAGACACAGAACCTGAAGCAGGCTCCAGGCTCTGAGCTGTCAGCATAGAGACCGCAGGACTCCACCTCAGGAACTGTGAAATCATGACCTGAGCTGTTGGGTGCTTAACTGACTGAGGCACCCTGAGGGAATTCTTTTTTTTTTTTTTAATTTATTTTTTTAGAGAGAGACTGAACGAGCAGGGGAGGGGCAGAGAGAGGGAGAGAAAGAGAATCCCATGCAGCCTCCACACTCAGCATGAGCCTCATGTGGGGCTCAAACCCACAAACCATGAGATCCTGACCTGAGCTGAAGCCAGGAGTCAGACGACTGAGCCACCTAGGCACCCCAACCCTGAGGGAATACATAATTCAGCAACACAAGGACTACAAATCACCGAAGGGGTTCCCAGTGCCAGATGGGCTGTCCCCTTACTGCCTGAGGAGCCCAGCTCTCTCGAACTGGCTGGCCTGGTAGGGGCCTGCCCTAGGTGGGCGTGGTCGGTGCCGCTAGTCAGAGAAGCCCACTGAGGGCGCCAACCCCGGGCTGGGTGGGTTTCCCTGTCTTACAGATGAAGGACTCTCTCATCAATCTTCAGAACGGCATCAGGTCCCGTGACTACACATCAGAAAGTGAGGAGAAGAGGAGCCGCTATCACTGACCAGGCAGGAGCAGGGGTGGCTGCAAGAGGCCTGTGCAATACGTGTACATAGACCATATAAATATATATATAAATATATATATATACAGAATATAAATATATATATATTATATACAGATTTTAAAAAGAGATAATGCCTATGTACCAGGGAGAAGGAGCGGGACAGCCTCCTGTGCTGGCCAGCGGAGGGGCCGAGGAGGGCAGGGACCACCTCTCCGCACGACCTCCCCTGATCCTCCTCCTCCCCATCCCTCCCCCCATCCCCAACCCTTTCCCTCGCTGGCCATTCTTGGCTCTGAGAAGGGAAATGTTGTTGAGCCAAAGTTATGCCTGTGAAGACCCTGGGGTCTCGAAGTCTCAAGGGGGCATTGCTTAAGGTGCTTCATTCCCCAATCCTCTTTTGATTTGTTCCCAAAATAAAAGAGAATCTTTTCTTCCCTACCCCGCGCTTCCCCAGGTGCTCTCTTGTGAATAGGAAGCATCCAAGGCTGGAGCCCAATCTAAACTCTGCCACCTGAGGCCACGCCCCCTTTCTACGGACACCACGCCCCCAGCGGGTGGAGGGTTGGAGGGCTGGGAAGGCTGCACCTGCGTGATTGGGCTTTGTAGCTGAAGGCTCCTCTGGGGATCTGTGTTCTAAAGGGTATTCTTCTCCATCACCCCTGCACCTTCCCCTAACCTGTGTAGGGTGTGGTTCCAATAAGGGCTGGGAATTTCTTACCTTCCCACCCCCCTTCTCTCTGGTCTTCTCCCAGGCTGGATCTGGGTGAAGTGTCACTTTTTAGTGCCTAAAGCCCTACTTTTTCTCTGTGCCCTAAGAGCACACATTGTTTATTAGCCAGGATGGAGCATTTTTGATCTTGTTAAACCCCTTTTTAAGTGGTTATAAGCAAGGCAGGCCTGTGGCTCTAATTCTTTCACTTTGAGCTGTCCGTTTGATTTCCGGGATGAATCGGGGTGCCCTTGGGATGTCCAGGGTTTGGGAGAGTGAGCTCCCTCACATTGTACCGATTGTGGGTTCACAAGGAATGCTGTCTAAGTAATGAGCACCAACATGTAGGTGCTCACTTGGCTGCCAGTATTGTTTAAGGGAAGAGCCAACTTTAGTCAAGGGAGACACCGGAGATATTCTGCACAAGGAAGGACACCTAGGCTTTTGGAAGGAATGCCTTTGGTAAAAAGGTGCATGTATTTGTGCAGGAAAAGGCCTGATTGAGTCTCTGCCCTGTGAAGGCCATTCCAGATCCTGTTTCTCAGACTTATGAGTGTTCTGGTCAAGGGGGCAAAGCCCTCTCTGGTCTCTGGCCCCAGGGAGGTGTGAGATCACTAAGGAGGAGAAAGATCTTTGGTTAGGAAACTGAGTCATCCGGGACCATTTTGGAGTTGGTTTACTAGACTTGCATTTATCTGACCTCTGTCTGACCCCATCAGGCCCTTCTAGGCATGATGACCATTTTTTATTCACTAACTGATGTTCTAACATATAATGACCAGAGGGATCCTGCCAGCCCCAGGCAGAGCTCACAGCCCTTGTCAGGAAAGGACTGTACCAGCTGGGCAAGGAAGGTTCTTCCAGATTGCTCATTATTCTCGTGGGCCTCTTGATGCAAGGGGCAGAAGGAAAGAAGGGTTTCTCACTGATGTGGCCCCAAAGAAGGGAAAGTTGTGTTCTTCTCTTGGAATGGCCGGAGCATCCCACTTTCACAATTAAAGACAACTTTTTATCTCAGAATATAGCCTTATGGCCCTAAGGGCAGGAGGAGAAGACAAAAAGATACATGCCCCAGAGGAGTAGGCTGAGAAACCTCCACAGAACCAGCTAGAATTGATATCTCTCCTCTAGAAAAGGAGACGTGAGGGATGGAGTTGAACGTAATCCTTGGGAAGGGTGCATGGGCCCACAGGTCCGTGGGTCACCACTCATTCTTGTCCAGAACTTTGAATGGGAGACACCCTGGTGAGGGTCAGGGCACATGGGCTCCAGGCCAAAGAAGGAGGAACAGTGCAGGCTGCTAGAAGTGTTCCTGTTACAGGGGCCAGAAGCCAGAATTCATCTCAGAAACTTTTGAAAGCAAACATGGTAAATTCTCTAATTTATTCCATAAATATTTATTTAAATTTATTCAGTTGTTGAAGGTCCCATGGTGGGACCTTTGGGGTGACTTACGAAGGGTCCTCTGCTGGGAGTGAAGTAATACAGCTGGGCCTGGCTACACAGAGTTGGGATGTTCAGCTTCTGCTTTACCTCTTCAGCCACTCCCGGGAGGCGGAGGGGAGAGGGAGGCATTTAGTATGGTCCGAGGAATTGTCATGATTTCTGAGAGTGTGAGCCCAGGAGACAATGTCTCCACCCAGGCAGCGTCTCTCAGCCTGCCTCGTTCCTAGGACCATGGATCTCTGGCGGGCTCTCTCTGATCTGATAATCTTTTAAACTTTCAAACCGGGAGAAAGCCCAACACCTCTGTTCACTCCCAAACAAAAGCTTTCCCCTTGTATTCACTAGCCTGTCAAAGAGAAGGGATGTGTCTTACCCTCGCAGAGGAGTCTGGGAGTGACTGATACATAACGTTGCGACTCAAAGCCAGTAGCTTTGCTTGTAGCTGTCTACCTGGGAGCATCAAAACTACCACCCTTTATGTTATTTCTTCCAGCCAGTGTTTGTTTTTTTGTTCCCGGGAGAACTCTGGTCACATAGGAGTCTTTCTGTGAGGATTCCTGTGGTAACAGTTGAGAGCTTACACTCAAAGATTTTGCAGTTTCTAACCAGTGGAAAATAGCGACAGGGTCTGTGCTTCCACTACAGGAAGGAATTAAGATTGGTCTCCGAGAACCCGCTCAGGTCTGCAAGTCCTCTCTCCTTCATCCACTTCCTGGGGACCAGGGCAGCGAGACCAGCACCTTGAAGCTGTCTGCAAGGGCACTGGGCTAAGTCCGGAGACCTGGGCATGAGTCCTCTTGGACAAGTCCCTTTCCCTCTCTGAACATCAGCATCCTCATTTGTAACAGGAAGGGAGGTAGGCTAGACTGTCTCAAAGATAGGTTCTAGCTGGGCATTGTCCTCGAGGCTGGGTCAGAGACCGGCAAGGCAGGGCTGTCAAATGTGGAATGTGCTCTGTGAGAAGAGAGCCAGCATTCTGGGCTAGAACTTCCCTGGAGTTTAGAGGAGTTGTAGGACAGCATCAGGATTCCCAAGAAATCCAGGGTAGTTAAACTTTCTTCCTTATGGGCTGGCAGGACTAGGGAGGCTTAGCAAGGTAGCGAGGCGAAGATCAGGTTTGTCGTATTTCCCAGTATTAACCTAGGAGGGTGTTTCCTCCTTCGTTGGCTTAGTCTTAGTTTGGGAAGGGACTCTGTCTAAGCTAGGAGAAGGAGAATGGCAAGAAGGGCACCATCTTGGTTGAGCTCATCTTTCATCTCTAGGCTGTGAAGCCTTGCATCTGTCCATCCTTCCTCCTCCTTGCTAGAAGAAACTGTGGAGAGAAGCCATTCTGGCCCTAGCACTTCTCTTTTGGCTCAGTCCAGACCTTTCTGGGGTTCAGATTAATTGTGAAGCTTTGGATAAAATCCTTGGGTTGCCTTAGGGCACTGACCCTAAGAGTCTGGAATTTCGGGAAGGGTTCCGGGGATCAAGAAACCTCAGAGAGGAATGCTTTGCTGGAAATGGCTTCTCTGTGTCCCTGTCCCTGACCCAAGCTTGGGCCATGTCTAAATCATTTGTGGGCAGCATTTCTAGGGTGAAATCCTATAGAAAGAACCAGGGGAAGAATCTTTCTGGACTATCTGTGGGCCCAGAAGGATGCTTTCTGTGCCATACTGTGCTCTGTAGGGCAGCCAAAGTCAGCCCTTCCTCCCTAGGGCCCCCAGGCGCCAGGGCTGTGGTCTCCCTTCTCACACCCCTAGACCCCACCTCCCCACTCCAGTAGGAAACTTGAGAACCTGACTTCCTGACTCTCTCCTCCCCCACCCCTTGTCTCTAGGCTGTGGGACAATTATCCCATTCACCACTTGACATCCTTGACCCTCATCCCCTAGCCTCCAGCAGGCTGGCCCCACTCCCTCCACCTCTGTTTTCTTCCAGAAGATACGTTTTTGGGTCCAAGTGGAGCGTTTCTCTGGAAGGTCATCTTTTAATGCCCCTGCTTCCCTGATGTGGAGCAGGGATTTGCACAAGGTGTAGAGAGCTCCCTCCCCACCTCTCTGCCCAGCCTTGTTACCTCACTCCTGCTCCAGCCATGGCTGCGATAGGCCCAGCCAGCTCCCTGTCTTGGTGTTCTGTATGACAGCTCAGGGGTCTTGGGCATTGTTTTCTGTTGTGACTTGAAGTCCTCAGCAGGCCTAGGAGCCTGAATTGGAGCCTTGGCTGCTGGCGAGAAGCACCTTGCCTCCCAAGAGGAGCTGATGCCAGACGATCTACCGGACATGTGAAAGCGTATGAAGAATATTGTCATCTCTGCCTCTTGGCCCCCTTGGCTTCTCTCAACACAGTGAGACGCTGCAGAAGCAAAAGGGCGGCCTCTGCTCCAGGCAAGACTGCTGCTGTCTAGGGAGTTGGCCCTGGGCTTGGATGCCACGTGTGGAGATTGCATAACAAAAGCAGCCATATTTGCCAACAGTAGTGTGTGGCTCCCCACATTTCCCTACCCTGCACTCTAGGGCCAGACCACTCTCTGCATGGACCAGATCATCTTCCCAAACCCATGGTGCTTTTCCCCCCACTCAGCCTAGACTTCAAGGTGGGGAGGATGGGTCAGAGGCCATCACTATGGCCCCTGGATAATCCTGACAAGGGGTGGAGTCGGGTGAGGCAGAGGGAACAGCCCCCAACATCTGCACTGGGCCATATATGGGAAAGAACCCAGGTTGATTGCAGTCGAGTTGTCTGGCCATCTGTATTTGGATCTATAACTGTACTTTGCCTGGCGCTGTGCGCAAGGTATGAAAACTTAACTGCTATTACCTAGAAACCATACACGGCTTCCCAGCCAAATCTTAATGTAAAGTAGCTAGAGCCATGGAAGTACAGTATGAATTAAAAGAAAAAAGTACTGAACTACAAATAATAAATGGTGTGTGTGTTTATTGCCGGGCTCATCAGCACTCATCGTCCCAAATATCTTTGGTCCTCCGAGATGTGATGAGGGCAAAGCCCGAAGACATGTGTGGGGGGTGGGGGGTGGGCATGCTCATACACTTTTGCACAACCATCTGCCCAGCGTCTAGGACACCCTTTCCTGGGGAGGGATGCAGCCTGATAAGGTTGAATGGATAAGTTTTGGAATCAGACCTGAGTAGAGATTTCAGCATCCCTATTTGCTTTCCTCCCCAACCAAGGTTTCAAGCCTCACTTGTTTAGAGGTAATATAGTGTGTGTGTCTGTCTATCTGTCTGTCTGTCTGTGTATGTGTGAGAGTATAGTGCCTGGTACTTTACTAAGATAATTTTTATTCCATTATTAACCACTACTATTATTATAGGAGCATATGATTGTAGACTATGAATCCCAACAACAATTTCTTATGTATCTCATCCCATTTGTGCCTGGGCATTTCCAGGAAGGTGGACATTGAGAGACAGCTTTGCCTTATTTCCTTGTTAACCTAGACAGATAAGGGAGTCTCTCCCCGCCCTTCATCAGGTCTTCCTTGCAGTTAACCCCTCACCACCCGGTGGGAAACTTACTTGGTGTCAGGCAGAAGAGGACTGCTGAGTTTTATTAGGGGAGTGAGGGGGGAAGAGGGGAAGAGCAGCTAGATCATACATTTATTGTATGTTTAATTCAGACTATTAAATGCATTTTTCATTGCCTGGGAAAATATCCACCGATGGTGAGTTCAGGAATTGATGCAGGCTGGGGAGGGAGGTAGAAGCCATAGTCTACATGGCAGACACACATAGTAGAGCAAAACCAGAGCAAGCTGTGTGTAGAGACACTTTATTGACATGAACAGGGTATTTCCTGAAAAACACTACATACTGCCATTAGGTTGTCGAGAGCTTGGGTGATCAGGAACAACATTGCTAGAGTTCAGAAAAAGATTGGCTGTGGAAAATGAAGAAAAAGCAGTATGAAGGTGACAATGTGGCAAAGACATGTATCAGTTGCAAGACCACAGGAGTTTACTAATGGTATCTGATGGTGTTTCCCAAACCTACAAGCACGGTGCTCCCACGCCTCCTCCCCACCACAAACACACACACTGCCATCAGATGCAGCCCTTGCCTGATGGTGACTCAGGGTTGGGTAGGGGAAACACATTACCTGCGTTGAGGCTTATCTGGCCTATGATAGGGGTTGAGTCTGATCTACAACTCAGACTTACTGCAAGTACTTATCTACTGGGTCCTACTATAAACTCAAGTAAGATAACTCAACATGAGTTATCTACCATGGTGGAGTTTCAGAGATTAGGAAAAGCTTGGATGGTGGTATTTTTCAGACCTAAGACCACGGGGCACACTGAGGCTCTAGATTGGTGCTCCAGGCAGAGTGGGTGCTGAAATGCAGAATGGATGGAGGATCGGAGGATGAACACATTACTACTCAGATACACTCACAGTGACTAGGTGAATTCACTGGCTCAGGGACCTTTCATTTACAAAAGGAGGGGAGAGGAAGGGTTTTTTGGTTATTTTGTTTTTTTGGGTTTTTTAAGCTATGTTTTCCTATTTCTTTGTTAACTTGGGAAAGGAGAACCAAGATCTATTGTGAAATGTGTCTGGCTTTTGCTTCTTCCTGCAAAGATGCCAGTTACACAGCTTTTCCCCTCTGATTGATGTCAGGTAGGTTCACAGATTCTGAGTTGGGTGTACTACCCTTTTTGATCTAGTGGTTTCCTGGGGAGAGGAGGGAGCTGCTGTCTTTTGTCTAAACCATTCATTGCTGTACACGTGTCTCCAGCGTGTTCCTGCCTTGAAAAATTCCTTTCCTACTAACATCCCTAGTTGGGCATCAAAGGAGAAACCAGAAACTCAGGAGAACCAGAAATCTAGGTGTGTGGACATTGGAGGATGGTGAAAACAAGGGAAAATACTTTTAAACAGACTGAAAGTAAAGTTTGGGGTAAGGACAGGCACTGTCTGTCACAGTATTTCCACACAGGAGTCAGGGCTATGACCCAAGACTGAGCTAGCAGTAAAGGTCAGTAGGGCAGGGTGTATACAGTGCCAACAGAGTTGAGCAGAGTCAAGTTCTTGGCTGTTAAGCAGTAGGAAAAGGAAAATCTGGCCCAAGCCTGGCTTGGCCTTTAGTGAATTGTGTTACTGAGGATCAGTCATGGAAAATATCCAGCACCAAGACAGCAGATGGGGTTCCTAGGGAGATAATAGCCCTTGAGAACATTTCTAAGCCCTTTAATAGGAACAGCATGCCAGATGAAGTTTCCAGAGCAATACACATTTGGTCTGGGTCCTCTAGGAATATGGAGAAAAATGGGGAGTAGGGAAGATTTGAAGCAGGTTGGGGATCACACTAGTGATCTGTACTTAGTTCTGTACTCCTGATCAAGTCTCCCAAGAAGGAGTTGAATTATAATTCAGGAGAAAAAGTAATGTGCAAATCAACTAGAAAGGGAAAACCAAAACGAGATAGACTCTCAAAGCACATTTGGAGCACCTGCTAAGAAGCAAAGTGGTAGAGGAGCCGTGAAGTGGAACTAGGAGTAAGAGAAGATGTCGAACACCTCAGGACAAGCAGGAGAGGCAAAGAGGAGACAAGCTCAACAATAAGAGGAAAGGATGCAACTGTGGTCTAAGTGGAAAGAGGAATTGAGCTCTTCACCTACGAGCCATGTGACTTTAGCACATGGTAAAGCTTTTTAGCCTCCGGCAGCCTCAGTGTGCTCATTTATGACGAGTATCACTAATACCTGCCTCATAGGGCTAGTTGTGGGGAACTAAGGTAACAGAAATGAAAGGACTTTGTAAACCATATTAGTCTAATGACAGAATTGAGAATGAGAAGGGTTGAGAAGTTGGGGGGGGGAGAGTAGAGAAGACTACCTATAAAACATAAATAAGGGGGGAAATGCTTGGTGCCATTCAGTTCATTAAAACCACTCAGGAAATATCTGGGGTGGGCTTTAAAAAAAAAAAAGGCAGCCATCATGCATACTACTTGATTACGAGTTAGATGCTTAGATGTGTTGTCTACTGGAAGCAAGAGGAGGGTGGGGTGATAGGAAGTAGCTTGCTTTTACTGTAAGCTCGGCCACCCACCAGCCATGAGATCAGGAGAACTGCACAGTAATCCATGCCTTTTCTCCTAATGGTAAAGTACAAAAACTGATCTATATTATGTCTCCAATTTCAGAGGAATCATGCAAAGTTACCAATGAAAAAGACCTTAAGTTTACTGAAAGTATTTTCTTCAATAAAATAGGACTCTAGAACATGTGAACAAGGACTTGTGTCAAATACTTCCCCAAGGATGGAAGCATTGGGGAAAAAAATTAGTTCATTGGGTGAGGCCCAAAGATGGTGGAGTGTGATCTTTCCCTGTCATTGAGTCTCAGCCACTTGAATGTTCTCATAGCCCATGAAGCATCCTTCCCCTCTCTCACTAGATGCTGAAGGACATCAGATTTGGACTAATCACTCAATTAAAGTGAAACAAGATATTGACTGAAAGTTTTCCAGTGTTCCTCTGCTCTCCAAAAATCTGGAAAGAAAATAACTCTCAACAACTGGACATCATGGATTCACAGGTGAAATATGTGGAAGCCATCAAGCCCATCCTGCCCCTATCACCTCACTCATTCTCTCATCATCCTTCTCAGACAAAAAAGCATGTTTCTTAGTCTAAATATTCCCAGATGCAATCTCCATCTGGAGGATTTTTCTTAGTCATAAATCTTCACTAAGGAAATTCTTCAAGTCTACCCCATGTCTTACTCTCTGCCTTTTGGCTAGTTTCCAGGTAACTGGATCAATCAGAGTTAACCTCAGCCAGGCAGTCCACCCCTGTATTGTGAAAGAGGCATGGCTATAGCCAAACTCAATTTCAAGGTCTTTTTAAAACCAAAATAATCCCATCTCTGAAAGTGTCAAGTGGACAGCACCTAAGGCTTATTAGGTTCCAGTTTATCCTCTGAAGTCTCTGAGTTGAGCCCTGTGTGAGTCTCAGTTGCCTCCTGTGAAAGGAGGGATAATACTGATCTACAGGAATTTTGAGAGGAACAATTTAGAAATTTCAGTTCCAGTGCCCACAAGAATATAATGCTTCCCAACCATCTTCGGTGGTGTGCTCCGCTTGGAGGACACAAATGCATTACCCTACCTAATAGGGTAATGAACATGTTGTATGATTTGAAGAGCCACTTCTGTCTTTGGCTTCTTGAAGGGCTGAGTCCAACCTAGTCTTTAGTGACCTATCAGGATCTAGCCCCAGAGTACCAGGTTCCAGAGAACATCTTGGTCCATGCTTAGTAAATTTTCTATCACTTTGGATCCTAGGAAGGCATGCTTTGCTCTGATGCTCTAGTCAAGTCGGCCAGGAACTTGAAATAAAAACTGACTTCAAGGAATCCCACTTCATGATGCTCCTGCTTTAACCAAATTAATCATTGCTGCTTCCTTCCATTAAGACATCCATTCACTTGAAGCAATGAAGAATGAGCCAATTCCAACCAGTTAGGGAGAGAAGGGTGTGCCATCTCCAGCATTTGTACAAAGTCATTTGGAGCACAGGAAGTCCAATTGGCATGGTAGCTCTTTGCTTGAAAGCTAGAACAGGGTGAGGTTGAGTCTGTAGAAATGTTGACTCCTCATTTCTGGCTGAGTCTTATGGTGTGTAGAGGTCTGATGGAGTTAGGAAGTCAGAGGTGAAAGTTCAGAGGTGAGCGGATATATGATGAGTGAATAGAAGGATGGTATCGTGAAAGGAAGTGATCTGGTCCCTGGGGCATCTCCTGGCGCTGCTAATATCACTCAACCTGGAATATCCAGTCCCTCAGTGTTCAGCCCACCTGCCAATAATAAAACAACTCACTGAGAATTTCCAGACTGGCCCAGTCCAGGCCAGTCAAAGACTGACCAAATCCACAATCCTTACAAAGGAGGGAGTGGGGGAACTACTTTTTGTCACTGTGGGTAAGAAGTTCAAATTGCTCAAGCCAAAGCAATTCACTTTCTGAAGGGCTTGATGTCACACAGAGCTTTGTGACCTGGGTGTCAACTTTAAGAAGTACCTTGAAGGTGGGGACTCTGGGTAGGGTAAAAATCTATGGGGTCAAATTTAAAGTCACGTGGGTGTGGGTGACCAAGTCCCTTGTACAAACTGCCATCCTTGTCCACCTTTGCCTGCCCTTCCTTGTACATCACCTTAGTCACACCCTTCTATTCCTCCACTGGTACCGCAGAGTTCTCTTTGTTCTCTGATGGGATGGCAAGGTAGTCAGACCTGGAGGAGGGCAAATGGGGGGAGAAAATCAGTACTTTTGTACCCAGGGGTGGGAACACAAGAAAAGGGAAGGAACAAGGGCACAGGGACAAGGACATCTATAGAATAATTCTGCGTTTCCTTCTGCCTGTGTGTCCCAAGAGAAAACTAGAATGGCCCTTTCATTGGGAACTAGAATAATAGGTGCTTTTTTTTTTCCCTTCCACTAGCAGTGTACGAATCTTCCCATTTATCCACATGGCTCTCAGGACTTCTTATTGTTAGATTAAAATGTTGCCCAACCTGATGCATGTGAGATTATATTTTATAGTTGCTTAAATATTCATTTCCCTGATTACTGCTGATGTTGTACATCTTTTTATAAGTTTACAGGCTATTTGGATTTCTGCTTCTGTAATTTGACTGTTCATTTGCTTTGGAAACTGTCCCTCTATGATCTCTCTCTTTCTCTCGTGGATTTTTCTTTGATGGTTTTGTGTCTTGAAAATATCTTCTCCCAGTCCATGGTTTGTCTCTAAACTGTTTATGAATTCTCATATTAAACAAATCATTTTTAGATATAGTGTCATGAAAATTATCCTTTTTTCCTCTCTGTGCGTAATGAAGATATTGTCTTATGTTCCCTTAATAGAATTTTCAAGTTTTACCTTTTACCTCATCTCTACATCCACTTGCCATTTATTTTTGTTTAGTGTGAGAGTTGGGGACTCTTCTTTTCTTTTCCATATGGATAAGAAATTGTCTTTCTACCACATTTTGGAGAGTTCATTCTTCCATTAGTGATTATGGTGCCACTTCTGTAATGTATTATGTAAAATTGTAGGTACACATTGGTCTATTTGGGGCCTCTTTTTTTCATTCTCTTTGTGCTGTATGCCTATGTCAGTATCAACAAACTCTTTAATTGCTCTATAAGAAATCTTCATATCTGATAGGAAAAGTCCTACCAGCCACCTTCCCTAAATATTGTTCTTTTTTTTTGAAATAGGCAAACTATGGCTCATGAGCTAAGAACTGCTGTAAGGGTTGCGAACAAGGAAGGAAAATCAAAGAACAATACACAACGGAGACCCTTGTGTAGCCTGCAAAGTCTAAAACATTCACTATCTGGCCATCGCTCCGTTGAGACTAGCTTTGACCCTTTCGTTTTCTGTGTGACTCAGCTCACTGAGTTCCCTGAACAATCTAATGGGTATTGTGATTGAAATGTCATCGAATTTGCAGATTAACTAAGAGAAAATTGCCACGTTTACAATAGAGAGCTTTTATTCCCCATTTTTTAGGTCTTAAGTCTTTTAGTAAAGTTTTGTAATTTCTCTCCTTAAAGGTCTTGCGTGTTTTTATCAAATGTATTCCCAGGTACTGAAGACTATGGAAATGTTTTCCAATGTTTTTAATATTTAAATGTTTTTCTAAATTTTTGTAGCTGGACCATAGGTGGTTTTTATACTTTTTATGTTTTTATCTGTACAACAGTCTTGTGGAATGTTCTCACTCGCTCTAATGGTTTGTCTATAGATTCCCTTGGATTTTCTATGTAGGTGGTAGAGGGGATCATGGAGAGGGTGTGGCTGCCAGGTCACCTGTAAGCTGGATCCCAGTAATCAGGGGCTCCCCCACTTCCACTTTCCTTGGGGGGTGCCTTCCAGTTGCCTTCCCCACTCTCAGAAGCTGCCCCAAGGCCACATCTTAAGACAAAGATGTGGTGTTGAGACTATCTGGACTATATACATGTCTGAACCTAGTTAAGGCCTCACTACATAAATCTTTAAGATTCCGGCAGGTTCATCTTGTGGCTGCCCTGGAAAAGCCTTGTAAGTTCACGCCCTGGCTCGTTCAACCTTCCACCTCCGAATCTGGAGTGGCCTGTGTCTTCCTTCAGTCTCTCCCTGCCCTGCGTGTATGGGGGCAGGTTTCAGGTGACACCCGGGGAAACTCCATAGGAGGTTTCAAACTAACAGTAGATAATTATATTGGGTGCGAATCAGGATTCTTTAGTTTCTTCCCTTACAATTTTTACTCTTTTTTTCCCCTTTGTATTTACTTAGTACACTACCTACGAACTGCAATATTATATTGAATTGAAGCAGGGAGACGTGTCTAATATTATAACACAGATGGTATTTGCTGGAGGTTATCTTAGTGGATGCCATTTATCAGTGTAAAGATGATTGGTGTTTGATTTTTTTTTTAATGTTTATTTTTCAGAGAGGGACAGAGAGACAGAGCGTGAGTAGGGGAGGGGCAGAGAGAGAGTGAGGGAGACACAAAACTTACTAAGAGACTTAAGACCTAAACAGGCTCCAGGCTCTGTGGCTCAAACCTACAAACTGTGAGATCCTGACCTGACCCAAAGTCGGACGCTTAACCGACAGAGCCACCCAGGTTCCCTGATTGGTGTTTAGACTTAATATTTATCCTGCTCAGGACATGTCATGCTTCCTGAATCTGGGAAGTCATGCCCTTTTCAGCCACTGTATCTCTGAATATTGTTTCTCCTCCATTTTCTGTTCTGTTCTAACAGATATTCTCATTTTCTTTCTTCATGTTTCACTGTGATAGTCCAGCTTTTTATATCTCTGTGCTTCATTCTGTATAACTTCCTTCCATTTATTTCCAGCTTGTCCATTATCTGCTGTTCTGTTGAGCCAATTCATCTAGTTTTAAGATTTTTTGATTGGATTTTTCATTTCCAGATTTTGAAGATTCCTATTGAAAATCTACCTGTTCATTTTTTTCTACAACTTATTCTATTCTTAGGCTTTCAGTCCTCCTTTTATTGCTTTCATTCTTTTAAAAAATTTTTTTTAATATTTGTTTATTTTTGAGAGAGAGAGAAAGAGAGAGAGAGAGAGTGGGGGAGGGGCAGAGAGAGAGGGAGACACAGAATCCAAAGCAGGCTCCAGGCTCTGAGCTGTCAGCACAGATCCTGACTCGGAGCTCAAACTCACAGACCAGGAAATTGTGACTTAAGCCGAAGTCAGACACTTAACCAACTGAGCCACCCAGGTGCCCTTTGCTTCCATTCTTTTAAATAAACTTATTTTCTAACTTCTACTAGGCCCTTCTTGTGTCCGAAGTTCCTGGGATGTAATCTTGCCATTTGTTACTTCTCTTGCTCACGCTGGATTGCAGCTGTGTCTTTTTAGCTTTGGATCAGATTGTGAAATCAGATTCAGCAATGATTTATGCAGGGAATCCTGTTACGCCTCAGCTGAGGAGTGGGCCCCTCCAGAGTGGTGTTTCATTTGCTTCTACGTGGTGATCACTATCTGGAGATTAATTTTTCCATTGATTTTCTCAGCTTGAGGCTTCCTGGATCACGCAGATAGTATAAATTTAAATCCAAGCATTGTGAGAGTGGGCTTGTGGTTCCTAATTCTCAAGAATCTTTTAGGTTTCTACTTGAGAGGCAGGCCAAGATGGATATTGTTTCCTTGGCTTTTCCCCCGGGCTGGTGGACTGATTTTCTGATCTGTCCTTTGCCTGTGGTGTAGCTCTTTGAGGATCCTGTCTCTTCTGGGGGCCTCATTCCGACCCTGGTTTCTGTGCAGGTCCTGTTGTAGATGCTTCCTGTCCAAGTCTAAGCACTTCCTTGTCCAAGCACTAAAACCCAAGCACCCAAGTTCTGCCAGGAATGACAGGCTCCCCTCGTGTATCAATACTTTCTATCCATCTATCAGTTGTAAGTTTTACTTGCCTGGGATCATAGAGATCATGCAGAATATTTTCTTTATCAAACATTTTTGGGTGATAATAGCCTACAGTTTCTAGGTTACTCCCTCAGCAGTGTTGCCAGCCTTGTACATCTGTGAGAGTTCTGTTCTCTCCTCTCCCCAAACGACAGGCCAGAGGGGCCTCTTAGGCCCTCAGACCCCATTTTTTTCTCAGCTGTGCTCACTCCTGGGTGACTAGGGCCTTAGTGAAAATGGCCAAGGTGCAGTCTGGACATTGGAGGATGAGGGCTTCTACTCCGCGCATTCATTTGCTGCCAGGCTCCAGGAGCAGGAATGTGTGGCTCGGAGCTTCTTAGCTGATAAAAGCCAGGGGCCCAGATGGCCTGATGAGTTCCACAGTGTACAATGAACAGCCAAGTGCAACAGAATAGACCTTTGGAATAGAGGGGCCTCCCTCCCAGTCTCTCCTTCCATCATGCGCATGGCCTCAGCAAGCCACACCACCCTCCATAAGCCGGCTTCATAAAGCATGAGTCGTGATAATGCTAATTTCATGGGATTGTGATAGGAGCTACGGGCTTGACGTCAGTGGCTAAGAGTACAGGGGAAGAGTTAGCAGGCATGAATCCAGACCTTGCTTTGCCTCCTATAGTGGTCCCAGGCACACTCTCCCAGGTTTAGTTTTCTCATCCATAAGATGGGTATATGAATGCTGCCTACCTCAAAGGCTGTCGTGAGGCAAGTAGAGAGTATGTCAATTGCGTAGCACCTGATCCGTGAGGGCAAACACTTTGAAGGTGCTAGCTAGCATCACTTTGGCATCTTGGAACTTACGCGTTTTCTTGAGCTGCCTCTTCGGCCTTCGAGACCTTCCTGTAGCAATATATCATCTCAATGAGCAGCCACAAGGTGAGGAAGACCAGGAGGATGTACATCATGATCTCGGAGACCACAGAGGTGAAGTCCTCTCCAGCTGCAAGGGGGACAGTGATGCTCAGAATGCACATGTCCAACAAACCCAGAACTGTCATTGGGTCAGAGGTATATGAGACTTTTTTTTTTTTAAGTACGGCTTAAATTAGTCCTGGCTCTAAGGAACTTGAGAAGGTGTCAAAGAGATTTAATATCCTCTGACTCTCCTGTCTGTCAGCTTCCTCACTGACTTTTTTCAGGGGGAGCAGGGGCAGGGGTGGGGGGGATGAGAAAGAATAAGGAGTGGAAAGAAAAATAGAGCCACGGAAGGAATCCTGGAATGGAGTCAGACAGAAGACCTGGGTCCCAATTTTGTGTGGAGTCATGTCCCTTATTTGAAACTCACTTTCTTAACTTGTGCGGTAAGGGTGACAATTCACACCCTTACTTTACCTAGTGTATTAAAGAATATCTTATGAGATGTGAAAGTCTACACAGATGTGGGGGACAGGCCTAGTTCAACCACAGAAGTGTAAAGTGGCAGAGGGAGAGTGCCTGGGAAACCTGTACAGGCCAGTGCAGTTGACCCGCCCAGCAATCTGGGTGTGGCCTCTACAAGTCAGGACTGGAAACAGGGTCCCTCCCAGTTCATCTTCCTTCCAGACCATCCCACACCCAACAGAAATATTGGAGCTTCCCACATATTAACCAGGCTTTCTGAAACACAAATCTGATCCTGCCATTTTCACATATTAAACCTTCGGTGTTCCATCCTTGCCCTCAGGATAAAGACCAAACTACGAACATGGCAAACAAGATTCAAAATCTCCAACCCTTTTCTCCTCATTTCTATTCAGCGGGCCAGCAAAACTTCACTTCTCATACCCCGTGGTCTTTTGGGATCTGTAGACATTTTCATCCCCTTTCCTCTTCCTCGATTGTGTTGCACGCCTCTCAGCTACCCCTCTCCCAATATCCCCTCCTGCTTTTCAGTCTCCTGACCGTTCTTCTGGACCCCACCCAAGTCCCCTTCTGTGTGGAATCTTTCTCCACCTCTCCTGCAGAGCTACTCATGTCCTTCTCTGTGCGCTTTTCTCATTTGTCCATTGGAACACCTCTCGGGTTGTGCTGTGATGTGTTTCTCTCTCTTCTCTACTGACGATGTGCTTAGTAAGAAAGTATTTCACTTATTTCTGAATTATCAGCCTGTTGTCTAATCCTGGAATATTTGCAGTACTCAGTAAGTATTTGTTGAATGAATGAAAATATAAATAAATATTGATCTTTGTTTCACAGCCAACCAGACTGACAATTAAAAGATGATATATGGCAAAGGCCCTGATACATATAATCCTTCCTGGTGGGAAAGAAGCTTGTAGACACATCTCCTGTTGCTAACTCCTCCAGCAAATTAGATTCATCGTCCTTGGTTATTCATAGGCCCCAGTCATCCATCAGGCCTCGCTCATTAAAAGCACAGCATAGCCATAGCCAGGACCTTCAGCTCAGAGAAGCAGTCCAAAGGCTCCACTATCATCCAGGTCTCCTGATGGGAGCTGGAGGTCCTAAATATAGCTTGTGGCATGGAAGAATGCCATATGCATAAAATCTTTTTGTGGGCTTGGTAATACCTGATTTGTGATGTACTTGACTTAAAGCACCCTCTTTTTAAATGTAATAGCCTAGAAGCAGGAACACAGAAAGCTATCCATGCTCAGTATTTTAAGTCACTTCTGGGGGAAGAGGTCTCAGAGTTTTGTTTTAGAGCCAGGAGGTCAGAGCTTAGGACAGAATAACTTCAGCTTGAACAAAGAACCAGGGAGATTCTGTGGGACCACAGGACTGGAGGAGATGTGGTGTGTTGTGTTGTGGTGGAATGTGGAACTCTGAGCCTTGTGAAAGCAGTGAGAATTGTGGAGGGGAGGAAGAGGGAGAGTGTGTTCACAGAGGCTGCCATGGGGTCACAGAGGAAAAGAGAGAAAGAAATAGAGGAAGAGAGGAAGGAAGGAGGAAAGAAGGAAAAAAGGAAGGGAGGGAAAAGAAGGAAAGGAAGGAAAAGAAGGGAGGGAGAGAGGAAAACAAAGATATGAAATCAAAGAAAGAGCAGCAGAAAGAGGGATGGTGGTAGAAGAGAAAGATGCCCTGGAAACGGAGCTAGCCTGGTAGGCAAAGGATCAGGGCCGTAGTCCCGTGTCCAATGGCAATTTGCTTCATGTCCCTCAGCAAGCCCCGCGCTGATCTCCCGGCCACAAAATGAGGGGCACCAGAGCTCACCCTCCAATAATTACCTGGGGAGTCATTTCTACTTACACACGCCAGACCTCACTCCAGGCTACAGAGCTGATTCCCGTTAGAGTGGTGGGGAGCCGGCTACACGCAATAAAAGCCCCCTGGGCAATTCTGATGCTTGCTCTTCGTTCAGAATCTTCAAGAAATGAGAGCCCAGCTTCCTTCCAGCCCCAACTTCCCAAGAGGCTCTGTGATTCTGCTAACAAACTCGTTTTTCTTCTATTCTGACCCAAGCCTTGCTCTGGTGCCCAGCAGGCGGACAGGTTCAGATTTGTCACACTTTCCACTGGCTGCCAGGATCTCTGGAGGCAAAAGCCTGAGAGAGCATGGGGTGGAGACCCGCGCATTCCTAGCGTCGGCCCCGCCAGCCGACAGTTCCGGCAGTGACCAGTAGAGGGCGCCGCCAGCCTCTTCCCCGGGGAGAAGAGGTGTGTAAACAGAGGATAATGGAACTTGAGAACAGAAAAATACCTTAGAGAGCTTCCAGTCCAGCCCACGCGTTGTACAGAAGAGGTGACGCGTTCAGAGAGGGAGAATGGCTTATCAGGTCTAAATGCCAGTGGTCTAAGAGTGCTTCTGCACGTTCAGAATTGACCTACCTCTCGTTTTAGTCATGTTGTCCACATCAGGACAAAATCATGACCTCTCTTGCCCTGCCATTCGCTCTCAAGTTTGCTTCTTGAATTCTATCACAATAACATGAGGGAAAAAAAAATAAGGAAATGTGTGGCTTGGCAGTAGGGCTTCTTGGGAATCCCAGGAAGAACCGTATCATGAATTCGACCTCTTCTTTCATGCCCTGCACCTTTTACCTGCTCACCATCCCGCCTCTGGAGGCAGTGATAATGCTAAGAGTATGCTGGAAATAGGCTGCCTGAGAACAGGCTAAGGAAAATGGAACTGTCACTTAGCCTGGATGGGAAGATACAAAAGGAGATGCACATATTTGTCTTTTGACACACGGGGGAGAGTTTGCAATTCTCTGAGTCTTCTGAAACTAGAACAGAGCAAGGTGTGTGAGCACACTCTACCTTCACCCTCAAGATTCCGGACTGGATTAAAACAGAAACACTTGAACTGGCTTGATGGAAGGATCCCCCCACCTCCAGCCTAATAAGAAACTGGCTATGGGAAATCTGAAGATTTTAAACTAAGACTAGAAAGTTTTTTTCTTCCAGTTGAGAATGAGGTTTTGTACTGATAGATGCCAGGGGATGGGGAAGGGATTGGTTGTGTGGTTATTTTGGGGAAAAGACATTGGTTTAGAGCAGTGGTCCTCAAAGTGTGATTCCAGGCAGCATGGGCATCTCCTGGCAATTTGTTCGGTGAGCAAACTCTCAGGCTCTATCCACAGAAGCAGAAAATCTGCATTTTAAGCCCAGCAGGGGAATTGAGGCTTGCTGATGTTTGAGGACCACTGCTCAGAAGATGTATGGCTTCCATACAGGAGGGTTAGGTGACCTCTACGTAGTCTCACGAGCTTTCCCTGAGCCCATTGAGTCGGATTCAATACAGGCCAGAGAAGAAGGTAGCTGAGTTGGCAGCTTTAGGCTTCATGGAGGCTGACTTCTTTCTCTAAGGATGAGAGTGAGTCAGGGGATCAAGGAACAAGCATTTCTACTGTCATCTCTCAGCCTTTCTGCTTTGAGGAAAGACACAGACAGGCAAGCTGTCAAGCAGTTTGTGGGAAGCTGGGCACTAAAGGAAGTTGAGTCCATGGTGGCATTTTTAGATGTCACCTTTCCAGATATGTTCTGCAGAGGTCTCATTTGTGTGGAAACCCACAGTCCTCCCTCCCCCACAGCCCAGCCTCACCCTCCTCGGTGACACGGAGGGGGATCAGCCGAGTGGTCTTCACAAAAGGGCGATGTGCCTCAAAGGCGAACTCCCGGGACACGTTGCAGGTGTAGAGGCCAGAGTCATTCAGGGTGACGTTGAGCACAGTGATGGACACATCCTGCAAGTCCTTGCTTCCGTTCCACTGCAGGCGCCCCTGGAAAGGACTCTCCACCTCCTGCTGACCGTTTCGATACTCGTAGATCTGCAGGTAGAGAAGCAGAAAAGAGTAGGGCCAGGAGAGAAAACAGGGTAGGAGGGCCAGGATGGGGACAGGGCAGAGAAAAGGAGCAGTCATGCAAGGACAGGGAAGGAAGGGGACAATGTTACAAGGAGACCCTGATTTGGGAATGTGATGAGGAGGCTCAGGGGAAGGCAGGGGAAGAGAGGGAAAGGCAGCGAAAGATGAGCAAAGGTAAACAGGTAACAGAGCAGATGGACACAGCACAGGGAGACACAAATGGGGTAGACAGGAAGAAGGCTAGCAGGAAAAAAGAACTGCAGAGAAAGAGAGCAAAAGAAGGTGAGTAAAACAAATAGGAGGCCAGGAGGGAGAAACTGAAAGAAAGAATTGGAAAGAGACAGAGAGAGAAAGGTGTGTCACAGGGGCAGCCAGTGGGAGAACAGAGCACAAAGACCAAGAGAGGCAGCTTCATGAGTCACGAAGACATTGGGAAGCCGTGGCCTCAAAACTGGACTCTCTGATCTGGTGGCCACTGAGGGGATGTGGTCAGTCTGGGCCAGGCCACAGGAAGGGGGCCCAGGACACAAAAGCAGAGAGCTGCCAAATGATATGCACACTTCAGGTCTTTCACTTTGGGCTGAATTATAATGGAAATGTGATCTCAAAATTTCTTCTCTCAAGCACTCCTACCTTCGGACTCCCTTTTTTGTTCTATACAGCTGTGCTGTCCATTCTGATCTCCATTTGCCATGTGTGGCTACTTACATTAAAAATTAAATGACTAGAAATGAAATAAAATGTAAAATTCACTTCCTCAGTTGCACTCGCCACATTTCAAGCATTCAGTGGCCACATGTGGCTAATGGTTACTGTATTGGACAGCACAAACATGGAACATTTCAATTTTCACAGAAATTTCTAGTAGAAGCATTGCTTTGTATGTCCACTACAATTTTTAAAGTTTCTTTTACTCCTTCTGAGTCAACTTCTACTCATTCTGGGCAGATGTGGAAGTAGAGTACGTGGTTGGCACTCTGCCAGGCCTGAGGCCAATGGGGGCCTTCACATCTGGCCTAGACGTCCAGATTCCTGTACCCCAGGGCCTGGCCTCAGTCACAGTCAACTCTGAGTGAACCCCAAGATTTCAGAGACATTTACTGATTCCAGTTCTGGAACAAACACTTGATTGGAGCACTCAATTTCACTCTGCTATGGTCTCCATTATGTCTTTGCACAGAAGAAACTTGCCTTCAAGAAGGTGAGCTACCACAGCAAAAAGGGCTTTGCAGCTGCTGTCAGACAACCTGGTTAGAAGCTAAGGTCTCTTATTAACTTCTTTGGGCCTCTGTTTCCTCATTCATGTACGTATGCCTTCCCTCTAGCAAACACTTGTATCATGCTTCTTATATCCCAGGGCTGTTCTAAATGCATTAAAAATTAAAGCTGACAACTCTGAAGGTAACCATTCTATGAGGTAGCTATGGTTTCCATCCCCATTTTAGAGATGAGGAAATAGAGGCACAGAGAGGTGAGGCAAATTGTCCTAAGGCACAGAACTAACAAGTTGTGAAGTCGAGAATCAAACCCAGGCAGCATGGGATTCAGAGTCCGTGAAAATGTGAATAATGGTCATAAGGTGATATTCAGAGCATGTAACAATATTGGCAGTGGCACCAACCAATCAGAACTGACATTAGCCAGAGCACAGAGTGGAGTCTTGAAGGCTCCCTGCTCTGTCAGGACGATCCCTTAGCTTCATGGGGAGGTCTGGCAGTTCCTAGTGGGACCGATGGTGGTGAGGCCACTTGGGAGGCTTGGCACAGCAAATATCCCTTATAGAACTCTTTAAATAGTTCACTCACAGATGCTGCTGTACCAGTTGACTGTCGACTTTGGCCATCCCCATCATTCTTATTTAACTGGCATTATGAGATTGAAATGACCTAACCTATTCTGTCCCCTATAATGACACTGAGTGTTATTTCCATCTTTGTACTAATTCAATCCATCCAACATGATGGTGCAGGAGAGTCCATGAAAACACCTGCCAAGTGCCTTATGGGGTGGCTAGCCCACAGGAGGCTCTAGATGCTATTTATCTCTTCTCTTCCCTCCCCCACTGGTAACCAAGAATGCCTGCGGCTGGCCAAGTGCCCTCCTGTCACAGAGGTTGGGCTATGCTCAGGCTGTCAGTTATCTGCTGGGGAGCTGTCAACGCTTTGAAAAGAAAGAGCCAGTGTTTGTGAGATCTTCATTCCCCAGACTCTCAGGAGCCTGGCACATAACAGCAGAGGCAAGCAAAAGAAAGGCCGGAGTCAGCAGCCAGACATACAAGGAAATCTTTACCGCCCTCGGGCCTGTAGAACCATTCCACCACCGTGGTGGCCTCCACCTCCTCTCTCTTCATGCAGGAGATGCAGCGTAGCTTCATGGGGTTGCCCTGAACGGCCTCCGTCTCCGAGGGCACTTCCACACACACAGGGAAGCAGGCACTGACTGGAGAGAGGCCCGGTGACAGGGAAGGAACAGGAGGTGTTGGGGAGGAGGGCACCAGGAGAGTGGCGTTGGAGAACAAGAGGGAGGGAGAAGAGACAGAGAAGGGAGAATCATGAGACAAACCTGAGGATTGCATGAACCTGCATGTACATCTTCACCTGTGGTCCCTGAGGATGCATGGTCAGAACAGGCAGGAAGCAGGCTACCGGAGCCATGGATGACTGTGAGTTGACTGAAAGCCTCCTGGGCGTAGCCTTGAGCTCTGCCCTCAAAGACTTAGAGTCTAGGTGGGTAACAGGGTGCACGCATACCCACCCATCCATGCACCCTTCATTCAGCCAACATTCACTGAAATCTACTCTGAGCCAGGCCTGATGCTAGGCTGAGACACAAAGATGAACAAAACACTCACCACACCCTGATGGGATTTATAATCTAGCAGAGAACACATACTTCTAAGTATCATTAAATGGGACCACGGTGAGTGCCATGCTGCTGATGTGCTCTGTTCCCAGAGGAGGGCCAATTATTCCTGTTTGGGCTGAGGAGTGAGGAAGAGAAGGAAGATGAGGCAGGGGTCTAGAAAGGGAATGAGGACCACGTTGTGAAGACCTTTGTGTGGCTTTCATAACATGCCGGGTCTGATGTTTGCAGGCCATGGAGAGAGATAATTGCATCTGAATTTTATTTAAAAAAATTTTTTTAGCGTTTATTTATTTTTGAGAAAGAGAGACACAGAGGGTGAGTGGAGGATGGTCAGAGAGAAAGGGAGACACAGAATCGGAAGCAGGCTCCAGGTCCTGAGCAAATCGTCAGCACAGAGCCTGACTGGGGCTCGAACCTACCAACTGTGAGATCATGACCTGAGCTGAAGTCAGCCATTTAACTGACTGAGCCACCCAGGTGCCCCTGAATTTTATTATAAAAAATAGGTAATTCTGATGTGTGGTTGTGGATGGAGCATCAGTGAGATGACCCCTGGGCTGGAGCAGAGGAGTAAAGAGAGACAAAGTTAAAAATCTGGAGAGAGGTCAGAGTGGGGGGATACCTTGCCTGCCACATGGAGGTCTGGACTTATGGTCTCTGCCCTCTAGAAATTTGGGGCCCATAAAATAGGGTGAGCAGAATGAGTCAAAAGTGGAATGAGGCCACCAAAAAAACAAGTGCAAATGTGGGCTGCATTCACAGATGTACAATGTGCAGAACGCGGGAGAGACAGTGCAGAACAAATCTGGACCATTCCGATGAGTTCAGGCTGTCACATTTGACAACAGAAAGTTGTTCAGTGAGTGCATGCCCAGCCAGGAACAAGATGGAGAAGGGTCTGGAGATAATGTCTGGGGAGAAACAGATGGGAGAATTGGGGGTGCCTGGCTTGAACACAGAACTTATCTGCCTTCAAACATTTGAAGGCTGGCCTGTGGAAGAGAAATTAGGTTCTTTCCAATTCCAAAAGTTGTAAGAAAGTAAGTTTGGCTGATTAAAAAAAAAAAAAGGAATTTTCTGGTGCTGAAGCTCTTTACAGATGCAAGAAACTATTTGGGAAGAGTTTATACCTCATTGTATGGAAGATTCAAAAATCGGATGATCTGATATCTGGACTTCTAAGGCCCCTTCTAGTGCTAGCTTCCCATGAATTAATAATAAAAACAGAACCCCTAAAAAATGAAACAGTACACATTAATATTTTAAAACTAGCACGCTGGGTCACCTGGGTGGCTCAATTGGTTAAGTGTCTGACTTCAGCTCAGGTCTCTGCACCTTCCGTGCTCAAATTCTGTCTATCTGTCTGTCTGTCTCTCTCTCAAAAATAAATAAACATTAAAAATTTTTAATTAAAATTTATTTTTACTGTTTTTATTTATTTTACAGAGAAGAGAGACAGCATGAGCAGAGGAGGGTCAGAGAGAGAGGGAGACACAGAATCGGAAGCAGGCTCCAGGCTCTGAGCTGTCAGCACAGAGCTCGATGCGGGTCTCAAACCCACGATCCGTGAGATCATGCCCTGAGCTGAAGTCGGACGCTTAACCAACTGAGCCACCCAGGCGCCCCTAAAAAATTTTTTTAAACAAATACACAAGTAGCACTATAATGAAGTTTAAAACATCAAGGGAAAATATAGTTAATTGGTCTTAAAACTCTCAAGCTAGCGGGACTGGTCTTATCAGGGGGACTCTTGCTTCTGCATATGGACCGTCACTGTAAATGGAGAGCAGAGCTGTATCTAGAGAGAACTGATCAGAAACACTTTCAAGACATGATGTGTTTGAAGTCTTGAATATAAGCCCGGTTGAAAAAAAGAGAAAAGAAGGTGTGGTCTGTGCAAAGTTTGGGAATGAGTACAGGTGCAGAGAAGACATTGAGCACTCTGTGCAGCAGGCAGCCTTGAGGCACATTCATTTTTAATGAGACGTGGTAAACATAAGTTAGTTCCATGATGATGACTTCAGAAGCAGCATAAGAAAATGTATCAAAGAATTCACAGTTACAAAGACAAAGGCAGGAAGAAGATATATTTAGCAACCGAAGGCCTGGGTTTATGTACTCTTTAACCTCTGAGACTCAGTGTATTCATCAACAGAATGCTGAATATAACATTTATCTGATAGCGTCATCATGGGAATTCTATGGAATGATTTATATGAATGTGCTTTGGACATATATCACCTGTTAATGTATTTTATCCTTCATTTATTTGTTCACTTATTCAACAAATATATTGTGTGCTCATCGTTTGCCAGACACTGTTCTAAGCACTGACAACCACAACAGGGAACAAAGCAGAAATCATCCCTGCCTCATGAAGCCTACATTCCAGAGGAGGGGGAGAAAAATAAGAAACATGACACTGTAGTAAGTACTAATGAGAAAAAGTAGAACAGAGGAGAGGTTCATAGGAACATTGGGGACAGCCTCACTGAGATGGTGACATTGAGCAGACACTGAAGGAAAGAAATGAGGGAAAGAGAGGAGATATATGAATATCTGTATGTAAGTGTGCAAACAGAGGAAATAACATTTCATGGGTCCTAGGGTGGGTGTGTCTGTCGAAAGCAGAGCACAATAAAGCACAGGGAACAAAGTAAGAGAGGAGACACAAGCCAGGACCAGACCATGGCTGGTCTTGGTTAGAACTTTGACTTTTGCTTAGAGTGACATGGGGAAATTGGAGTGTTCTGAGTGGAAGAATGACATGATTTATGTAAAATTACATGATCTGACTATGTTGAGAATAAACAGAAAAGATGACAAAGGACAAGCAAAGAGAACAGTTAAGAGGCTGGTACACTGATCAGGTTGAGGGATGGCTCCATGGTTTGGCTTGAATGGAAGTGTTAGCAACAACATCCTCGAATGCATTACCGGTGATGTGTTTTAGTGAACAAGTAGATGAGTTGGTCTTAAATAAGAGCACAGCTAGTTGATTTATAGTTAAAGGAGGGAGGGCAGAATATCTTCAGTCAGGGGGATGACTGTGGATATCACAGCAGCCTCGCTTTTTCCTGAGATGCTCCTGAGATGACAATAATCTGGTTTATCATCAGAGAACAGGCACTACTGATTCCCTTCTCATGGCCAAAGTCCAGTTTCAAGGTATAAGAATTCTGCTCATGAAGTCCTGGATAGTATATGGCAAAAAAGGTCACAAAATTCTCTCATCCCTCTTTGGTTGCCCTTTGCATTGTGACTTGCTGCTTCTTCCATCAAGAGGTGGAAATCTGTTTCTCCACCCCATGAGTCTCTAGTACACCGCGGCCTCTCTGTGAAATCCTCTAGATACCCAAGAAAAGGTTGTACATATGGTAGATAGTCAATCCAGATTGCTGACTGTAAATGCTAAACTTCTGGAATAATCTTGGCCAAATCATTTGACCTCTGGTCTCTCCTTCAATTTCTATAGTAATAACGAAAAAACTTATGAGAAGGTAGAATAGGTAGATATATCACTAATGATATATTAAACCAAGGAATAGTAGCAATCTATCATGAGGTGGAGAGTCATGTGTATTGAACCAACTCCTCTAATACCCTCAAATCTTTTTCTTCTTTGGATATTATTAGATTGCCCCTCCTGAACTTGCTCTAGAATGCATTCCTTCATGCTAAGATAATAAAGGCTTTTATTAGAATGTAAATATTTTAAAAAGGGGTAAGAAATGAAGTTATCTGTAGATATTAACAGCCTGAAATGATTGATCTATCAGATTAGCCAGTCACTTAGCAGAGCCTTGAAAGAATGGGTTGCAAGATGAGGTGCTGGGGGAAAAGAGGAAAACATTCCCCAACAGAGCAGACATGTGAGAGAGTAGGCCTGGAGAGGAAGGCCAGAGAAAATACTAGGACCTGGACAGTGAGGGGATAGGAAAGTCATGGAAGAAGGGGTGGAAGGTTAGTGGCTCCCGAGAAAGATGTAAGGACAGATGCCCATCCAATTTGGTAATCCTGCATAGCAGCACATGTGTTCATTAGAAGTGCTAAAACAAGCACCAGAAGACTGAAATCAAGAGACAAGAGCTCTCTAGCAAGTCCTTCTCCCTCCTTGAGCTCATTTTCTCACATCTAAACTGGAAATAATACTACTTTCCCTGACTACCCCCAAGGATTGATATAGTGACCCCAAAAGAAGTAACAGATTGGAAAGTGCTCTGCAAACCACAGCACCAGGCAAGTGTAGGTTTTAAAAATTATTATTATATACTTTATTAAAGTATATAAGGGAACTTTTTGCAATATATGCAGAAAATAATATAATAGAAAATATTCTTTCATTCATATTTGCGTCATATGAAAAAGCAACTTGGGAAGGGAGAACATATCTAGTCAAAGTGGTTTCCAGTACTAGAATTACATTTAAATAAAATGAAATCGCATTTGTGAAATGGGGCCCTTCTCTTACATTTGATGGCCAGATTTCCTGAACCATCCCTATTTCCTTCTGCAGCTTTTAGCTTCATGAACCAATGTTCATATCATAAAGGAGCTGAGAATGAGCAATAATGGGTGTGATATGCACACTTCTTCCAAAGGTTTTATTTTGGGGATGGGGCAGGAAGTGGAGGAAAGGAGAGGAGTGGACACTACCAAGTTTAGTGATATTTTGTAAATATTTCCTTACTTTTCAGTCTTAGATATTATCTGCCCCAACTTCCGAACTTTATACATGAAGAACCAGGTACTCTAAGTTGTTACATAGCAAGCTAATGGCAGACGAAGACTCCAAGCCAGGCTTTATAAGTCCTAAAAAGGGCTTAGCATATGGCATGCTCACCCCTTCCACTGGAATTCAGGCAGGGATGCTAAAAATTTAAATTAGGGTTTGGGAAGAAAAGCTCTGTAGAATGTCACACCACTCCTTCTCTGAAACTTTATCTTCCACTGCTTTACCCATACTCTTTCTTATCCAGCCAGACTAGCCTCTCCTAAAGCTCACGTCTTTAGTCTTAGCCTCCCTGAGGAAATCCTAGCCTTAAATCGTCAAGGCAGGTGAGATCATTGGCAAGCCATTCTGTCTGCTTCATCTTCAGGTCGAGTCTACTCTACTGGGGATGGATGATGGTGAGTCTGCCCTTGGGACTGGCATTACTCTCTCTCTTTGTCCTTCCCAGACTGTATCATCAGGCATTTTGTTCAACAGGAAGCTTGGCTCTGCTTTTGGTCACATGCAAAATCCAGATAACGCTGGCAGCCAGTAAGTCCTGGAGGCTTAATAAAGTGATACTGAGGCAAAGAAGCAATTCCCATCAGCATATTAGCCACTGCACAGGCAGAATGAGTTCCATGCCAACCATGGGAGAATTAATCCCACATGCCTAGTTTCAATAAAGCAAGTGGGCACAATTATCCTGGTTATTGACTTTTAGCATAGAGGAAGGTAAAAGCATGTAAAAGGTAGAAATGTAGAAGATCATGTGAAGCAATATATCAGCTGAAGAGCCTCTGTTTTTGACCTGAGGATCTAATCAGTCACCAAGAGAGAGAACTATACAACAATTACACACTTGTGCATGCACACACACACACACACACACACACACACACACACCTTCACCAATCCGTTCTAACTAACATGCTCAGACATACACTAACACACATGAACACTGAGGCATACACATTGACACAGTAAAGCATTCTGTCAGTCACATATACAGACGCTATCACTTAGACTCATTAACTCTCCCTAACACACATGCAAGTACCCCACTCTGACACCATTCTGCTTAGCCTTAGCGTTGGAAGTGAAGGTCTTCCTTATTTGGAGGGAGAAGGTCACCTTATTTCCTCACACAAACAAGAGCCCATTCATTTTCAAAAGCAAAAAACATAAGTCCCCGAACACCAAAGCACCTTAGTTTCACATGTTCATGACAAAGACTAAAGATTCAATGCCCAGGTGCCTATTTATCAAAGACATAGCTGCAAATGGCCGAAGCCCATTTTCCCTATTAAAATTAAACAAATGGCTCAACAAAGTGTTTTTATTCTCAAAATGCATGCATTTAGCTTTTTAAAAAATATATATGGGAATTCATTTGAAGATCCAATGATTGTTCATTGAAAAGTGAAATGTAAATGCAACCTTAGATTTTTCATAATGAACATGACTGCATTCCCTTTCAGCAAAGAAAAAGGGGAAAAAAACACTTTGGAATTAACAGGAAACAGGAGGAGGGGTGGAAAACCCACTGAGGGTGGTTCTGGAATATAACACCAGGGATTGAGGAGGTTTTTTTCCAATCTCAAAATCCCAGCTCTCATGGAACCCCTATGAATCTCCATGTCTGGCAGACATGCATAGAGAGAAGCCAACCAAGGCTCCTTTTGTTACAATCGACATCAATAAGTGTTATTATTGTTGGCGTTATTACTGTTATCTGCATCTCGCATGGCAGGGTGCTGGTACTTACCCCAGAAGATGAGCACGAGGGAAACCAGGGGAAACAATCTGTTGAAGGCAGGCATCTTTTCTCTCGCGGCAGGCTTCCGGGGCTAAACAGAGAGATTCCCTCGGTCAAGAACTCGCCTTCTCAGATACTTTCGAGGAAACCCTTTGAGACCAACTGTCCCAAGGGGGAGACTTTCTGACTGAAATGAGGGCCAAGCGCCGGCGACTGGGGAGGCTTTCAGGGGTTTTCGAGCCGCGGGGGTTTCAGCTCCAAACCACCCTAGCGCACCGCCCCAATTCTAGGAAGCCGATCAGCAGCTACGCGCGCTCTCCCCGGAGCCGGTTGCTGGGATCCGGCTCAGCACCACGGACAGTACCTTCCCCGCCCACCCCGGAACTTCACAAATTCCAGTTGCTCAGCTGCTTCTCGGGTTTGTGCCTTGGTGACAGCTTAGCTCGGAGGAGAGCAGCAGTTCTAGGCGGCTGGACTGTCGAAGGGGTCCATGTTGATCCACCTCTCACCTCCCCTGGGAACCGCTGCTCTCCGACCAGGATCCACCAAGACCCGCGAGCTTCGGCTTCATCAGCCTGCACCGCCTTCTCCAGCTGGGCGTGCCCCCCACACCCAAAGCCACCGGGGCCTCCCGTCTGAGCTCCAAAATTCGTTCCACCTCGGTCCAGTCCACAACCGCCTTCTGCGGGAAGGTCCGGAGGGGCGGGGAAGTAGGCGGGAGCTCCAGTCGGCCACCGATCGCTGGGGAGGGTGGGCCCCTTCTAGGGAGCTCGCCCCTAGAGAGTGCCGGGGCCCCGACCCTGGTTGGCGGGTGACCGGCTGCCCTTCTCCGGGTCCCCCTTGACCGTGTGTGTTCAGTCAGCCTTGACATGCGCAGGCGGCTGTCCACCCCCACCGCCACCACGGACCCACCCCTCGCACAGGCGTGCCCCTCCCAGGGCCAAGCACGGCTGCCGAGCGGAGGGCGGAGCTTGGAGCTGCGCAAACACTTCCAGACCCCGCGGTTTCCGTGCTCGCTGGCAGTCTCTGGGTCTCCCTTTCACATCTCCACACCTCTCCCACGGCGGGCACACCTCCTTCTACCAATTCACACTCTCCAAGCCACCCCCATTCCTGCTCCAGCACAGGCAAGCTAGCTCCGGGAAGGGGAGGGCCAAATCTCTTTCAATGATGTCATCTGTAATGTACACTGTTCCCGAGAAACTCGCTGCTTCTCTTCCCCGACCCCATCCCCTTCTCTTCTCCTGTCTATTCTTTGTCTATCCTTGATTAATTAATTCCGGGCACACCAAATGCAGCAAGATAATCCCTGCTTAGGAGAAGTGGGGTAGGAGTGAGGCGCACCTGTTCCCAGGGTCACCTCCTCATCCAGTGAAGCTATCCAAATGTCGCGCAAGAGTGGTACTGAGAGTGGGGCAGCTCCCTCTTGCTCTAATCGTTTTTCCCCCTTTCCTTCCTTCCTTCTTTCTTCTTTCTTTATCTTTCTTTCTTCCTTTCTTTCTTTCTTTCTTTCTTTCTTTCTTTCTTTCTTTCTTTCTTCTTTCTTTCTTTCTCTTTCTTTCTTTCTTTCCTTCCTTCCTTCCTTCCTTCTTCCTTTCCTTCTTTCTTTCTTTCTCTCTCTCCCTCTCTCTCTTTTTCTTTCTTTCTTCTTTCTTTCTTCTTCCTTTCTTTCTTTCCAGTTTAAAAACAGTGTGGTTTGGCTTCTTCTATTAGCCACTCCCTAACCTTCGCAGCTGTTTCAGCGGCCCCGCCCCATCTCTGGAAGGGAAACTTGAAACTTTAAATTCAAACTCGGATTTGTTATAAACTCAAATTGACATAACAGATTAGGAGCCGAAATGAAAGATTAATAACAGATCAATAACAGATTAATAACAGATTAGCAGCCGAAATGAGAGATTAATACAAAAATTAATAACAGATTAGGAACAGATTAATAAGAGATTAATTACAGATTAGGAAACAGATTAACAACAGATTAGGAACAGATTAATAACAGATTAGGAGCCGAAATGAGAGATTAATACAAAAATTAATAACAGATTAGGAACAGATTAATTACAGATTAATAACAGATTAGGAAAAAATTAACAACATATTAGGGACAGATTAATAACAGATTAGCAGCCAAAATGAGAGATTAATACAAAAATTAATAACAGATTAGGAACAGATTAATAACAGATTAATTACAGATTAATGACAGATTAACAACAGATTAGGAACAGATTAATAACAGATTAGGAGCCGAAATGAGAGATTGATACAAAATTTAATAACAGATTGGGAACAGATTAATAACAGATTAGGAGCCAAAATGAAAGATTAATAACAGATTAGCAACCAAAATGAAAGATTAATAACAGATTAATAACAGGTTAGGAGTGATTAATAACAGATTAACAACAGATTAGGAGCCAAAATGAAAGATTAATAACAGATTAGGAGCCAAAATGAAAGATTAATAACAGATTAGTAACAGATTAGGAGCCAAAATGAGAGATTAATACAAAAATTAATAACAGATTAATAACAGGTTAGGAGCCAAAATGAACGATTATTACAAAATTAACAACAGATTAATAGCAGATCAATAACAGATTAGGAGTCAAAATGAAAGATTAACACAAAAATTAGCCACAGATCAATCACAGATTACTAACAGATTAATAACAGGTTAGGAGCTGAAATGAAAGATTATTACAAAAATTAATAACAGATTAATAGCAGATTAATAACAGATTAGGAGCCAAAATGAAAGATTAATACAAAAATTAGTCACTGATTAATAACAGGTTAGGAGCTGAAATAAAATATTATTACAAAAATTAATAACAGATTAATAACAGATTAATAACAGATTAGGAGCTGGAATGAGAGATTAATACAACAGATTAATAACAGATTAGGAGCTGAAATGAAAGATTAATACAAAAATTAATAACAGATTAATAACAGATTAATCACAGATTAACAACAGATTAGGAGCCGAAATGAGAGATTAATACAAAACTTAATCACAGATTAATAACAGATTAGGAGCCAAAATGAGATTAATACAAAAATTAATAACAGATTAATAACAGATTAATAACTGATTAGGAGCCGAAATGCAAGATTAATACAAAAATCTGCCCCTCCCCATTTTTGTCCCCTCCTGTTCCGTTTCCAAAAGGGGAAACTTGACACTGATATTCCAAAAAAGAACGGCAGAGTAACAGCTGACTGTAAACGAACCATAGGCAGGAAATTCTCTTTCCTAACATATGACAGAACAACAGAAGATCTCCAAGATAAGATCTTCCTGGGCAGGGAGACACCAGGCTATAAACTCTATGTTCTGTGTTCAAGGCCAGCTCTTGAAGCACGGTGCATTATACTTTTACTTGTAAGAGTAATTCAACCTTTCCAATTCATGAATCCTACAAGAACATTCACAAGAATATTCCTGATGAATGAGCTTGACATATTCATCTATCCATGGAAATATATTTTCAGCAATATGTTTCAAACCATTCCAAAGTGGAATGAATTACCTTTTGTTATGTTCAAGCAGTTGTTACCCAAAGTATTACTGGGATATTGTAGGGTGGAAAAAATCTTGTATAGATTAGAGGTTTGGAATTGATTATTGACAAAATTCCAGCAACCTTTCAGATTATATGATTTTACTTAAAGCCCCACCCAAATGCATAGAGCAACTGAGATATTTTCAGTCTGACAAATCTGTCAACCACCACCCCCACAACCACCACCACTACCACAGTAGGAATTGGCTTAATTTTACATTTTTCTTACATCCATTTGTGCTATTAGGAAATAATCAAAATGTTCTTTTCTAAATGCTTACCAATCCCATTTTAGTCACTCTGAGGATTTTACATGAGATTTTAGGAACTGTATTTGCCTCTAGTAGGCATATGACATTTCCCCTGCCTTTCCTCTACCAACCCAGGTTGGTAACAGGCAGATTATTAGATCCTCTATGAATCCTGAATAAATGAATAGATGGACAGATGAATGAGTGAGAACAGTGTGGAAACAGGGACAAGCTCAGGAAATAATCAAGAGGGAACAGAAAACATAAAGAGAAATGGGAGATCAGAAAGAAACAATGCCACTATAGACGAAGAAAGAGAATATCAAGACTTGGGGGACAGTCTCCAGCCAACTGTGCTCAGAGATTGAGAAAAAAGAGAGGAAAGTATGGCACCCGAGGTATTTAAAGATTTTGAGGGGAGGGGGAAGGATGACTCTGATAGGGATATAAGAAGAATGACATCTGAGATATGGATGGAGATATCGCTTTTCCTGGAAAGAAACCCATTCCACTAAGATTATGGAGTATGTGTGGGGAATTAGAGACAGCAGTAGGGGCAGTGACACTGTGAGTAAAGATAAAGGAAAGAGTTCAAGATAAAGCTATCAGTTGTGAGAAAATAGGAGAATAAAGAATCAGGGAGTACCTGGTGGTGACAGGAAGACTAAGAAGCAATTTTAGGGCTTAAAAGTAGTTAAAAGAGAAGGAAGAGCAGGAGATCATTATCAGAGGGGACATCTGGGGGATTTACATCTCCAGTGGGGAGCCACTGAGGGATAAGCAAGTCTGTATTGAGGACATCTTGTTAAGTGCCTGAGTACACTGCAGAAGAAGACATTGGAGTTGAGGTGATCAGCAATATGTAATTTTTCTTTGTGTACACCTCTGCAAAAATTGGAATTATGTTTCCAACAAACAAATATTACTACCAGATTTTTTTAAAACAGTAAAATCAGAACAAACTTATAACATTCAAATAAATAAAATGGGGGGGGCGAGAAATTTTCAGGCTCATATGCAGGCCAGTAAGTCAACAATTATTTACTGAACTCAGTAACTGTTCAGCTGGACTGGATTAAAAGTTGTTGGATGTTTGCCCATCTCTGGAATTAAAAAGAAAGAAAGAAAATGTGAGGCCACAATACGAGGAGCATTATCGGCATGGATTATTGGCATTCCCAAAGGTGATGACGAGGACGAAGAAAGAGAACAACGATCCTTTAGATGAAGAAGGCACTGAGTAAGATGGGCAAATTATAGAGACTTTGGTTGAGAACTTTGAGGAGAGATGCAGCAAGTGTGACAGAGTGACTTCTATGAACTCTGTAAAAGAAGAGTTGAGTCACCCAGACAAAACTACGGTCTAATATGGCAATGGGAAGCAGGGATAATGAATGTTTCTCTTCCAGGGGAGTAGAAGGAAATTTATAATCCTTTGAAAGGATTATAGGAGTTTTAGTATTGTTGAGGGTTGGGGGGGGGAGGGTGGGTAAAATGAGTAGACTCCTTTAATAGAAAAGCCAAGAACATAAAAGTCAAAGGCGGGGGTGGGTGGTATTTGTTAATAAAAGCTGGGTCCTTAAGAACACCTTAGCTCCTCTATAACTGGTATGTATGATGTGTACATCTAACTCCAATAAAAAAGCAACTGCTTTGCCAGCAGTTCCCAAGGGCATTGAAGGCCCTGAGGGTGGAGTCAAATCTCACCAGGAGGAGAAGATGCCTCTTGGTTTGGGGCCCAAGGGAAGAGACACACCCTGGGCCCTTTGTTATGTGTAGCTGAAGCAGATGTAAGAATAATGAAGATTCTGCTTCTTTGGGTCCCCTCACCAGTGGCCTACTATTGGGTCTTCATCTTCAGGACCAGAGTGAAAAGAGAGAAGAGGATTTCAGCACTTTCCTGAGACTTACCAAATGGAAGATGGTGCTTTCAGTTTTTCAAGGAAATTAACAAAAAACTTGATATCCTTTAAGTTCTACTTTGAATAATCAGGAAGTGGCTTTAAAAAAAATCCAGTGGAAGTAGAGTATATTATGCATAGTGAAATAAGTCAGTCAGAGAAAGACAATTATCATATGATTTCACTCATATGGGGGAATTTAAGAAACAAAACAGATGAACAAAAGGGAAGGGAAACAAAAATAAGATAAAAACAGAGAAGGAGGCCAACCACAAGAGACTCTTAGATACAGAGAACAGTGAGCATTGCTGGAGCAGAGGTAGGTGGGAAGAAGGGCGAAATGGGTGATGAGTATTAAGGAGAGCACTTGTTGGGATGAGCACTGGGTGTTATAAGTGAGTGATAAATCCCTGGGTTCTACTCCTGAAATCATTATTACATTATATGTTAACTAACTTAGATTTAAATTTAAAAAATATCCAAGTGATATTAAAAACAAAGATGGTTTAAAAAAAAAAAAGGAAAAGGGACTCCTGGATGGGTCATTTGGTTGAGCATCTGACTCTTGATTTCTACTCAGATCATGAACCCAGGGTCATGGGATCAAGCCCCATGTTGGGCTCCATGCTGAGCGTGGAGCCTACTTAAGATTCTCACTCTCATTCTCTCTCCTCCTCTGCCCCTCTCCCTTGCTCATGCTCATTATGTCTCTCTCTTTCTCTAAAAGAAAAAAAAAAACAAGAGAACTACAGGTAATTCATAATCAGCTAAAAAACTGTATCACAGTGCCAATGACATTGCAAATATTGTGTTTTCTGTTATTATCTTTATTTTTTAAATTTTTAATGTTTGTTTATTTATTTATTTATTTATTTATTTATTTATTTATTTATTTTTTAAAGAGAGAGCGACAACGTGAGCAGGGGAGGGTCAGAGAGATGCGGAAACACAGAATCTAAAGATAGGCTCCAGGCTCTGAACTAACTGTCAGCACAGAACCTGATGCAGGGTTCGAACCCACTAATCTTAAGATCATGACCTGAGCCAAAGTCAGACGCTCAACCGACTGAGACACCCAGGTGCCCCTACTATTATCTTTATCAATGATGTTTCCTGCGTTTGTCATTGTGGAACATCGCATGCATTATCTCACTTAATCCTCACAACAACACTAACAGGCATGTGTTATCGTTACACCCATTTCCATACAAGGAGACTGATGCACAGTACGGCCAGGAAAAGTCCGTGAGGTCACACTAATAGGTGGAGAATGTAGGGTTCAGCCTCACACTTGTCTGACCTCAGTCCCTCCTCTACCACCTTTCTTTGTGCCACGGAGTCTTATCTCTCAGAGGAAGTAAACACGAGATGAGGTTAAATGGCAATAAGAGAAACTTGACTTTGAGCTCAAGAACTTCCTGCATGCTTAACAGACAGTGGAAATCAAGTATAGAGACATTTTCCTGGGGTGATTTAGGTATTTTTCTCTCTTTCTCTCTCTTTTTTCTTCTCTCTCTTTCTTTCTTTCTTTGTCTTTTCTCTTTCTTTTTCTTGGCCAGCAGAATGGAGACGGAGCAACATCTTCCAACTGATGTCACCTATTTTGTTCTGTGACATGGGCTGGAGAAGCCCCAGCTTCCACTCCCCACCTGCAAGACCCCACTGGGTCAATACCCCCAGTGGGATGAGCAGTGCCAGATGCACAACTTTTCTAGAAATTCCTGTGCCAGAGACACGAAAGTCATTCTCACCTAGTGAGGTAAGACGAATGTCCTGAACAGTTGCCGAATCCAAGAGCTTTATTTAGATTCCCTGAAAAAGTCACCTTCTGCTCTCCATTTGGGTATCTGTTCTGGAGATATGAGGCCAGAGATGGAGCCACTTTCTGGGACTGAATTGGAAATTGTGACGGAAAGAGACAGTAGCAGATCCTGCAGTATGGGGACTCCTCACCTGAGCTTGGCACGCCTGGCCGTTGGTCATTGTCCCACTCTGGGTTTGCCCCTTTGCACATATGTCATTTTGACTTTGATCTGGGCATTGCTACTCTTGATGACCAGTGCTCTTCCAGGAGGTGGAGGCACAAGAGTGGACAAATGCCCACACCCAGAGGCAGAGAACAGTGACTCTGATGTGTTTGTTTTCACATAGACCAGAGCAAGAAGAAAGGGAAGGTAGCTGTAAGACTTTCGATCAGACACCATTTAAAGTGTGTGACTCAGATGCCTCAGTCGATTGAGTGTCCAACTTTGGTTCAGGTCATGATCTTGTGGTTCATGATCTCGAGCCTCCCATTGGACTCTGTGCTGACAGCTCGGAACCTGGACCCTGCTTCAGATTCTGTCTCCCCCTTTCTCGGCCTCTCCCCTGCTCATGCTCTGTCTCTCTCTCCTTCAAAAATAAATAAAAAGTTTTTAAAATTAAATAAAATAAAGCATGTAACCCTAAGGTTATTTAAAAAATTCAGCTAACACGTCTTGGAGGAATACAGTCATATCCAGAGAAGGTTTACAGAACTTTATTTTCCTACAGTTCTATGCTTTCATATATTTTCCAGAATTTTCAGGGGAGGAACATATCTCTTTCAAATCTGAACAAAAATATAAATGGGGAAAGATAAATACTAAGGTGCAGGCCAGTGCAGTCTTGGTTGGTCAGGCTTTTGGCATAAAGATACTTCAGGGTTACCAGGCACCTGCGTGGCTCAGTCATGGTACAGGTGATGATCCCATGGTTCGTGGGTTCAAGCTCCACATCAGGCTCGCTGCTGTCAGCCACAGCCTGCTTCGGATCCTCTGTCCCCCTCTCTCTTTCTGCCGCTCCCACACCCATGCTCTCTCTCTCTCTCTCTTTCTCAAAAGTAAATAAAAATATCAAAAAAAAAAAAAAAAGAAAAAAGAAAAAGAAAGATACCCTCTGTGTTCTCCAGGAAGGTGAGGGAAAAGAACAGGTAGCAGAGAGGGCTGGGGAGGGTGTGAGTCCACAGTCAGCCTTCCCTACACTCTGTTCATTCTATAAATATATCCCTCAATTCCTAGGGTGGGATATTTCTGGGAAAAAGTAGCCACTGGAAATGAAGGTTTGTGGATGTTTTCCCCCAAAGTATTGGCTTGAAGTGTAAGCAGATCATGGGCTTCTCCTGATTCTGTGTCTGGCTTAAACCTGAGAGTAAATTTTTATCTGTGTTACAGAAAACCTATCAGAATAGCCCTAAGGGAAGTCAAAATATTAGTAATGATAACCTTTTCTGAACGTCCATTACATACTGGGGATAGAATATTCTTTATCTTGCCTTTATACTAACTCTGTGAGATAATGTAACTCTTATTATGTCCATGTTAGAGATGAAGATGCTGTCGGTTAACAAGTTCAAGTAGTTCATGGGCCCACAGTTGATAAGGGTTACAGCGCAGACTCTGTCTGATCTGGACAGAACTCCAAAATATTAGGAACTCGAATATTTCCTAAGAATGGTCCAAATTATAGTTAATTCCTTGAATATCAAAGTGGCCCATGTACCATTTGGCCACTATTTTTTTTTAATTTTTTAATGTTTATTTTTGAGAGCAAGAGAGAGTACACGTGGGGAGGGGCAGAGAGAGAAAAAGAGAGAGAGGAGACACAGAATCCAAAGCAGCCTCAGGGCCTGATACAGGGCTCAAACCCACAAACTGTGAAATCGTGACCTGAACCAAAGTCAGACGCTCAACTGACTGAGACACCCAGGCACCCCCCATTTCGCCACTTTAAAAGATTTTATAAAAAGTGATGCCAAACATTCTTATGAAAAAACTTTTCATCTCATCGTTTGCGGTCTACTTACCTTGGACCCATCAATACTTTTACTCCTGGACAGTACATTCAATGTAGTGAATCAGCACTTGCTACAAACAGCATGGCAGCATCACTGTGGCTAGTGCTGAAGGAATGTGAAGTGTGTTCTTTGTTCTGAAGGATCTTATAATGGTACCGGGACACACAAAACTAATAACCGGTATTAAGCAGGCTGTGTTGTAGCTTATGGGCAAGTAATAAATTGTATCATGTATCTTGAATGTATCATAGATAAGCTGCTATATAACGATCGCCACTTCAGATAGCTGTGAAATTAGGTGATTAACTAGTTGTTACATAACCTTCTAATTTCTGTATGTCTAATTACATGAAATAGAAGTTGGGGTTTTGATTTTTTACTTTGCTTTTCTGTTTGGAGTGTCATTGTAACTACTGTAGTGTAAATGATGGAAAATAATTGCATATGTTAAAAAAATAAATAAATAAACAGAAAAAAAATAAACTGCAAAAAATCCTTCCATTGTTCCTCATAATAGTTAAAATGATGTGTCCAGTACAGCTTCCTTTATGTCCCACCCCAGCTTCTCAGCATGCATCTGAATACACTGAAGGCTGTTTTCAGTATACATCCAAAGCTCTCTGTTCCTGGGCTTCCTTTCTTGGCCGTGAGCATGGTAAGCCTGCACATGGCCAGCGGAGATGCCAGAGAATGAATGCCAGAAAGAGCAAAGGAATCTGGTTGATAAGGAGTCCAACTCCCTGGCCTCCTGGGTGGGTGTTCAAATATACACTATGTTGGAGTTTTCTCAGGGGGCGGAGATCCAAGCGCCCCCAATGGTAACCCGTTCACTAATGCACCCTTCATTGCCTTCATTTTCTCCTCTCTCTCACTTCCCCACTCCCCAACTTCCCAAATAAACCATAGGTGCTCAAAATCTCATCCTGGGATTTGCTTCTGGGAGAGGCCAACTGAAGTCAAAGGCTCTGTGTGGCCCCGTGTTGGAGAACAAGAAGCCAGAGGCACCGTGAGAATGTCCCAAAGTAAAGGGACGGAGCAGTAAGGAACTGAAAGCAGTTCCATTCTTGGGTCAGAAAGCCCCGGGACTGCTCCTCTCCAGAAGGACATCATGGGTGACAGGCCAGGCACAAGAAGGTTTTGTCTGGCGCCAGATGACTCGTGACCAAGTACGGAATACACTGCAGCAGGTGCATGAGCTGTCAAGATGCCAACTGCTATGTTGTATGTGCTTGCTGTTATCAGACAACCAGCAAAATAAAAGAGGCTTGAGGGGCACCTGGGTGGCTCAGGCAGTTAAGCGTCCAACTTCAATTCAGTTCATGATCTCACAGTTCTTGAGTTCAAGCCCCGCATTGGGCTCTGTGCTGACAGCTCGGAGCCTGGAGCCTTCTTCGGATTCTGTGTCTCCCTCTCTTTCTCTACCACTCTGTCTCTGTCTCTCAAAAACAAATAAACATTAAAAAAAAAAAGAGGCTTGAGCCGGGAAACTGATGCTTCAGCTCCTAGAGTCTTACTTAGCCCCCTACTTCTTAATTCTCTTGTCACTGCACCTTTGGGACCTGTCTCTCAATCCTGCCCCTGCAGGACTCGTGACTTCATTTCAGGCCACACCCTTTTCATCCACTCTGCTCCAACCAAGCTGATTTTTAAGTGCTTTCCTCTCCCATTCAGGGGGTCCACATCTGCTCTTCTCTGTCTATGAGATGCTTGTTTTTCATCTTTACATGACTGTTTTTTTTCCTAATCCCTCATGTCCCTGCTTAAATGTCACTTCAAGATAGTCTTTCACCACCCAATGTAAACTCAGCCTTCTCTGCTGCCACTCAGTCTTTGCATTTACAACATTGATCACCGTTTGTTACCATATATGTGCCTGTGTGTTTACCGGTATGAGGTCTGCTTCCTCCTTGACTATGAGCTCCTGGAGAGCTGAAACATGTCTGTTTTCTTCATTATTTTCTTTATTTATTTTTAATGTTTGTTTAGTTTTGAGAGAGACAGAGAGAGAGGGAGACACAGAATCTGAAGCAGGTTCCAGGCTCTGAGCTGTCAGCACAGAACCCGATGTGGGGCTCAAACTCAGAGACCATGAGGTGGTAACCTGGGCCAAAGTAGGCCTCTTAACTGACTGAGCCACCCAGGAGCCCCTCTTCACTATTTTATATCCAGAGTTTTAGTCCAGTGTCTGAAAATAGTTGGAACTCACCACAGATTTGTTGAATGAATGAAAAATGGTAGAACTTTGTGAAGCAATTTAAGAATCATGAAGTAGAGCTCTAAGTGGTTTAGGGTACAGTGAAATTGGGAAAACAAGAGATGGGTTAATTAGGGAGGGTTTTGTGTGGAACTGCACTTAGCCTTGAGGAATAAGTAAGATTTGTAGATGAAAAATGGCATTTGTCAAGCAAGTGCTATGTGCTTGGCATCGCGCCAGGCATCCCGACAATGTGCATTTTATCATGTCATCTTGACACCTTGCAAAAATTATTTCAGTTTTTAAAATGGAAAACTGAAGCTCGGAGAGATGGAGTCGCTTGTCCATAGCCACAAAACTAGTAATGGAGGGAGCCATTTTTCAGATCCAGGTTCTTCTCTTACTCAACCACATTGTCTTGGTGCTCCCTTGAAATGTGTTCACTGATCACACAACCTACCAGGTGATACAGTGAAAGCAATCCATCATCTGCTGGGGAAGAAGAAAAGCCTCTGACCTAGTAACCATAATCAGTTGTGTGAGTTCTGTTTGCTCACCCGTGGTGAACTGAAACAACTTTGGCAACAGCAAGTTGGTTAAAAGCCCAGAGACCAAGTTTTCACATCTCTAAACATGGTGATATGACATCTTGCTCACTTTGCTGGATTGTTTTGAGACTCACTTGTGAAAACATTTGAAAGTGCTTTATAATTTTCAAAATTCCTTATTGACACAAATTGTTAGGACTGCATTCTAATTTTCCAGATTATCACCTAACATCAGCCTGCGTGTGCCTATTAAGAAATAGCAATGAAAGTGTTTCATGTAATTAGTTAGATTATATAAAATGTGTTGAAGGAACAAGGGCAAATAATTTAGTTTATCTACCTATCTCTATGATTCTGTGAAGATTTACCTAAACCAACCCAAAAAGGGAACTCCAGGACAATGTTTTAATAAATCATGTGAAGAAAATGTATTAATACTAAATGTTTTTTTTTTTACAGTAAAAAGAACCATGGAATTTTATACACAACAGGATTAGAATGACAAGTTTGGTGAATATATCCCCTGAGTACTGATCTACTGATTCTTTGGAGGGTTAGCTGAGTTGTAACTTTCCATTCTCCTTGCTTTTTGATTAATAAATGTTGAAAATATAGGAGATGGAAACATTTAACTTAATAGTCTGTCAGAGTAAAATGGTGCAAAGTGATCATTCTCTTCTTTGCAATTGTCAGTTTTTAACACCTCTCAGCATCAGCCTCATAGATAAAGTTGACCACAATGCAGTTGCCATCACGTGTTTGCTCATCCCTCAGCACGTTATGTGTGAGGGATGTGTATTTGCACTTTCTGCTCTGGCTTTGCACTTAAAGTTACTTGTTTCCACCTGCACATCCCTAGAAGGTTAGGTTGTGTTGGGTTGTGCTGTGTCGACTTGGTCCTTCTGGGGACTGTATTTCTCAGAATTACCTACCATGTCTGGTTCTAGTTTAGAGTTGGCCGAAAGCAGGACTTGCATGAGATTAGGAAGGCCAAAGTGAGGCAGCAGTCATTCCTCTCAGAAGTTCGTCAATGACGGACAGAGGTACCTTCCTCTTCTCCTCCCTCTGTAACCAGCATATCTTCTAGAGCAACCCTAGGCTTGGCTGTGTACCCACAGAAGCAGGGACTAAGGACAATCTTGATCTCAGGTTTGTAAGTTTGAGCCCCATGATAGGTGTAGGGATTACTTAAAAATAAAAAAGAGAGAGAGAGAAAGATCTAATTCTTGCAAACAAATCTCTTATATTTGTACTTTTCTTTCTCTAATACTTTATTGGAACCAAATGTAGTTCTAGACGAGGAGAACTTGAAGGATGAGACTTTAAATTGCTTCTCTGATTTGGCTAAATTTAAAGCCACTAATGACTATGTTGTCACTGGTAAATAGAATACTAGAGGTCAAGGACAAATAATGGTAAGGTAATTAATTGATCATCACCCGATGTTATCTGGACTGAAGTGTTTATAGAAGAAAAGGCTCTGAATGCTGAGGAAGATGTTGCCATAGGACGATTAAGTGTAAGGAAAGGGCTGTGGTGTTAAATGGTCTTTTTCCAAGTTCACTGGAGGACTTCAAGAAAGAAACTAGTGACAGCAGACTTCAATTCCCAGCTCAAGGTGCAGATAAAGAACCAGAGAGTTTCTGTAACTTCCCTGAAATAAACCTTTATCTTCTGGAGCATAGACATTGAGATATTTGAAAACCAAATACAAAATTGAATTCTTCAAAGACTGAATTACAACACAAATTACATATACAGCCTCGCAGGGTGTCTCCAGATAGAGTATTGATAGGGAACACCAAGGACCCTAAAAATCAGGCTGGGAACAAAAGGGTAGATTCTGGTAACACTGAGATCCTTAAAACCAAACATTCTGCCCACCTGGTTTTATTTGCGGAAATAACCTCACCTCCCTTGTCTGAAGAAGTTAGCTTGCCTTGCCTGAAGACGCTTTAGTGATTGCTCCAGAGATCACTGTCTTGTAGGAGAGCACTGATCATCCTCAAGACTCACCTCCCCCACCTTCTATATCTCTGCTTGCAGATCGAAACACAAGTCTGGCAGACCCTGGGGATTGTGTACAAGTGTGACCAACGAGAAGATATACAACCAAATTGTAAGATTTTGACAATTTCCACTGAAAAACAATCTGAGGAATACGTATGAGAATGGTTGGATCAGAGTGAATTTACTGATACGGGTGCACTGACCAAAGATTCTGTATTCCGTGTTTTAGCATGAATGACCGGCAGTAACTCTAACAGTTTGCTTTGATGGATGATTTTTTCACCTGCACAGAAGACAGCTGAATCTTTTATTTTTATTTTTTTTATATTTGAGAGGGAGAGAGAGTGTGTGTGTATGAACAGGGGAGGGCAGAGAGAGAGGGAGTCGCAGAATCAGAAGCAGGCTCCAGGCTCTGCGCTTTCAGCACAGAGCCTGAAGTGGGGCTCAAACCTACGAACTGTGAGATCATGACCTGAGCTGAAGTCAAATGCTTAATTGACTGAGCCACCAGGTGCCCCAGAAGACAGCTGAATCTTGAAGAATGTTAGTAGATTCCTGGACACTCCCTCAGGTGGTGACTTTAGTTGTAGCTGCTGTTTGAGATGTGCTTTTTTTACTGGAGCAAATCAACATCTCATCAAGAATCTGGTATATAGCTATAGGGCTGGCAAAAGCTTTTTCTTTTTCTCTTTTCTTCTTCTTCTTTTTTTTTTTTTAGTGCCTGTTAGTAAAAACTACCCCAAACATATTAACATTTTGATAAACTAATATCTCATTGGGCACTCAGTACATTATTCCATAATTTTAACATTTACATTTTATTTTACGAAGAAGATGAGGGAAGTGGAAGATGAAAAGGTAGAGGAGAACCAGGAAGAGGAGGAGGAGAGAAAGAAGAGGGTCAGGTCAAGATCACAGGGAAGGATGGAAGGGAGAAAAGCAACATTTAGTGAGACATCATATTAGGAATATTGACATTTGCAGGGATGACATTAAAACAAGTCTATTGATGGGGGCCCTGGGTGGCTCAGTCTGTTAGGCATCCAACTTTGGTTGGGGTTATGATCTCATAATTCATGGGTTCGAGCCCTGTGTAGGGCTCTGGGCTGACATCTCGGAGCCTGAAACCTGCTTCAGATTCTGTGTCCCCCTCTCTTTGTGTCCCTCCCCTGCTCTCTCTCACTCTCTCAAAAATAAATAAACATTAAAAATTTTTTTAAAGAATTCTATAAAATAAATCTATTCAATGTGATTTTCTTTCTCATCCTTCTTTGCATGTGACCTCCTCCTATATATCTGGAACATTGATGAGATTTAGAATTTTACATTAAAAATTTGTAGGGAAAGAACTCAAGGTATGATTCATGAAAGGTTCCTGCCATTCAAGTAAAGAAGCCTACCCAAGACTAGGGGTGAGGAGGGAAGGGGAGAGAGAAAGATAAGGGAAGGGAAGGGAAGAAGACAGTAGGGCACGTGGTCTGATGAAAGTCTCCTGGAGCTGCCTCCCTTATAGTCATAGCTCTTACTGGAACAGGAACAGGGGGTATTAGAGATAGTGGAACCATCCAGACAAGGACAAAGAAATTCCGGTGCAGGGGGCTCCTACAAGGAGATTATGAGAAATAATGTTCAGACATAACAGGAAAAGCTGAGGCTATGAATCAAATGTTGTATGTGTCACAAGTGCTGGACGTTTGGAACCAGGAGACAACACAGTACAGTTTAAAAAGGTATCACATAAATTTCCATCTCATCTCTACCCTCAACATGATTGCATCCTTGGGGAATTTACTATTACTTACCTGGAAGGGGTTTCTTACCAGTATAATGACTGTGTTAGATTAGTTCTTGGCCCCTCTGGTTCTAACACACATTTATTGATTCAGTAACTCCTTCACCAATATCTGTTGAGCACTTGCTGCATATCAAGCACTCTGCTGGGCACGAGGGATATAAAGATGTGTAAGAGGGGCGCCTGCGTGGCTCAGTCAGTTAAGCGTCCGACTTCGGCTTAGGTCATGATCTCACGGTGGGTTCGAGGCCCGCTTCGGGCTCTGTGCTGAATGCTTGCTCAGAGCCTGGAGCCTGCTTCAGATTCTGTGTCTCTTTCTCTCTCTGACCCTCCCTGCTCATGCTCTGTCTCACTCTCTCTCTCAAAAATAAATAAATGTAAAAAAAAAAAAGATGTATAGGAAAGGATCTTTGCTCTCCAGGAGATGTAGTCAAATGAAGCTGATCACATTTGAAAAAAACTGCAAAGAGCGATAACAGAGGCACATACAAGTTTTGAGGGTGGGACAACTTGAAGAGACCTAGATTCTAGTCTCCAGTGGAAATCGGAATTACTTTATTTCCTTTGGACTCGAGGAAAATTCCTACAAATAAGGAATATTTGAAAGACAAAGTATTCAGAATCAGATACTAAAGCTTCTTAGAGTTTCTGAGAAAGATAGATTCTCAGTAGTGGGCTGTCAAAAAATATCAAAAGCCCCGATCTGCAGAATTTACCAATTTTTGTGGTCTAAAGATTCCCGCCAGGGCTGATTTTCAAGCATTTTTGAGCTACCAAGGTGACCTTCCCGAACACAGCATTGGGGGAGAAATGCACACATCAGTCTTGTGGACCAATGCAAGCCAGCTCCGGCATTACAGTTCTTCCTAAGTGGGTAATGGGGCTAATGAAAATCAGACTTGGGGGGACAAAAGATATTTTCTTTTGTGTACATGGACGCTGATCTGAAAGCACCTCACATCTCAGGACTCAGGAATCTTGGAGTAGAGGGGATGGAGCACTTTCTGAGCCCCAGAGTACTGTCGTCTGTCAGCCTCAGTCCCTGCTTGCAGTCACAACATTGTCGACAGAAAACTTGCTTCCCCTGAAAGAGTTTCCATGGCAACCTCGCCCAGCAAGCAAAGAACAGCACTCTAAGCTTCAGGCGGAAGGTTGGAAGATAAAAATAAATTCTGATTAATCCAAGACTCATGTATGACTAAGACCCAGGAATTACCTTGAAAACATAAAACCATTCAGGTCAGAGTTTGCATAATTTCCTTTCTTTTCTCAAGAAAAATAAAACCCATAAAGAAACGAACTGATGGTTTTTTTCTGTTGTTATGGCTCCTTGAAAAGCAGAGGTCTTTCTAAGAGGCTGACTTGCCCGTAGCTTTTCTCCCTGAATTTCTCACTCCCTGTAGTGCACTGCAAAACAGTCTGTGTTCCGGAACTTGACATGGTCCAGTAGGAACACAGCAGGTCACAACTCAAGACTTCATAGTTGCCTGTCACAGCCCAGAGACCTGAAATGTAACACGGTATCCATGTGAATCAAGGAAACCTCTGTAATTCCTCATTGTCCTTCCTTCAAAATAAAAAACAAAAAAACCCAAAACCAAAAACTAAAAACACCTTCCCTGACTACCTGACAAATGAATAGCGAGGCTTAAATGAGGTCAAAGTTAGGGAACGTTTTTGAAAAACGGAACAAGGAGGTAGGCTGTCATGATGGCTATTATTATCAGGCCTTGGGCTCAGGTGGAGGGAAGAAGAGAGAAGGCCAGCCAGGCAGCCACCGCAGGGGTCTGCTGTAGGCAATGGATTGGGTCTCAGTCAGCGCTCACAAGGCTGGACAGTCACGCCTGCTTTACCCAAAGTATGGACTCTGTTATCATCCATCCACCATCGCAGAGCTGGTGTCCTCCCTCTCCAGCTCCCCAAACCCAGATTTGCTCCAGGCCTTCTGTCACTGTTACTTTCTCTGTGCCTGGGAGTCAGTGAACACACAGCTTCCTTCTCATTGAAACTTCATAGCTCACTTCTTTGCTCAAGGCACATATAGTTTTTCTCCTGCAGGTTCCAGAGATTTGGCCTATTTATCTCTGTTCGCTTTAGTAATTGTTTCCCCATTGGGCTCTCTTGCCATGACAGCATCTGTCTTCGGCCTAAGGAAAAGGCTCTCCTACAGTCATTTTAGACTGCTTTAACAGACCAAGGGGCCTTTAAAATGTTAAGGAGGTAGGTCACTTTTTTAAAATGTATTTTTGGGGGTGTCTATGTGGCTCAGTTGATTAAGTGTCTGACTTCGGCTCAGGTCATAACCTTGAAGTTCAGGAGTTCCAACCGTGCATCAAGCTCTGGGCTGACAGCTCAGAGCCTGGAGCCTGCTTCAGATTCTGTGTCTCCCTCTCTCTCTGCCCCTCCCCCACTGTGCTCGCTCTCTCTCTCTCTCTCTCTCTCTCTCTCTCAAAAATAAATAAACATTAAAAAAATTTTAGTATTTTTTTATTTTTCATTTTTAGAGTTCCCCCCCTCCTTTTTTAATGTCTTGTTTTGAAACAATTATAGACCCTCAAGAAGTTGCAAAGACAGTACAAGTAAGTAGTCCGGTGCACATTTTAAGCAGCTTCCCATGGGGACATCTTCTATAGTTGTGGCACAACATCAAAGCCAGAATGACACTGGTACGTTAGTGTTTACTAGACTACAAACCTTATTCAGTTTTCACCATGTCAAAACCTTGCATTCAGGGGCGCCTGGGTGGCTCAGTTGGTTAAGCATCTGACTCGATTTTGGCTCCGGTCATGATCTTGCAGTTTGTGAGTTTGAGCCCCTTGTTGGGCCCCAAGCTGATGATAAAGAGCCTGCTTGAATTTTCTTTCTCTCCCTCTCCTCTGCCCTTCCCCCGCTCGCACTTTCTCCCTCTCTCTCCCTCTCCTCTCTCTTTCTCTTTCAAAATAAAGAAATAACCTTTAATAAACAAACACATAAATAAACAGAAACTTGCATTCATTTATGTGTTTGTGTGTGTACAGTTCTAAGCAAGTTAATCCCATGTATAGATTTGTATACCCACCCTTATAATTAAGATCCAGGACTATGCGGTCACCACAAAAGACCACTGTCATGCTGCGTCTTTGTATGAACACCTACCCCCACCCCACTCTACTCCCATCCCTGTCCCCTAGCAACTATTAATCTGTTTGCTAGCTCTCTTTACCTGGTCATTTCTAGAATGTTCTAGTCTAGTAATGGCATCACACATGTCATTTTTTGGGATTGATTTTTTTTCAGTAAGCATCATCCCCTTGAAGTCTGTCCAGGTTTTTGCATGTGTTAATAGCTCATTTCTTTTTATTGAAATATTTTTCAATAAAATATTGAAACCAACTGAGCTAGCCATGGAGGCCAGCATTTTGTGTTTTTATAGCATATAGGTCTATGTGTGTTTTATTAGATTTATACCAAGGTATTCCATTTTGAGGGGGTAACTATAAATGGTATTGTTTTTAGTTTTTGTTTTCCACATATTTGTTGCTAATACAAAGGAATTCAGTAGTTTTTGCAGTTGATCATGTATCCTGTGAACTTGCTAAATTCACTCATTAGTTCTGAGAACTTTCTCATTGATTCTGTGGGATTTTCTAACCATGTCATCTGCAAGTCCGGACAATTTTATTTCTTCCTTTCTATTTGGTGTGCCTTTTATTTCTAAACATTGAAATATTTGATTGAAAGTGGCATTCAGTTGTGTGGATATGCCAGAGTCTGTTTAGCCATTTGCTCAAAGAAGACTTTAAGGTTGGTAATAGTATTCTTCTTTTATGAAGAAAACTGCTATGAACACTCATGGGTAGGTTTTTGTGTGAACCTAAGTTTTGTTTTCTCTGGTATCAATGCCCAAGAATGAAATTGCTGGGTCATACTGCGTTTGCATGTTCAGTCTTATAAGAAACTGCTGAACTGTTTTCTGGAGTCGTTGTAACATTTTCACTCCTACCAACAAGCTGTGAGTGAGACAGTTTTTCTACATCGTTGCCAGCTTTGGCGTTGTCACTGTTTATTTTTATTTCAGCTCTTCTAGAAGATGCATAGAGATATCTCATTGTGATTTTAATTTGCTAATGGCTATGATGTTGAACGACTTTTCCTGTGCTCATTTGCTATCTTTATCTCCTTTTAAGTGAAATGTCTGCACACATCTGCATGTTTTATCAGTTTCGTTTGTTTTTTAATGTTGATTTTCGAGAGCTTTTTATATACTCTAGATATGAGTCCCTGTCAGATATATGGTTTACAAATATTTTCTCCTGGTGTTAGATTTTATTTTAATCCTTTAAATGAGGTATTTCATTGGGGCAAAAGTTTTTAATTCTGATGAAGTCTAATTTATCAAATTTTCTTTTAATGGATTGTGCTTTTGGTGTCCTGTCTAGTAAGTCTCTGCCAAGCCTAATGATTTTTCCTGACTTTTTTTCTAAAAGTTTTATGGGTTCACACTCCAGTCAACCCTGTGATGCATTTTGAATTAATTTGTGTGTATGTTATGAGGTGTCTGTCAAGATTTGTTATTTTTGCCCACATCTGTGTCTGTTTCATCGCCATTTGTTAAAAAGACTATCCTTCCTCCATTGAATTGCTTTTGTATCTTGTCAGCAATTAATTGGCCATATTTGTGTTCATCTCTTTCTGGGCTCTTTATTCTGTTCCATTGATATGCATGCCTATCCCCCTACCAATATTATACTTTTCTTAATTACTGTCACTATATAATGATTTTGCATCAGGTACAGTTATTCCTTTTATTTTTATTTTTTTGTCTTTTCTAAAATTATTCAAGCTATTCTATTCCATTGCCTTTTCAAGTAAGTTTTTCTATATCCACAAAAATTCCTGTTTGGATTTTCATAAGAATTACATTAAATCTGTAGGTCAACTTGGGAGCAATTGACATCTTCAGAATATTGAGTCTTCCGATCTTTGATTTTCTCACACAATCTTCTTTTGGTACAATTTATCTTCATCTTTTATACTCAGAGAGGGAGTTTATCAACTTTCTTCATCCCTCAGCAAAGAACCCTTCTCAGCTGAGGTACCCCCATGTTTCTTCTGGTTATCACACAAGGCCATGTCATAGAAGTACCAGCCATGGGTCATTAAGAGTCTTACTTAAGTGGCTCCAGACAAGTGCCTCTACTCTGAATGATCTTCCTGTCTTACATATGAAAAGGCAATTTGGGCCATTCCTAGACTAAATGTTATTATTTCTGTGGTTGTCAGCCTAGAAGGCCACTTTAAAAATCATTGGTGGGGCATCTGGATGGCTTAGCTAGTTGGGTGTCTGACTCTTGATTTTGGGTCAGGTCCTGATTCTGAGGTTGTGGGATTGAGCCCCGAGTCGGGCTCCATGCTGAGGGAGGAGACTGCTTGGGATTCTCTCTCTCTCTTCCTTCTTCTGCGTCTCATCCTAACTCATGTGCTCTTTCTCTCTCAAAAAAAAAAAAATCCCAAAAAAATTGGATTATGCCTCTGTTTCCAGGCAGGACACATCTCAATAATCCTCAACCAATGATAGTTTATTAAAATTTTAAATTAATTTAATTCTATGTTTTAGATTTATTTATTTATTTGGGGGGAGGGACAGAGAGGGAGGGAGAGAGAGAGAATCCAAGGCAGTCTCTGCACTGCCAGCGCAGAGCCCCCCACCTGGGGCTCGAACCCACACACTGTGAGATCAGGACCTGAGCCAAAACCCAGAGCTGGACCCAGGTGCCCCTGAATTAATTTTTTTATCAAATTAATAAATATACATAATTTTAAAGCCAAATTGTATTACAAGGTTTATAATAATCAAAGCTCTCCCCTCTCTGCTCCTAAGTCCCATCTCCTCAGGGCAGCCTTTACCCTCTTAGCTGCTTTACTGATATTTTCTTCCATATATCAAAACAAGCATGCTTGTGATGCTGTATCTTTATTTCTCAGTTTTAGACATATATATGTGTGTGTGTATATATATCCTATTACAATGGATGAAGCACACTCACACTCTGATTTCCCCTCTCTGTCCTTCACTCTGGTTCCTGGAGTGATATTCCAGAGACTTAGTAACTGCCAGAAAACAGCAGAACAGTTGCAAGCTGCCTGGCCACACCAGTGCACTGACTATCACATTTTTTATCTAAATTAGTAAAACAGCCTAGGATAGTAGAAAAATGCCACAATTCTGGAACCAGACTTCCTAAGTTCAAGTCCTGCTTCTACCACTTATAGCTGCGATCTCAGGCAAATTGCTTGATTATTCTGTGCCTTTGCTGGAGATACTAATAGTGGCTACCTTGCAAATTTTGTGGGGGTTAAATGAGTAAATGTAGGTCAAGCACTTAGAACAGTGCTATGATAAGCCATATATGTGTTCATTATCATCATTAATGTATGATTACATTATTCTACTATGTAAGTCCAACTTGCTGAGCCAAGAGAATGTAATTGTATTTCCTTTCTTTTCTTTTTCATTTTTCAAATGTTTATTGATTTTTGAGAGAGAGAGATTGAGAGAGAGACAGAGAGAGAGAGGCAGTGTGAGCCAGGGAGGGGCAGAGAGAGAGGGAGACCCAGAATCTGAAACAGACTCCAGGTTCTGAGTGGTCACCACAGAGCTCAACTCAGGACTCGAACTCATGAACCGTGAGCTCATGACCCGAGCTGAAGTCAGATGCTAAACTGACTGAGCCATCCAGATGCCCCACTATATTTCCTTTCTTATATACTTTTTCATTTCTTTTGGAGTTAGTAATTGCCTCATTTTTAAATTTTTTACTTTTTCATGTCCCTTTCACTAAATATTCTTATTCTTCAAAAGGACTATAAGCATTCCACCCAATTCTCTTTCCATATAGTTCAATAATCAGGTATTATTCCAGTTCCATTCTCCCCTTTTTTCCCTCCTAGATGGATCTCTATATTCCTCCTGGAACCCTTTCTGATCCCTTTCCAATTTGGACTGGCTGTTCTCTAAGCCTGTAAGACAGCTGCAGACTTGGGACTTCCTATGCAGATCTACTGTGTTGAAAATCTTATTCCCTGATATCATGTCTTCTCCCTTTGCTTAATCCAGGGTTTCTCAGCCTCTACACTATTGATATTTTGGATCAGATAATTCCTTATTGTGGAGGTCTGTCCTGCGTATTGCAGGATATTCAGCAACATCCGTGGCCTCAACCCCCTAAATGCCAACAACACCACCCCCTTCCACACCCCAAATGTTCCCTGACATTGCTAAATGTCCCTGGAAGGCCAAATTGCCCCCAGCTGAGAACTTCTGGTTTAAGCCTGCATTCCACTGACCTACATCTGACAATAGCTTCCGGAGGAGGGTTGCATGAGTTATACATTTTTAAAAAGTTTTATTTTTTAATTTTGAGAGTGTAAGCAGAGGAGGGGCAGAGGGAAGGAGAGAGACTCTCAATTAGCCTCTGCACAGCTAGCACTGAGACTGATGTGGGGATCGATCTCACAAACCATGAGATCATGACCTAGGTGGAAATCAAGTCAGACCCTCAACCAACCAAGCCACCCAGGTACCCCAAATTGTACATTTTTTGAGGCCTTGCAAGAAATCTTTAATCCAACCTTATGCTTGATTGCTAATTTGACTGAGTGTAGAACTGTATGGATTGAAATAATGCACCTCCAACCCTTCCCCCTGGCTTTTCAAGTTATTGTTCCACTGTCTTTTATCTCTCAGGATTGTTGTTAAGAAGTCTGATACCACTCAGGGGTGCCTGGGTGGCTCAGTCAGTCGAGCATCTGACTTCGGCTCAAGTCATGATCTCACCGGTTCGTGAGTCTGAGCCAGGCTGTCAAGACAGAGCCCACTTTATATCCTCTGTCCCCTCTCTCCCCCTGCCCACCTAAAGATAAAAATAAACATTAAAAAAAAGTCTGAACCCATTCAGAGACATCATTTTATTTTGGCAATTATTTTAGATATGATTGGCTGCATAACACACCATCTGTAACTTAAAACAACACCCATTCTATTATTTTTTATGATTCTGTGGGTGGATTGGGGCTCATCTGTGTCACTTGGGTGCTCTCGTGTGGTCTCACTCTCAGAGGGCAGATGGGGCTGGACTATCCAACACAGTTTCATTGGTGTGTCTGCCTTGGCCAGATGGCTGGAAGGGGCTCACCTATGACCCTGGGAGGACCGGCTCCCGTTTTCATGTCATCTGAGGACCTTTCTCTTTCTGCATGAGCCCTCCATGAAGTCTCTCCAGTGGGTACCCAGACTTCTTCATCACATCTCAGCCTCCAAAAGCATGAAAACAGAAGCTGCTAGGTTCCTAAGGCTTAGGCCCAAAGTAGGCATAGCATCACTTTTCTCCCATTTTATTGGTTAGAGTGTGCCGCTGGGCCTACCTGGGTTCCATGTGGAATGGGACTATGTGAAGGCATGGGTATTGGGAAGCATGGTTCACTGGGGTCCATCTTTGGACATTACCTACCAGAGCTACCAGAGTTTTGTTTCTTGAAAACGCTTTGTTCTTGGAAAGGTTATATATTTTTTGCAGCCCTCTCTTCTTGCTTGGTGCCTGCAGTATCCTTTCTTTTCTCTGAGAATACCAATTATACATTGAATATCCTTTTAGTCTCTTTTTTCTTTGACTTTCATGTCTTCTTTTATTTTGTATTTTTCTGCACTGGATGGAAGCTTTCTTCAAGGATCTAGAGATCCTATGTTATCTCTTCAGAGTGAGGTTCTAAAAGCTGATTGGACTTTCAGGAATCATCGGTGTGGGTTGTCAAATCATTGCCTCCACTCTGTGGTGATGTGGCAGAGAAGCGATTGTTTTACTGTGGGTCTTCTAACTGTCATTTTTAGAGGGTTTTGTTTTCCTTAGGGGTTTTCAGTTTCTTCAAAGAAAGATTTTCCAGTTCTTTGGGGAGAATTTGTTTGGTAGTCAACATGCTTGAGGCCAAGCAGCTGGATGCCCAAAGGGGATGATCTAGTTTGTCCAAATCTCTTCTTTCCAGTACTGTGCCTCCTCTCAAATCTGTCTGAAGACTCGATTTGGGTTTTCAGGGAATAACCTAGCTTTTCTACAGTAGAGGGAAGGCAGTCACCTGGCATCTCATGTTGGGGAGAAGATTTAGGGGACTTACTGCCTATTACACAGACTCCCAAGATCCTTGGCCTTCCTGTTTTCATTCAGTCCAATCCCCTCTTCCCATCTTTGTAGCTGGGGCATCCAGTTTCTGAGCCTTTCAAGGATTCTTGAACACACCTCAGCTTGGCTCTCTACAACCTTCCCCTCTGCAAATACTTAGGCTTTAGCTCTTTCTAACTCCATGAAGTCAGCTGCTATTCTTCTATTTCATTCCATTTCCCCAAACTTTGTTGACGCCTCTTGTCTGTTGTGTCCTCCTCTCTGCTCTATCTGTCCTTGTGGGTTTATAACGTACTCTCATTTTAATGGAAACTCAGGAGGGAATATATACCAACTCATGTTTAATTCACTATATATAAATCAAAGCCTTTTTTTTCTTTTCTAAAGCCCACAAGATGATATTTATAAATTTCCTAGGTTCAAGATCAAACAACTTCATCAATGGTAAGTTCCAGTGTCAATCTAACCTGCTGCAAGGCATGACCCTGTGGTTCTCAATGCCAGCTGTATATAATAATTAACTGGGTAACTCTGAGAAATGCTGATGCCTGTACCCCGCTGAGATCAAGTTAGATTTCCAAAGTGGGTACATGCAGTAAATAATGGGTTTTTCTAATGTGTAGCCAAGGTTGAGAATCAGTAGTGTGGCACACTTGGGAAATGTTGATGCTGGGGTGGCATTTGACTCCACACTCTAGTGATTCCTGCAAAATACACACTCCTACACACATGCACACACACACATACATTTTCTCATTGGCCTTCTATGCAAAGTTGCCCATGCCTAGTTTGGGGGTATGAAGTATTGGGAACTGTTGCTACTTAGCCTGATTTTCACTTTCCTGTTGTGTTCTCAACCATTTCAGACCTCACAGACACTAGGGGGCACACATATCCAGAATTCTAATTTCAATTACTTAGGGGCTAATAAATCTATTTTCTACCTCTCCTCCATTTCCCTTAGTCTGTGCTAAAGGGAAGCCACAGAGTGTTGAGATTAGTAACTAAAGGCAAGTTGCCGAGGAAAAACTAAAACCTAAACCAGAAGATCTCAGGTTTTCTGGATTTCAGAAATTTGACCTTTTTTAGTCTTTGTGTAGGTGTCTTTTTTAAAAATTAAGTTTATTTATTTATTTTGAGAGAGAGAGAGAGAGTGAGCGGGGGAAGGGTAGAGAGAAAAGGAGAGAGAGAGAGAGAGAGAGAGAGAGAGAATCCCAAGCAGCTCTGCACTGTTGGCACAGAGCCCCACACAGGGCTTGAACTCATGAAACTGCAAGATCATGACCTGAGCTAAAACTGAGTCAGATGCTTAACTGACAGAGTCACCCAGGTACCCCCAATTTTCTTTTAAGTTGATTTTATTTATTTTGAGAGAGAAAAGAGAAAGAGAGAGAGAGACAGTGAGCCAGCACAGGAGCAGGAGAAAGAGGGAGAGAGAGAATCCGAAGCAGGCCCTACACTGTCAGCACAGAGCCCAAGGCAGGGCTCAACCTCATGAACCAAACCATGAGATCATGACCTGAGCCAAAGTTTAGGATGTTTAACCGTCTGAGCTACTCAGGCACCCTTAGATGTCCTAAATTAGAAAATGCAAGTGAAGATTCTTTGGAAAGTGTAATGTGCTAGAAGCTGTTTTTTTTTTTTTTTAAATCTGAAGTGTGTCATGTTACAAGGACTCATTAACAGTCAAGTCAGATAAAGTCATAAGTTATGTCTAAAAAAGAAAATAATAAAGCAGTAACTAGGCCCCAACACCTTATGTTCATAATTACGGTATGATCAAGTTTTAAGATTTTGACATCCTTTGGCTGCTCAGAGGACCACATCAATTGTTCTCATAATTCTCATTGCTGTTTTCTCAAATTTTAAGATTCCCGGGTCACCTGGGTGGCTCAGTTGGTTGAGCAACTGACTTGTCTGCTCCTCCTCCACTCATATTTTCTCTCTCTCTCTCTCAAAAATAAACATTTAAAGAAAAATGAAGGGAGGCTGGGTGGCTCACTCTGTTGGACGTCCAACTTAGACTCAGGTTATGACCTCACAGTTCATGGGTTCAAGCCCTGCCTCAGGCTCTGTGCTGACAGCTCAGAGCCTGGAACCTGCTTCAGATTCTGTCTGCCTCGCTGTCTGCCCTTTCCTCACTTATGCGCATGTCTACCCGCACAGAGTGTTCTCTCCCTCTCTCTCTCTCTCTCTCTCAAAAATGAATTAACATTTTAAAAATTAAAAAAAAAAAAGATTCCCTGACCTAAATACACTCTTAGTGTTCTGGACATGGTGTTTGGATTTAAGCACAAGTGTCATTACCTATTTTCTTTCCAGCTGTAGACGTATTAGATCTCACCATCATATTGGAAAAATTGGCCATCCCCCGTCATATATGGCATGCCTGTGTTTGCCTTGCACAAGACACTGTTTGCTCTGCTCTCACCAATTCTGTGAGTTTGTGCATGCATGTGCAGAAAGTACTCATGTGTTTGTTTGAAAAATAGTTATTGAGCACCACTCTGTGCTCAGAACTCTGCCAGTTGATGGGGATAGAACAGCAATCCAAACATAAAGATCTCTTTCCTTCCTGAGCTTACACTCTCATGAGGTCTGGGTGTGTGGTTTGCAGGCATTTGTGACAATATTTTGGCAGGGTCCCTCATGTGTCTGTCTGTTTCAGGATTCTTGACATAACAGGCAGACTGCTAAGATGTGAATCGGAATGAAAATACAAGACTTTCTTGGAGAAACAGCTAGAATACTTTTGATAAAGTCTCTCAGACACTGAGACCACAGTTCTAACAAAGAGAGAAAAGGTCCTTTAAATTACATGCACATAATCAACATGATAAAATAAATAGCAACATATTCAAAAGATATCAGTATGGGGGTTAGTCCCATCACTGCTCAGGGATGCTCCCTTGTGTCCTCAAGATCAGTGAGAGTTAGCTGCGCTGTAGACATGCCATCCCCCATCGCCAGCACTCTAGAACCCACGTCGGCGTGGATCCTCTTCCAAGACCCACAGTGAGCCCCAGGGCAGTCTGAACCAATATCTGCTGGTTTCGTGACAGTTCCCTCTGGGAACAGTCTGTGAATGAAAGAATACTAAAAATCTCTCTTCAAGTATTTTCTAGTCTCTTTTGAAGATGCCCAAAAGAGACCAACTGAGTTCTGCTAATAAGAGAATCAAGGAAAAAGAACTTTGGCTTTCTAGTCTGAGTGGGTGGTACAGAGCTTATGTTTGGTCCCTATCTTTTATCAAAAACCCTGGAATCTTGCAGCAGGGCTTCTCGAATATGTACAAGCAGATTAGTATGAATATGTGCTACTTCATAATTCCTGCTGTCCCCTTTATAAATGAGCTTTTTTCTTGATGATAAAACATCAGTACAAATGAGCATTAAGTGTTTCACAGCCCACAAATTGATTTTGCTGGCTTACCCTTTCCTGAGGGGCAGCTGGAGAACGAATCACACAAAACCAGAGCTCTGGACCATTCTCTGACAAATAGAAATGATTAATGAGTCCAGGTTACCATTTACAAGTCCTAGCTGAGTGCTTTCAGACCTAGGTAATTTGTTCTGTTTCCTGATGCCTGGGTGATATGCCATCAATCTTAAATTTTCATGTAAAACTCACACCATTCTCCAAAACTGGGAATTGATCTGGTGGGCCGTTCCTGGGACTAAATTGCCTAAGATTCCTTACAGAGGCCAAAATTAAAACACTTCTAGGAAACTAATGCATTTAATACAATTAGGATTGTGTCAGAGCCCTTTCCAGATTAGCGCCTACTTTGGTATCATCCAAAACCCTCCCGTACACCTTTGTCTTATTTTGATTTCATGGTAACTCTGGGATAGACACTCTTATTCCACTTTACAGATGAAGGGATCGAAGCTTAGAAAGTTTATGGGGCACCTGGGTGGCTCAGTGGGTTAAGCGTCTGACTTCGGCTCAGGTCATGATCTCACGGTTTGTGGGTTCGAGCCCCGCGTCGGGTCTGTGCTGACAGCTAGCTCAGAGCCTGGAACCTGCTTCGGATTCTGTGTCTCCCTCTCTCTCTGACCCTCCCCTGCTCACACTGTCTCTCTTCTGTCTCTCTCAAAAAAAAAGAAAGTTTAAATGACTCTCTCATTGCTGGCACCTCTTCGAGGCTGGACTTAAAACATGTGTGTATGTGTGTGTATAATTGTGGTAAAAACCACATCACAGAAAATCCACCATCTTCACAACTTATAAATGTTTGGTTCAGTAGTGTTAAGTATATTCACATTGTTGTACAACAATCTTCAAAACCTTTTCATCTTGCAAAACAGAAATTCTGCACTTGCTAAAAACAAGAATTCCTCACCTCCCCCCCATACCCGAAGTCCCTGGAACCCACCATGCTACTTTCTGTTTCTATGAATTTAACTACTTCAGGTACCTCATGTAAGTGGAATCATATACTATTTGCTTTCTGTGGCTGGCTCATTTCACTTAGCCTAATGTCCTCCAGATGCATTCATGTTATAGCACGTGACAAGATTTCCTTCTAGGGGTGAATAAATCCCATTGTATGTATATAAACAAACAAAACATTTTGTTTATCCATTCATCCTTTGGTGGACATTTGGGTTGCTTCTACCTCTTGGCTATCATGGATACTGCTGTTACAGACATGGGTGTTCAGATATCTCTTCAAGGTCCTGCTTTCGATTCTTTTGTATATATGTCTAGACATGGAATTGCTGGTAACTCAATTTTGAATTTTTTGAGGAACTGCCTCAATATAATATAATAGTTATAATAGTTGCGTCATTTAACAATCCCACCAACAGGGCATGAGTGTTTCAATGCCTGTGCAACTTCATCAAACCTTACAATTTTCTGTCTTATTTATTTGTTTGTTTGTTTGTTTGTTTGTTTGTTTTGAGGGGGTAGGGTCAGAGAGAGAGGGAGAGAAAGAACCTCAAGCAGGCTCTGTGATGTCAGCATGGAGCCTGATGTGGGGCTACTTAACTGACTGTGCCACCTAGTCTCTTCTATTTTCTTTATTTTTAATAGTAGCCATCTAAATAGGTGTGAAGTGACTGAAATCTTGTCTTTTGACTGCAAGTCGAGTGCAGGTCCTACCACAACACAAAAACGATGTCATATACACCAACAACAAGTGCACAAGAAAACAAAGGAAGAGCCAACACGGATATATGTGGTCATGTATCTAATGATCCCTTCTGTCCCTGACCAAGATAGTTCCCATAGTAACAGAGAGCATTTTTGAAACAATGCTGCTAGAGACTGACTTGTGTTCCTCCTTCTCCCCCGCTCCCCATTTTACACTGAAGCCCTAATCCTTCATGTAATGAGAGTTTTAGAGATGCACCCTCTGGGAGGGAATAGTTTTAGATGAAGTCATAATGGTGGGGCTATCATGATGAGCTCGTGTCCTTATAAAAGAGACACCAGTTGCTTGTTTACATGCTCTCTGTCCTTTGCAGTGAAGAGGTCAAGTGAGCACATAGGGAGAAGGTGGCCATCTGTTACCCAAGTTGAGAGCTCCTACCAGAAATCAACCCTGCTGGCATTTTGGTCTTGGGCTTCTAGGCTCCAGAACCGTGAGCACATATGTTGTTTAAGCCACTGCTGCCGAGGGTATGGTATTTTGTTAAGGCAGCTCTAAGCAGACCAAGATGCATACTTTATCTGTTGCTTTCCTCCGAAAACTCACCCAGTGTCTACCTCAACCAGCTGATGGTAACTGGACCCTGATCCTTGATCACAAAGCTGCTAAGTTCCAAAACCTTATTGAGCAACAGAGGCTCAGGAAAAAAGGCTTTCATCAATAATAAATTACCCAAGATGAACAAAAGCTGGATCTAGTAAACAAATCCCAATGTATACAGATACACAGCTTTACAATGGGGGCTGGAAAGAAAGGTTTCTGAGAACTTTAGCGGTGAATGTGAGTGATTCTGTCTGGAAACAGAGAGCCTGTTCATCTCATACATCTCCACCTGGTGACTCTCCGATCCCTCTTTCCTACCCCTTTCCAGAACAAATTCTGTAATTGCTTCCAAGATGTGAAGAATACTTGAGCCCGGCTTCATCCCACCATGGAAGTCTGAATTTAGCATTGGCCCATATTCTTGACAGAAAAGAATTCCTGTGTCTGCCACATGTGGAGAGAGGGAAAGGGCATGGAGCAGCCGGCTGCTCTCCCTGATCACCACTGGAAGATTTCCTCATTTAGACGAGCAAATCAGGGAGGAAATTTCTTGTTTCAGTGGCTCATATTGATTTCTTGGTCATGCCTAATACCTGCCTGTGGACGGACTTAATGGCTGCAGATAAATGAGGCTTGTTTAGCTAGCAGAAGGGAGGCTGGGAAAAATTGCAAAAAAAAAAATGCATGGTTTGTGCAGGTCAGAACAAAAAGTAAATGCAGCTTTTAGACTGCAATTTACTGTGGCCCTACCAGGCTAGGCACTGGGGATAATTTAAATTATGGTTACTGGACTTCTGATTTGTGGAGAGAGGCTTAAGATATGTCTAGTGAGGCACAGAAATGAGAAAAAACTACTGCATTACTCGGAGAGCTTCTTTGCTGCATTGGCTTTTTTAGGTGAGTGCCCTATGTACCCTTCCTGGGCTGCTTTTCATACTGGGAAACAGGGCTCGGTGTGGATATTAGACAGGAACTGTTTGGACTGTATCCTGATCATGATTCTTCATTCTCTTCCTACTGTTGGACCTTTACTGCATAATAAATGTTCATGCCTCTTAATCATCACTCAGTATGCACTCCCTTGCATTTCTTTTTCTACATTCTGTCTGCCAATAGGATTGCAAACCTTTTGCATGCAGAGACCAGTCTCGTGCTCTCTGCACCCCCAGAATACTCCTCCATAGTGTCATATGCCTGAGCAGGGCTGGGTATGAATACCTGAGATGGCAGGAAATGACAGAAGGAGTGGGCATGGAGGTGACATTAGAGCCCTCTTAGGAATGGGGAAGGGGCTGAAGAGGCAGAGGAGGAAGGAAGGAAGGCTTAGCTGAGGCTGAAGGAGCAAGTAATGACTGAAATGTAGACATGGCATATGATCAACAGGACAGTATGTATTATGGGAGCTATTCAGTAAAGCACTTTGTATCACAAAGGTCCAACATGAAGAATGGGTGAATGCTCCTTGGACAGACAGAACATAGTGACAGAGAAACTAGGAATAAGACATATTTAAAGACTCAAGGAGACAAAAGGCAGAATCAGAGCATTTTCTCATCAGGTGACAGCAGGCTATCTGCCAACTGGGTGTCAAAGATAGAATTCCAATCCTTGAGGTTTGAAGGATGAATTTACAAGCACAAGGCAGGGTCCTGGATTCAGAAAGCCTACAGTTAGAGTATCTTTTGGGTGTGTGAGCTCAGAATTAAACCCCCCAGGTCTGCATCCCGCTACTAGCTGTATTACCGGTGGACATTTACTAAAATGGTGCCTCAGTTTCTTCATCTGACATATGGGAATGATAATGACACATACCACACAGGCCATGGACATCAAATGGCTTAATCCAGGTGAACTGAAAAGGATAGTACTTGGCATAGAGTTGCATGAAATAAACATTGGGTGTTATTGTTTTTTTATTATAATTGTTGTTACTATTATAAGATTGAACCGTATGAAATTGCTGATATTTGACTATTTTTAGACTTATAAAAATGGATGCTTTCAGAGTGACTGGGTGGCTCAGCCAGTTAAGCATCCAACTTTGGCTCAGGTATGATCTTGCACTTCTTGAGTCAGAGCCCCACATCGGGCTCTGTGCTGACAGCTCAGAGTCTGGAGCTTGCTTCGGGTTCTATGTTTCTCTCTCTCTCTGCTCCTTCCCCCACTCATGCTCTGTCTCTCTCTCAAAATTAAATAAACATTTAAAAAACTGTTTTTAAATGGACGCTTTGTTATAAGTGTTTCTAAGACCAGTCAGGTTACATAGACAGATGATCAGGAATAAGGTTGATAGCATTATCTATCAGTTATTCTATGATACCATTTCTGTTAATCCTTTTACCAGCACAAGGAACATGGGATTAGATCCATTTGGCAGAAGAGGACAGTTAACTGCACTGGGGGCTTCTCCCTAAGGTGTCAGACACTGGCCACTAGACAAGACAACCAATAACAAGACTACATTAGGTGAGGCACGAACATATACTTAGTTATGGACAGAATGAGGGGGAAATGCATATAATGGGGCTGTTGGAGTCCCAGGTCAATTCCCGTTTGACATAGGAGAGGCCATTTTCTATGGTCATATAGTAAAAATGACCATAATAATCACAGACAGTATTTATTGAGGGTTTCCTTTGTTCAAGGCATTTATGTAAGTGCTTCATGCATATCAATTCACAATCTCACAGCAACCCTATGAGAGAGATAACACTATGATCCCTGCCTTTCAGATGAGGAAACTGAGGCACAGAGAGGTCACACTGCTAGTGAAGAGCAACTGAGGACCTGAGCCCTGGTTCAGAGTGACTGCTCCATTTGAAGGGCTCAGCAGAAGATGGTATTTCAAAAAACGTCTGAAGGAGAAGGAACAGAGAGACGAAAGGGGTACACAGACACATGGGTTTTGGCCTGAGAGATCTGGAGGGGAGGTGCCTTCATTTTTAATTTAGGGAAACTTTGGCAGCACGCCATCACCAACCCGCTTACAGACTGGCTGTGAGGACAGGAAAGGCCCCACAAAGGCCTGTCTTGGGAAACATGCCCCCTTGAGGACATTCAAAGCCACACAAGCACGGAGGTCCTCAGATTGACCTCACCATCCCCCTACTCTCACCTCCAGGAAATGTCCTAGGCCCAGGCCAGTGGCCTCCTGGCCCAGAGGGAGTGGGGAGGAGGGAGTTCAGGGTCAGAAGGAAGGAAGATAAAAGAATAGGGATGGGGACCCGGGAGCAGAGATCCCCGCATGGCCTGGTGGGCTGGCAAGGCCGTGACTGAGGGGAGGGCTCGTCAGCCACTATGGCTGCTGGGCCTGCTGTTCTGTTTGAGGCCCAGGAGTCTGGGAGGCAGGAGGACTCACAAATCACACAGGCTGTTGGAAACGCCCAGAAGCTCTGGTAAGAGCCTAAGACCATCTGGGTGGGTGTCCATTTCCCTTTTTGCCAAACGCAAGGTTTTGTTTGCCTGTTTGTTTTAATATCTGAGAAATTTTCTATAACTACGTCATTCTATGATTCTCTGGCTTCCACAGAGCTGGCTGGCCACACTATTGTGCCAACTGGGTGGGGGGATATTGGTGCTTTAGCCCTCTCCTCCCTCCCCCTCCTCCTCCCTACCTTCCTACCCACCAACCACCAGTCACTGAGACCCAGGGCCAGACCGTTCCATCCTCACAAGCGCCCTTAGAAAGAGGCATAATCTTTTTTAATGTTCATTTACTTATTTTTGAGAGACAGAGAATGAGCAGGGGGAGGAACAGAGAGGGAGACAGAATCTAAAGCAGGCTCCAGGCTCAGAGCTGTTAGCATAGAGACTGACACGGGGCTCAAACCCATGAACCATGAGATCATGACCCAGGCTCAACCTACTGAGCCACCCAGGTGCCCTGAGAGGATTTTGGTTTCATGGATGAGAGAACTGAGGCTCCATCGGTGACTTCCCCAAGGACAGAGCCACCAGTAGACGCTGGGAATTCAGACTGAGGCTTGCCTCCAACCTTTGGGCTGTTCATTGTGTTATACTGCTTCTGTACTTTACATGGGTTTCTCCCGGCCACTGAGCAAATAGATTTTCCAGGGGGTGGGGAGGAGGGAAAGGCAGGTGTCCTGTTTGGGGCTGTGACCCACCGAGGCCCTTGAAAGGACGTGGAGGGCACTCACACTGTGGCTGTTCTCTATTTCAGCTGCGGCCCTCAAGGGGCACATCACGTGAAGTTGTTTCTGCTGAGAGCTTACGAAGAATCCCACTAGGTTACCCTTATTATTATTATTATTTTTTAAAAACAACATTTGCATGTCATAGCAGTTGCTATAACACAAGAACAGTCCATTATTCGCTCTGTTCTCCTGGGTGGGTTTTTCTGTCTCAGCTTGCCTACCTACTTCCCAGGGCAGGCTGGACAGAGAGCTGAGATGGGGGTGGAAGCCGTTGCTGCCTCTGCAGAGCTGACAGTCAGCTGGAGCTGTGGGCTGGGGGGTGAGGGGAGGGTGGGCGAGCTCCAAGGATCAGAGTCTGTGGTGGTGCTGGGGGGCAGTGCAGGGCGGTCGCTTCCAAGAGCTTACCTTTTATATATCCCAGCCAGCCACCCTCTGAAATCTTTAATTATTCATACAATCATTCATTAAAAAAACAAAATCTAACATGTTGTGCATCAGGCACTGTTCTAGGCACCAGAGATCTTGGGATGGACAAAAATAGACATGATTCCAGCTCTCAGAATACCAGTATTTTAGTTGGGGGGATAGAAATTAATCAGTTAGACAAATAAATACACATTATAATGTTAGGTAGTGATGGATGTCTTAAAGAGAATAAGTTATGGCTTGGGGCTAGGGAGTAACAGAAATGCTACTCAGTGGGGTGATGGGAAATGACAAATGGACAAAGACTTGGATATAGTCAAGGAGCAAGCTGGAGAAATGGCTGGTGAAAACTGGTTTAAGAGAGGGAACCAAAAGTGCAGGGTCCTGAGACAGGAGTGAGAATGGCCAATACTTCCTACTGTTGAAGAATGGTAGGAAGCCAGTGAGCCTGGACTACAAGGGTCAGGGTCAGAAACAAGGAATGAAGTTGGGGAAGCATCATGGACCATGGTAAAGACTTTGGATTTTATTTTAAATATAACAGGAAGCTATTGGAACATTTGAGAAGGGCAATGAATGATGAGATTTGTGTTTAAAATATTCTCCATGGTTCCACAAACTCTAAGGAGGCAGGAGGGAAAGCAGGGAGGCCAGCGGAAGGTTATTGTAACTGTCTGGGCATGGCGTGATGGTGGCTTGGACGAGGTGGTAGTGGTTAAGGTGGACAGAAGTAGTAGGATTCGAAATTTTTTATAAGCTCGAACTAACAACATTTGCTGTTAGAGTGGCTGTAGGATTTGTGAGAAAGAGAGGCCAAAGATTGTCGGGAGCCGCCAAGTTTTCTGGCTGCCTCAGGCAAGGATATTCGCTCTCCAGGGAGTACCGAGAAAAACAAGATTTGCATCTGGAGGCTGGAGATTGCCATTTCCTGGCCCAAATAATTTTGAGGACTGTCTTGTTGCACCAGAGGTAGACTTGGCCAAGGTGCACAAAAGATCAAAACCTTATTTCGGGTATTCAGCGCTAGCTCCCCCTCCCCAGCATTGCAGAGGCAAGTCTGGGCGCTTCTTTTGATATTCATTTGACTCTGTTACCTGGCAACCAACCTGGGTCAGTTCCCCGCCCCATATATAAGAGTGAATTATTTTCTGAATAAAACAGAGAGGCTTGATCGGAAACCGCGTGTTGTGTCTTCACTCTCTGCGTCTCCCTCCTGCCCTATTTTCTCTCCCTCCCTCAGGAAAAGAATCTGAGAGGTTTCTCCGCCTGCCGCCTGCCCCGTCAGGAGACAGGTACGGCCGGACAAGCACACCCTGGAACCTGGCATTGGCTAAGATAAAAGATGACCCCAAGATTTGGGGGCTGAGTGACAGGGGCAAACAGAGTCTTCTGCTGAGATGGGGAACACTAGGGAAAGAGCAGATTTGGGGACAGGAGTGGAATAAGGAACTCCGTTTGGGACGTGTTAGAATTGAGATCTCTGTTAGACATCCAAATGGGATGTCGAGGAAGCTCCTCTTTATGAAAGTCTGATGTTTAGGGGCACCTAACTGAGTCAGAAGAGGGTGTGACTCTTGATCTCAGGATCACGAATTCCCTCCACATTGGATGTGGTGATTAGAAAAAAAAACTTAACTTTTTTTTTTTTAATGTTGGGTATTTATAGGAGAGACTGGAATAGGGATGCAGGACCATCAGTATATCGGTGACTTTCGCACGTGGTGGCTGGATTTACCACCCAAGGATTAGAATAAGTAAGGACGGAAAGAGGTCCAAGGGTTGAGCCAAGGGTACGCTGATGCTCAGAACTTGTATGAGGATGATGATCCAGGGGACCAGACTGTAAAACAGTAGCCAGTAGAGGAGGGGAGCAGGGGGGCAATTTCTAGGAGGAAGTGCTCTCCTGGGTCAAATGCTGCTAGAACAGCATGAGGGTTGAGAAATGATCTTGGGATTTAGCAACCTAGTCAAAGCTAGTCACTGTGCTTTTAGAGGACAGTGAGGAAAAAAGTCAGATTGAAGAGGGTTCAAGAGAAGCTTTCTTGATGGTGATATTTTTAGTGGGTTGGTAGAGACGTTTTCCTGATTTTTAAACTAGCAGATTGCGGAGCGCCTGGGTGGCTCAGTTGGTTAAACCTCCGACTTCGGCTCAGGTCAGATCTCACGTTCGTGGGTTCGAGCCCCACATGGGGCTCTGTGCTGACAGCTAGCTCAGAGTCTGGAACCTGCTTCCAGTTCTGTGTCTCCTTCTCTCTCTGCGCCTCCCCCTCTCATGCTCTGTCTCAAAAATAAAATAAAACACTAAAAAAAGTTAAAAAAAAATAAACTAGCAGATTGCATGAGGGCCACCCAAAGAGATTAAGTCTTAATCTCCAGGACTTGTAAATACTACCTTATTTGGAAAAATAGTGAATATTATTTTATAAGGTCATAACTATGATTAAATTAAAGGTCTTGTAATGAGGAGGTTATCCAGGCTGAGTCAGGTGGGGTTTTGTAAGAGAGAAGCCAAGGCAGATGACACACACACACTCAAGTGGAGAGGAAGGCAGACAATAGTGAAGCAGTCACAAGCCCAGGGATGCCACACAGGTGGGCGGGGCAGCCACCTAACACTGCCAGAGGCCAGGAGCAGATTCTCCACTAGCGCTGCAGAGGGACTGCCACTATGCTAATGGAATGATTTTGGCCCAGTGACACTGGTTTTGGACTTCGGATCTACAGAACTATGACAATAAATCGCTGTTGTTTTAAGCCACCAAGACTGTGGTATATGTTACAGCCCCCATAGTCATCTGACATAATGCAGGGAAGGCTCAGCAAAGCCAAATGTACCAAGATGAAGACCCTCAGTCTGTTAGACCACTGATACAAGGAAAGGAACATTGAGAAGTGGGCAAGGTTGGCAGAAGTCGCAGGAAATACCAGGAGAAATTTCTGCTGGAAAGGAGGTGGTGGGGCAGACAGAGTGGAGTGAGAGGGAGGCAGGGGTGAGCTCTTGACTCTGGGCTGAGGTGCCTTGGCCAGATAAGCATCGTACCCTGGGCTGAGACAGACCTCCGCATTCAATCCAAATTGGATTATTTTTTGCCTTAATTGAACTTTGCTGAAACTGAGCTTTGTTTCTGCCTTGTCTAAATTCAAGTCTTGAAACGATCCCTTGGTTTAGATTAGGTGGTTTCCCAAAGCCTGCTTTCTTTCTGCTCAAAGTTGACTTTGGCCAGCCATTCCCAATTACCTCCCCAATTTGCTTGCATTTGGATTTGGCCTGATTGAACATGGCAAGGATGCCATGACAGCCTCCCTCCGCCAGCTGACTGCAACCACTCCAGGCTCTCCTGATGTACTGACATTTCAGTGCAGGGTAGGGATGCAGGCTGGGGCAGCGGAAAAATCTCGGCACTAGGAGTAAGGACCCTGTGTGGCACGGTGATTAAGAGAACTGCCTCTGCAATCACACTGGCTAGATTTAGATACTGTTGCCATCACTTACTTCCAGAAGGCCATGGGCAATTACTTAACCTCTCTGGTTAAGGTAAGTATTTTCCAACTGATTTTCGCTCTGTTCTTTGCTAGCCTTAAATGAGTGTTGTGGCTACTTTGAGCTTTATTTTTTTCACAAATAAAGGACTGGACTAGACTAGGTGATCTCTCTACCTCCTTCAAATCCAGGATTCCATAGTTCTACTAGACAACAAGGAGACTGATAACATTTTGGTTCACTTTTTTGGTTCAAAGTGTGTCATCCTTTTCTTTGAAGTCTTTCATAACCTACTTCCCCATAAGACAGAGTTAATTACTCCTACTGGGCCTTGTAAAATGGGGAAATCATTAAATAGCATCTTGGGCTTTATAACCAACCCAATCTAGGTTTTTCTTCTGTCACATGCATGTTATGTGCATCTGAGTGGCTTACTCAGCTGAATGTTCAAATTCTTATCAGGTCATGATCTCATGGTTTGTGAGTTCAAGCCCTGCATTGGGCTCTCTGCTGTCAGCACAGAGCCCGCTTTAGATCTTCTGTTCCCCTCTCTCTCTGCCCCTATCCTGCTTGCATGCACACACTCTCTCTCTTTCTCAAAAATAAATATTAAGAAAATTAAATACTGGACTACCATCTGACCCAGCAGTTGCTCTTCTGGGTAAATACCCACCTCTACTGTGGGATAAAAATTAAATCAGTGTCTTGATGATATATCTTCACCCTCATGTTCACTGCAGCATTATCTACAACAGCCAAGACATGAGAACAATCTAGATGTCTGTCAGTGGATGAATGGCCAAAGATAATGTGATATATATACACACCATGGAATATTATTCAACCATAAAAAATAAGGAGATCTTACCATTAACAACAACATGGCTGAATCTTGAGGGCATTGTGCTAAGTCAAAGGAGTCAGAAAGAGAAAGATACATGCTGCATGATCTCACTTATATGTGCAATCTACAAAGAAAGTGAACTCAGAGAAACAGAGTAGATTGGTGGTTGCCAAAGGCAGGAGCAGGGAGATGAGGAGGATGGGTGAAGGCGGTCAAAATTGATAAACTTCCAGTTATGAGTAGGTTCTGGGGATCTAACATACAGCATGGTGACGATAGTTAACAATACTTTATTGTATACTTGAAACACGAAAGTTGCCATAAGAGTCAGTCTTAAATGCTCTCAACACACACACACACACACACACACACACACACACACACAGGGTAACTATGTGAGATGATGTTGATTAAAGCAAAAGAAACGAATGCTCAGGTCATGATCTTGTGGTTCATGGGTTTGAGCCCCACGTTGGGCTCTGGGTTGACAGCTCAGAGCCCGGAGCCTGCTTTTGGATTCTGTGTCTCCCTCTCTCTCTTGCCCCTCCCCTGCTCAGTCTTGCTCTGTTTCTCAAAAATGAACACATGTTAAGAATAAAAAAGAACTGGTTGAAAAGCATTATTGTGATGACTCAGTGAAATTGTATATGTATTGACAAAATGTTTTGCCTAATGAACGTTTAATGATGTTAGCTATTGCTTTGTTTTTATTAACTAGTTTACAAAAAAATAACTTACGAATAAAGTTCACAAATTTTAGAAAGCCTTGTAAATTTCTTTTTTTTAGTTCTGTATATTTTTACATCTCTACATCCCTATGTAGCAACCTCCACATCAAGATATGAAATATTTCAAGCACAATAGAAAGCTCATTTTTGTCCCCTTCCCATCAGTTTCCACCCTGCTCCCCCAAAACTACCAATATTCTGGCCTTTATATATTACAGATTCATTCTTCCTGTTCTTGAACTTCACATAAATATATATTTCTTTAGGGTCTGGCTTCTTTCAATTAACATTATATTTAGTGATATTCATCCACGTTCATCCATGTTTCCATAAGTAGCAGTATTTTGTTCTTCACTGCTATATAATATTCCACTTATTGGATATATGGTGCATATACCATAATTGACATATATGCTATACTATTGATCTACATTTGAGGTGGGGTTTTTTGCTATTATAAATAATCTTCTATGAATACACTTGTGTATGACTTGGGTGCACATAAGCATTCATTTCTTTTGCTATATACCCCAAAGGGGAATTGCTAGGTCATAAGGTTAGACAGATACACCAAGGTTAAGGTGGATACACCAACCAGTTCTCCAAACGATGTGCCGATTTCCATTTCCCACAGAAGTGTGTAGGATTTCTAGATGTTCCACAGCCTTGTCATCATTTGGTTTTCTGAGTCCTTTTCATTTTGGTCATTGTAAGGGGGATTTAATAGTATCTCACAGAACTTGTAATTTGCATTTTCCTGATGATTAATAATCATAATTTGCATTTTCCTGATGATTAATAATTTGATCACTTTTGTGTGCATTTTGTCCATATGGAAATTCTTGCTGATGAAGTGTTGTTTTAGGTCTTTTGTCCCTTAAAAAATGTTAGCTATTATTTGGTATCATTACTATTGTACTTTTTAATGATCTGTATAGCTGCCTCCTCTCCTATGGATTATACTTAAAACAATTTTTTTTAGAGAGATAGAGCATGAGCTAGGAAGAGAAGCAGAGGGGGAGAGAGAGAGAGAGAGAGAGAGAGAGAGAGAGAGAATCTTAAGCAGGCTCCACGCCCAGTGTGGAGCCCCATGTGGGGCTCGATCTCATGACCCTGGTATCATGAACTGAGCTGAAACGAAGAGTCAGACACTCAACCAACTGAGCCAGCCAAGAGCCCCTAAATTATACTTTTTGACCTCAAGGTCTATATGTCATTTATGTATAAATTCTCGGTGCCTAAAATAAGCTTTCTGCTATACATTTGCTGAATTAATTAGCAAATGGCCAAGACCCAGTCAATCATGATAAAATGTCGCCATCTGGTGTCAGTAGGGGTGAATGAGAAATAGGGGAATGCAAAGCCCGTTGCAGACAGTTCATCAGGTTTTCCATTTGAGCTTTTTCCCTTAGACGTGATATTTTAAAATAATTTTTGTGCATTGCCTCTGCATATTTGTTTTTAATTTGCCATAAGTGCTTTCATTTCTTTAAATATGTTTAGAGTTTTGACTTGCAGAGCTTTTTCTTGGGGTGGTTACATTTTCAAAAGCCGAGTGTGATATTTCTAGATAAAACAATCAGTGCTTACAAGATTCTAGCCCTGTGGTAAGTGCTAGCATGTACTCTGAAGTATATTCAAGAGACTTGAGGAGCTTATAGGCAAGGAAAGGAGAAACACAAAAAATCAGATTGAAGTATTGTAATAAATGCCTAAAAGAGGTATTACACACAGAATAAATATTACACTATATGTTAACTAACTAGAATTTAAGTAGAAACTTAAGACATTAAAAAAAAAGATTACACATAGAACAAGGTGGTCATAGGTAAAAATGCTTTTCCATGAGGTATATTGAGGTGGAAGGGAAGTGGTGAAATTCACAGCTCTCAACTCTTTTTTTCCTCTACCCATTACTTTTCAATCAATCTACAGCCAAGAAGAAAGTTTGCAAAGGACTGATCAGGCTTTAAAGCATAATAGTACTCATGAGGCACCTGGGTGGCTCAGTCAGTTGAGCATCCAACTCTTGATTTTGGCTTAGATCATGATCCCAAGGTAGTGGGATTGAGCCCCACTTTGGGTTCTGTGTTGAGGGTGGAGCCTGCTTCAGCTCCTCTCTCTCTCTCTCTCTCTCTCTCTCTCTGCTCCTCCCCCACCACTCACACATGCTCACACTTTCTCTCTCTCTAAAAAAAACTAAAAAACCACAGTAGTTCTCCTTTGCCCACAGATAAAGTCTCTGCCGAGGCTGATGGCAAGGGCTCACATGGTGTAGCCCCTCAGACACTGCCATGTTGTCAGGTGGCACAAGCCTGCGTGGCATTTCCCTCCTGAGAAAGGCCACTGGGGGGGTGTCCTAGACTCACTTTATTCTAAGCCCTGGCATGTTTTTCTTCTTGTACTCCTGGAGAGCAGATATATTCTGGGATTTCTCATGTTGGAGTGCTAAGACCTGAGACTCAGGTTTGGGCTTTGGTGTGAAAGTAGAACATGGGGTTCAGCCTGAGTCACTCAAGTTCTGGGATGGGGTTTTGGGACTTACTTTCTTCTCTGCTTATGCCTCCTCCGGGGAGCCTGTGTATGTGGTAGCTGGTCAAATAAGTATTCCCTGGTCGTCTCCCTACAGCATCTTCATTAAGTTGGTAACTTTTTATCCTCCATTCTGCCAGTTCCCAAAGAGCGCCTGTGACAGCGTCAGTCAACTTCCACACATCCTCCTACATTTTTTCAGACATTAGATTACTACTCAATAAACACATTGACTTCTTGCTACTATGTATCAGGAATCATGCTAAGTGCTGGGTAGACAAAACCAAGAGGAAAGTTAACAGATGATCACAACTCAATGTTCAAAGGGCCATGTAAGAAGCATATGAAGGGAAAATAAGAGCCCACTCCTTCGAGGATATGCACCATGAGTTGAGTTTTCAAAATAAAAAGGAATTAGCAGGTAAGAGTAGGGAAACGTGAGCCATGGACACAGTGGGGGATGGATCTAAGAAGCTGCATCAGTAAATGGCCTGTTGGCAAAGCTAAGGTGTTTGTACTCCACCTTGAATGTGCTGTGGAACCACTGAGCAATTGGAAAGAATGGAAGTAAAAGGATGCCATTTCATATTTAGAAAGTTTGCTGGCAATTATGCAGAAGAGGAGTTAAGGAGGAGCAACATTGGAGGAAGCCATCGAGTATGTCAGAAGGCCATGGTAATAAGTCACATGACGGAGCCTGAACCTCTGCAGTGGGGAAAGGGGCAGAGGGGAAATGAGAGCAAGACAGAGATGTAGTCAGTAAAGATAATTTAGAATTACCATCACTGATGGGATACAGAGGGAAAGGGACAGGAGAGAATCTGGGACAAATCACAGGTTTCTGCCTGAGGTAGATGATGGCCACTTTCAAGAAGGATAATAGATTTGGGAATGCTGGCTTTAGTCACAGTTCTGTCCCTACTTGTTACCCCAACTTCTTTTTGTTTCTGGGGAGGACTTACCATTTTTGGTGTAATAAGGAAAAAGGTTTATGGACATCATGATGTATTTTTGCACTGAATTCCTTAGGTACTTTGATCACTTACCTGTTTACACTGTTCAAGGTCAGAGTACCAGAATGGGAATATATTGCCTCTCAGCTTGATGGCATATGAAGACTTGAGGTTCAAAGATCTAGATCGTCACAGGCAGTCCAGTTTTTTTGTAGACATATCTCTTTAAAGTTTGAGGCAGCAGTGCGGGGTTTTCAAAATATTAAGGTCTCAGACATATCCCTATTTCTTTCCTTCCAACACTTAGTTTTGCAGACCTTGAGTCTCTGTGGAGGAACCAAGCCTAGGCTGTCGACCACTAGTGGTAATTCCTTAAACTGCAACTCCAGGTCTGCAAGTGAGCAGAACCTGACCTTGGAGATTTGGATCTGGATTCTATTGCTTGCCCCACGGGCAGCTCAGAGTTCCAGCTTCAGAATGGTGGTGTCAGGCGCAGCACTCAACTACCCTCAGGTTCCTTCTTCTGAGTAGAGGGAGTCTTACACAGTGGGGAAGAGGACGAATCATGAGCCAGATTGGAAACTGGATTTAAATGTTAGTTCTACTAATCTTTAGCTGTGTGACTTGAAGCAAGTTTTGTGTCTCACTTTCCTTACATGTGACATTAGTTAACCAGCAATTCTTTCTTCTTAGGTATATGATTTGAATCCCCCAAAAGATTTGTTGAAGTCCTAATCCCTGGTACCCATGAAGGAGATGGGTCCTTTCCATATATAATCAGTTAAGATGAGGTCATACTGGAATAGCCTGGACCCTAAATCCAATTACTCATGTCCTGATAAGGAGAGAGAGTTTGGAGACTTGAAGACATGCACAGACTGCCAAGCAAAGTTGAAGACAGGTGTTGGAGTGATGCAGCCATAAACCAAAAAATGCCAAGGATTGTCAGCACCACCAAAATCTGAGAAGAGGCAGGGAAAAATTCTTCCCTTCAGAGGGAGCCTGACTCTGCTGACACCTTGATTTTGGACTTCTCGCCTCTAGAACTTTGGAAGAACAAATTTCTGTTGTTGTAAGGCACCTAGTTAATGGTAATTGTTAGGGCATTCCCTAGAAAATGAATACATTAGGGTTTTTATATTGAGTAAATTAGTGAACATAGGAAAGCACTTAGGAAACTGGCACATGGTAAGTGCTACATAAGTGTTTCTTCTTATTAACCCCTAGAGTCACATAAATGCTAAACAATGGGACCAGATTTAAACTCAGATGAATCACCATGTAATACTGGCTTTGCAAAATGGGCAATAAACAGATTTAAAGGTTTGAAATTAAAATGAAATGTATAGGATGAATGTATCTTTTTTAAATGATTTGTAAGCTTTGGAGATTAGCTGACAAGTTACTGACTCCAATCACAGTGGATAAGCAATTTTACACCCTACTGGTTTTGTTGTTGTTGTTTTGGGGGGGATTTTGGCACCAAGTGGTGGGAAGGTCCCTGAGGTACAAGACTGGGAAGAACCACCAGCAGCATCACAGGGCTAGGAAAGATTTAGGATTTTGTTGAAACAGAAAATGCAGAGATTAGAGCAGGAGATCAGGGATTTGGAGGGGGCAGGGGTACAAGCCTATGGACTTTGCTTGTTTGATTTTCAACACAGGAAAGTGGAGGCTATCAATCAAGATAGGTCCTCTTACTCTACCTCTTACTCTGAAGAATGCAGCAACAGGAAGCCAGATATGCAGGAATTAAGTGGGAATTGGGAAGGGAAATTTAAAAACGTGAAAAATCTATTGTGGGTGCTAAGTGAAGGGATTCCTCTTAGAAAAAAACCCACAAACTGGCCAGAAACTTCCAAATCATGCAAGAGAAGGATTTCCAAAGCTACTCTTCAAGAGAGGAGATGGTTTACAAGAGAGATGCATTTTCTCCTGGGACATATGAAGCTTCTTAAGGGGAGATTTCTCTCTCTCTGTAAATGCTGGACTTGGATTGATTTGTACTTAATAGAAGCAAAAACCATAGTCTCTTTATCACCCTTTTTCTTTTTTTTATTTCTTCTTAGTTACTTAAATCTCTGTCATTATTTGCATCTGCAAATAGCAGTGGAAATGGCTGGAAAACTGCTGGAAATAGCAACGTGGATTTAGAAGACAATATGGACCTAAGAACATAGATCCACAGCTTTGGTTGGGAACCAAAATTATATTATGGAATTGGCAGGGCTGCATGTGTCACATTGGTTCTGAGACATTCTTGAGTTTTCTAGGGGCATCTGGGTGGCTCAGCCAGTTCAGCGTCTGACTCTTGATTTCGACTCAAGTCATGATCCCAGGGTCATGGCACTGAGCCTCATGTTGTCTCTGTGCTGAGCATGGAGCTGCTTGAGATTCTCTCTCTGTCTCCCTACCCCCCCAACTGCTTGCATGGTCTCTCTCCCTCTCTAAAATTAAAATTTTTTTAAATGAGACATCCTTGAATTTCCTAAACTTTGTGGGTGTGGGGCTGGTGCTAGGATAATCCTTTATGTAATTAATCTCTGGATTCTTGGAAGAGTAAGACAAATGTGTGCTATAGTCCTAAATAGCAGGCAGCTTCTGACCCATGGATGCAGAAGATAGCTGGGCACCATGCAGGGACCTGAATGAAAAGACTCAACACATACTTAAGATATTGGGTTTTCTTTATGGAAAAAGACAAAATTAAGATTATGGGGGGGCATTTAATTTACCTGTAGCAAAAGATTTACTTGAAAATGGAGGGAGTTCATATTATTAAATTTTATAGGATGGCTTCAAATTTCAAGATATTTTTAAGGTGACACACTGGTTATTATAGGACTATCATGTAGTTCTCATTAGATAACTTTTTCTGGGTTTGGGTGGATATACTGAATGAATCTGAGTCAAGAGATTTTCCCCCCCTCGGTGTATTTGGCACCATAGAAAAAATACATTTGAAGTAACATTTTCACCTCAGTGGCTTCTGGAATTATAAAAACAGAGGCGTTCGTAGTGGTCCTGAGGTGCTGAATTGCTTTTCTCATTGATCTTAGAGTGGTAGAAAGAATCAGTCAGGCCATCATGAAAACACAGGCAGGACTTTTCTGTTAACACAAATGCTGTCTCACACAGGGGCGGTAGCAGCCTGGCTGGCCACATGTCCTGTCATTAAGTCATTGGGTTAATATGACAACTCACAGAAATATTGGCTTCTAAGGGATCTATTAATATCCTCAGTTTACAGATGAGAAGCCTTAGAGGTGTTAAGTAACTTATATGCCCAGGTCATACAGTTCATAGATGATGGAGATGACATTCAAACCCAGATCCTTATATATAGGTCTACTTATCCAGAGTCTGTGCTCATAACCACGGCCCTGGTCAGTCTCTGTCTTAATTGAATCATCTCTTCCAGCAAAATTGACCACCTCCTTTTTATGCTCTTTATCTATTTAGCCCATCTTATATATCAGGCAAGAGGCTAGTCTTCCCTGCCAGTTGATGAATTCCTTGGAAGCAAAGCTCTTACTAATCATTGTAGCTAACACAATGGTTGGCACAGAGCAGATGCACCACAAATCTCTAATGAATGGATGGTTATTATTATTCTATTCTCTAGACTCTTATAACTAGCAATGTACGCAGCACCTCCACTGCCCTCTCTAGTAGACATCTCAAAGTTACTGTGTCCAAACCATGCTCCCTATATTCCTGGCAGGGTGTGCTTTCCCTAACATCCTTTCCATCTTAGCCAAATGATATCTACTGTCTCCCATTTACTTAGGCCAAAGCCTTAGAGTGTTCCTTGTCTTTTCCTCAAGTCTCACATCCACCAGTAAATCCTATAAATTCTACTTTCAGTATAAAATTTGAACCCTACCACTTACCGCTTTCACTGCTACTGTTCTTGTCCAAACTATGCCTGTCACCTGGACAACAGTATCAGCCTGTCCAGTGGTCTTCCATCTTTGTTCCCCTACAATCCATTCTCATTCTTTGCATGCCTCTATAATTATAGTGAGATGATATATCGATTTTTTGAATGATAGACTCTAAGGGATCCCCTTTGTATTCAGAATTTTTAAAAGCCCAAGTTTTTCCAAAGGCTTATAAAAATCTCCATGATTTGCCCCCTCATGTCCCACCTCCTACTAGCTTCACCCTCACTTTCTCTGTTTCCATCTTGCAGAAGCTGCTTTCAGCTCTCAAATAAGCCAAGCACCAGCCTTGTCTCAGAGACTTTGCACTTACTATTCACTCTAGAATGTCTTCCTTGTTATGTGCATGACTGACTCCATCAACTCTTTGAAGTCTGTTCAAATATCTCCTTCTCTGTGAGCCTTCCTTGCTGGCTCTCTGTCCTATCCCTGGAGTGCTCTGTATACTCCCCCTGATTAATTCTTCTTCTAGGCATTTGTCACCTTTTAGTATGCTATATAACTTAAACAATAATTTATTTTGTTCACTGTTTGTTTCCCCTCACTATAATATAAGCTCCATGAAGATAAGATTCTTGTCTCTTGTTTGCTGCCATTTCTCTAATATCTAGAACAGAATCTGTTACCTGATAAGTATTTACTAAGTGCTCTCTGAGTATATGAAAGAAAAGGCAAAGAAACTCATCATGTAGTTTGGGCACTGTACATTCTGATCTACTGGATGGGGTGTGCTCTACCCATGTTTCCAGCTCTGTGATCCCATGACCATGGGCTCCTAATTGAGATGCCCCTCTTACTCATTTACAGGCAGATATTCACTAAGAAACTTCAGCCTGAGGGACTCAGGGTTCAGCTCAGTCCCCTGTCTGTCCTCCCCACCCTCTTGAATGCAATAATTTAGAAGGAAAGAAAAGAAATGAAAATCCATGATAACAATTATTTATATAGAGCAAAAATTATTTACATAGAATAACTGTTTGCTGGTGAGTTCAGTAACAACTTTCTACAATCAGAAATTAATCACATACAATTTACCGTCTCTCGGTTCATGTAATAGTCTTCTCCATAATAAGCATGCCCCTTTCCTGCTCTTTCTGAGCCCATTTCTCTTCCTTTACAGCCTCCATTTTCAGATGATGAACATGGCACTTACTGCAGGAGAAGACAGAAACCCTATTACTCCCTTGATGTTCCTCCCCCACCCCTGTATACAAATAGGATCATATTTTGTATTCACTTGAACATTTTGTTCTTTTTGTCTCAAAATGAGCTATTTTTTAAGTGTTTTATTTATTTTTGAGACAGAGAGAGACAGAACATGAGTGGGAGGGGCAGAGAGAGAGGGAGACACAGAATCTGAAGTAGGCTCCAGGCTCTGAGCTAGCTGTCAGCACAGAGCCGGACACAGGGCTTGAACCCACCAACGTGAGATCATGACCTGAGCTGAAGTCGGAGGCTTAACCAACTGAGCCACTCAGACGCCCCATAAATGAGCTATTTTTAAATGTTTATCTGTCCACCTGTACTTTTGATTCTATCCGCTTAAGGATTTGCTTCCTCCATGATCTCCCCTTTTGCATTTTTAATGTTTCCGGCTCCCCTTGCTCCTTCTCCTCGGGTTATTTAACTTGATGATGTGTGCCAGCACAGCTAGCACGGTGTCTGGCGAACAGCAGGGGCTGGATATGTGTTAGTTTGCCTCGTCTACTGCTTGGAGTCTCCCTTATACACAGAGAAAAACTCACATCTTTTGACACTGATTCTCCCCAAACTGCCACATGCTTTCTTTACAACTCAAGCTTTCTTTCCATCTCATCAACATTCTGTAGTTTGTCTCTTTCTTCGTTCCAACTTGCTTATCTAATTTTCACCCCACATTTCACTAAGCCATAGGACTTAGCAGTCTCCCACTAAAGACACAGGGAAACTCTTCATCCTTTGACTTTAGGCTCTGACATGTGAATTGCTTTCACCAATGGGTGTTAGCTGACTTGAGACATTAGGCGTGGTGTGCCCCCGGCAGTTGGGCTTGCCTTCTTATACCTTTGCAATTACTGCATGGCTAGCCCCACAGGGCCCTGGAGGAGAATGAAAGACATGTGGAGCCCCAGCTGCTCCCACTGCCCCACAGATCACCAGGGAGAAGCAAAGCCACTCAGCCAAACCCAGACAAGATCAGCTTCTGGAAATCTAGACTCTCTCCAGATGCATCAGCGCAATGCATGTCTACTGTTGAAAGTTACCAACGTTTTGTTATTATGTAGGAGTGATAGAAATACCGATGGATAGAAATACATCTTCTTTTACTCCCTTTCTTCTTCCTTCTTTTTAAAAAAATACTAAAAAATTTTTTTTTAATATTTATTTATTTTTGAGAGAGAGAGAGAGAGACAGAGAGAGAGCAGGGAGGGGTAGAGAAAGAGGGAGACACAGAATCTGAAGCAGGCTCCAGGCTCTGAGTTGTTAGCACAGAGCCCAATGCTGGGGCTCAAACTCACAAACTGTGGGATCATGACTTGCGCCAAATTCAGACACTCAACGGACCGAGCCACCCAGGCTCTTCTTCCTTTTTTTTGACTCTATGCATCCCTTCCCCTCAGCTCTATTCTAGACAGTATACTCATGTAGAAATGACTGGCTTTGGCATCAAAGTCCTGATTTTGAATCCATTCCACTAAGGACTATAAACTGAAAAAGTGACTTCGTTCCTTTCAGTCTTGGTGTTTTTAATCTGTGAAATAAGATTAATGTAACACATTTTCATAAGTAACACATTTTCATAATTAAGTAAGCTTGTTAAGCATGCAGCATATAATGGTCAGATTATACTCAACAAATGAGTGGTAAATGATATGGAGGAATCACAAACTGAGGGAGAGCAGGTGACTACTCATTCTAGTTCCTGCCCCTGCCCCACCCATCCCATTTCTTTCCCCTCAAACTTCGTCGTCTTCAGCTCAGGTCTTCTCATAATGTGTCCTCGCTGCCTCCAGTATGTGATAAAGATGGTTTTTCTCATTCCCTTCTTGGCTATAACCATTCTCCAAGGACAATTCATTGTAAAGAGTGCTTTTTATGTTCAGCTTTCCCGTGATCTTTAAAATCTGTCTCCTGTATGCGTATGTGTATGTGTGTATATACATAATACTAGTTTGGTCTTTAATTGGGAGCATTTAATCCATTTATATTTAATATAATATTTATATATTTAGGGTTTTAGCTACCATATTACCATTTGTTATTTACTTGATCTTCCTTTTTATATTCATTTTTCTATCTTTTGCTGCCTTCATTTGTGTTAATCTTTTATAAGTTCATTATTTTCCCTTTACTATTCTTTTAGTTGTTACCCTGAGATCACAACACATCTCCTTTATTACTGTCTAAAAAAACAGTACTTCTCCACTTTCCCAACAATGCTAGAACCTCAGAACATTTTAACTACACCCACTGTCTCATCTTACACGTTATTGGCATGTATTTTGAATTTCATAAGACATTATATTCATATCAATCAGTATTGATTTATATTTATCTACATGTTTACAGTTCTGTGGCTTATTATTTCCTGAATTTCTATATTTCCATCTCCTACTCAATATTGCCAGAGGTTTTAGTCATCTTTTCATAGAAGCAGTGTTTTACTCTGCTAATGTATTTTTGGTCATTACTGTCCATTTATCTCCTTTCTATATTCTATATTAAATGAAAATTTAAAAAAATTCATAAGCTGATAATTTAACTACTTTTTTGGCTTTTCCTATTGTCACCCTCTATACACCATTTTCACTGCATTCCGCAAGAACCAATAAACAATATTTACATTTCATTTTAGTTCCAAGTGTTAGAAACTTTGTATGTGACCTCTTCTTTAATGCAAGAGTTATGCATGTGAAGACTTAAAATTCTCCAAACATAGTCATTTAAAATTTTTGTTGTTGTAGTTTTTCAAATAAAATGTCATGGTCAGTGAACATTACCTATATAATATGCATTCGCTGTTTGTTGAGCCTTTTTTAAATGTTTATTTATTTATTTTTGAGAGAGACAGAGCACAGGCAGAGGAAGGGCAGAGAGAGAGAGAGGGAAACACAGAATCCGAAGCAGACTCCAGGCTCTGAGCTGTCACCATAGAGTCCGACAGGGAATTGAACTCATGAACTGCAAGATTATGACCTGAGCTGAAGATGAATGCCTAACCACCTGAGCCACCTGCTATTTGTTGAATATTACTTTATTACACTCAATAGTAGCAATTATTTTAAGTGTTTTATATTTGTTTGAGAACATATATTCTATAATTGTGAGGCATGGATTTTCCTGCCCATAGTTACTAAACTGTGTTGTACAAATATGTATTCTCATTGGTTTTTCCATTTGCTCAATCAATAACTGGGGAAGGTGTATTCACATGGTTCACTAAGGTGATGGGTTTGTCAATTCTCCTATGTATTTCTACCAATTTCTTGGTATATAATCTGAGGCTACTCCATTAACAACATAGAAATATAGACTTGTTATACTTTGCTGGTGGATTAAACTTTTAAGTACTTACTTCTCATTAGGCTTTTTGAAAAAAAAGTTTTGTCACTATTAAGATAATTCCCTTAGCTTCTTTAGGTTAGTATTCTCCTTATATATATATATATATTCTTTCCATTCTTTTAATTGTTCATTATTTTTGTGTATCTCTGGTATGTGGCCCATTGCTCGAATTGACTTTTGAGCCCACCTTAATAATCTCTATGATTTAATCAGTATCTTGTCTGTTTTCTTCATGTATTTGGGCTTTCTGCATCTTTTAGTTCTATTTGTCCCCTCTTTAGATGCTTATTCTTTGCCTTTCTCTGGACAATATGAGTTAGTTTCCTACTTTTTGTTTTTAAATTCTTATTTCCAATTTTCCCTCCACTATTTATGATATTATTTGATCAAATTTCTTGTAATGAGGATCCTCGATACTGTATAGTGCATACTTAATTTAATAACTTAATAGTGTGTACTTAATATCCAAGGTTAATCAACATCTTCTAGCTTTTGTCCTGAACAATTGGTGAGTGCTAAAACACTTTAGTTCTGAACACCCTATCCCAACTTACATGCTATTTCTATTCTCTACTTTAGTAGTTTATCCAGGATATAGTTTCATTGTAGTAGAGGGCCTCTCAAAATATCTCCTCAGAGGTAGAGAAGGAAGCAGATGTCTTCTTCCTGTTTTGTGGATCCAGTTTTCTGTTTTAGTATTGATGTTTCCTGGCTCAAGGTTAACTCAATGTTTGGGTACTTCCAACTACCCCCCAGGTCTTTAGCCTTGAACCATTTCTCTGTAGAACTTTTGTAGAGATTCAGTAAGTGAGCTGAAGCACCAAACAGTTGCCATAGCCCTCTTCCTGAGGTCTTCCCTTCCCTGAAGGATCTTTTAAACTCTTAAGGGATCATAAGATGTACAACTAATGGAGGAACCACAGAGCGGTAGTCTTATGGGAAATCCTGGGAATTTGATTTGTTACCTTCCTGTACAAATGGCCTTTTGAAACTTGTCATATTCTGTACAGATCATTACTAAGACTTATACTCTACTTAAATGAAGATTGTTATTTTTCACACATCTCTGCAGAGGGTAGGGTCTTCTTGCTCCAGCTACCTACTACTTCTGCTTGTGGGTGTAAGTCTTTGTAGAAGTTCTGTTCTTTGCCTCCCAGTCTCTCCACAGAAGAGTCCCCATCCTTACAGATCTCCAAATAGTCTAGTCTGTATGTGAGTGTGTGTGTTTAAATAAAATTGTGGGGCTCCTGGGTGGCTTAATTGGTTGCGTGTCTGACTTCAGCTCAGGTTATGAACTCACAGTTCATTAGTTTGAGCCCAGTGTCGGACTCTGTGGTGACAGTTCAGTGCCTGGAGCCTGCTTCAGATTCTGTCTTCCTCTTTCTCTGTCCCTTCCCTGCTAGTGCTCTCTCTCTTGTTCTCAAAAATAAACATTTAAAAACTTTGTTAAAAAAAAAAAAACCCAAAAAATCAAATTGCATTCCCTCTTCTTCCATTTTACCTGAAGTTCCATGAGCATGCACACACCAGAAGAACAGGAACTATACATTATGGAATATCCTTACTTTTGCTCCCCTGGCAAGAATTCTCCATTTCTTGTTATTAAGGATAATTTATGACTTTTATCTAAAGAGAGTTCAAAGCTTGTCTTTGCCTCCTTCTCAGGGCTTCCCCAAGGAGGAATCAAGTTAAAAGGAGACAGGTTCCAAGTTTAACAAACAGTTATGTTCCGCCAAAATGAAGGTTAGTGAGTACACGGGTAGGGCACCCACTTTTTTGGCTTACTTTTAGTTTGTTCCTCTCCCACAAATCAGATTAAGGGGTCAGTCAGCCAACATCACTAGAAATTTAAGGAGACAGAAAAAAAATTACATGTAGATTTCTCTCAGAAGAGTTATTGTGGCTAGAAGAAATACTTTGGTCAGTTGAGGGAGACGTTAGAGATAAAACTAAGCAAAAATATCAGTATGGAAGACTACTAAATTACTAATGTGCATGGCATATCATAATTTACTATTTTTCAGTACAGCTTTCATTGTACAAAACCACCATAGGCTCAGATTAATGCTCATCTGGAATGGTGACCTTCCTGGGAGCTTGGTGAATCAAAACGACTTAGGAAGGGGTGCACATTAGCTTCTTTTCCTCACACAAGAGATGGTCTGGAGGTTGCTGTCTGACACATGAAAATTGGACCAAATGGTCTCTGCCAATATGGCAGGACCTAGTGGGGCATTTTCTTGTTCCCCATTTTGCTGCTTGGTAGAAAGAATGCATGTTATTTTAACTGACTGAGCCACCCAGGCATGTAAGTATGCATGTTATTTTAGATTCTTCAGTTGGGTTGGGCTTTGGAGAAAGAGGCTTTTTTTTTTTTTTTTAGCTTGCTTTGCTTCTAGTACTTTGATGTTAACCCAATCAATGCAACTCTCCATGGAGTTCACCTGAGATCACTAGATTCTACTTTAGACTTTGAGGCCTAAGATCGAGATAATAAAATTACATTCTGCCTTTATGCCTTTCCATTTATTTCTCTTGGGTAACTGGGATGAAGAAGAGGCTGAATATTCCTCAGTTATTCCTAAACGAATGGCCAAAAGCTCCCAGAATCATTTTAATTTCATAACATCATTAGCATGTCACTTCATTTCCAACAATCTAACAGATTTAAGTTGGTTTATTTTATAGCTTCTTCCAAGTATTATTAAAATCTTGCCTCTCTAGTCTCCAGGAAATTTAATTTAGTACTGTATTCCAGAGCCCCAGTATTCAACTGTTTACAAAGTTTTGTAAGTTGTATAGGGAGACCCTTCAGAGCAGGAAGGGTAACCTGTGCCCCAGCACGTGACCACGTTTGGCTGTACTGCTTCTTGTTACTGCAGGTTCCTCTCTTCTGCTGTAAACTGTAGTTCTGCTCACACTCAGGTTTACGACATAGCATGCCCCTCCACAAACCTCAGAAAATACGGTGTTTTACAAGAAAGCAAAATTTAACATCAGCAAATGAAACTTTGCAGGGCGTTCAGCAATAAAAACAATTTGATGTTCCAACAGACTGGCCCGGTCTCTCCAACTCTCCCTCATGTACACTCTCTTGACAGTTTCTCACTGCAATGATGCAGGTGCATCCGTGAATAAAGTCGCTATCCTATTAAAACAAACATATTATCTCCAGAATTTTATTAACTCCCATAATTGGTGTGAGCTTGGAGAAATCTTTTGAGGCTACGACATTTCACCTGGGACAAACTGTGCTTTGATGCTCTGTGGGTCAGAAATGTCTGCACATTATAGGAGGGTCTTCTGCAAACCAGAGGCACAGATCTTACCTCAGTATGCATCGTCTCCACCTGGGGCTCTGGTAACCAGGCCAAGCCTTCTCCAGCCTCATGGGAAACTACTCTGTACTCCCTGTTCTCTTTGTATGAACCCGAAGCCTTGGAAAGTGAATCCATAAAATGGAAAGTTCCAGAAACCAGGGAACATGGCTGCCAGTGTTACTTTTATTTATTTCATATGTGTATATTTCCAGGACAATGACTGACTGGTATTAAAACGGGACTGGTCAGTTGGAATACCATTACTGACCCAAATGAGAATGGCCTTGCTACCCCACCTGTATTCTCTGTACGCACTGGCATGTAAGGGGTTAAGAGCTCAAGAAACCAGGCACGAAAGACAATGGCCCTTCTCATGCTTTAATCCCATACCCTGTGCTCCATTTAGGGAGGACTTTCATCCAGTCCTTGCCAGTCCCACAAGCAGAGCAGGTGAGGTTAATAATCATTCAGCCTCATCGCCACAGAACCTTTATCAGGCAACACAGATCCTACCATCAGGCCATGAGATACTACTATTTAGTTCTCAAGTACATAAAAATGAAAATCACATAAGAAAAAGCAAACAACGCAAATACATGAAAGCCATTTACTCCTGGTAGATTCTTCAGGGTCCCAGGTGCTGGGGTTCATAATGTTCCCTGATATCAGAGAACTGAGGCAGGGAGAATAGGGGCTGGGTGTCAGAATAGTCTTGATGGCCTTAGCCAACAGCAACAGCTTTTCAAAAAACTTTTTTTTTACCATAATTTGGTCTCAGATCTTCTTGTTTTCTTCATGTAAATGAAGTGACGCAATCAGGATTCTAGAATTATTATAATATCTATGTAAGCTGACAACTGTTCCAAAATCCCTTCACAAACCCACGAGAAGAGGGCAGGATGGGTGGGCTTGAACATGGGTGGGAATGTAAATGATTTCATGACTTGATTATGCTTTACCGAATCCCCCAGCACCCAACTGGTATACCTCACTTGTAGCAGAAGTGCTAGGGGGAAACCAAGAGGCTGGTAGAACAGTAGGAAGGCTGGGCATGGGAATCCTAACAGGAAAACCTCCCGCAAGGAAAGAGGCTTCTGACTAGGTCCTCCTTTCTAGCAGGATCTGGCACCTGACACCGTTTTGGCACTGGGGAAGGGAGCAGCCTGACAAGGTCCATGTGGAACAGCCTCAAGGCCCACCCCCCCCCCATCAAACACTTTTCCCATCTCTCCCCAGGATTGAAGGAAAGTGCATGGTGAAAGAGCGAACCAGTGAGATTTGTACAGTCATCCTGTGAGTGTGTGGCCAAGCCATCAGGATGCAAATCTCCTGCCTGGAGTTCCAGGCTATGTGCTTTTAAGAGTTGAGCCCAGTTAGGACAGAATCCTAAAGGCTGGTCCCTTGCCACACCTAAAGGGTTGTCCTGGGCAACTTAATACTCGAGGCTGTTAAGCAGTCTTTAGGATATGAAACAGCCAATTTTGGGTAAAACAGAATGGCCACGACCTCTTAAGTCTTTGAAATCTCCTACTTCATACCCATGAGGTAGAGGCAGGAGCCTCCAGTCAAGGAGAAGCCTCCACCCAAGTTGTACTCTGGGCCCAAACTCTCCTCCAGGTGGAGAAGGTTGACAGGTTCCACCTGGGGGATTTCATTCAGCTGTGGGAAGAGGTGACAGTCAGGGCAACGCCCTAGAAAAGGTCTTCCGGAGCTGACGAGAGGGCTTCTCCTGGCCCGTCCCCGGGGAAGGGCTGAATGCACATCTCCCACGGGAGCCGAGCTAGGAGGTTTTTTCTGAGTGGGTCCTCTGGTGCCTGATTAGGTGATAGCCCCTGCTGAAGCTTTTTCCACAGGTGGGGCACGTGAACGGCTTCTCGCCAGTGTGTGTTCTTTGATGCCGGACAAGGTGGTCCCTCCGACTGAAGCTTTTCCCACATTCGTTGCACCGGCAGGGCCTCACCGAGGCGTGTCCCCTGAGGTGCTTGGCAAAGGCGGCGCTGTGGTTGAAGCACCGTCCACACTCGCTACAGAGGTAGAGCTCCTCTGCTGCGTGCGTCTTCCGGTGCGCCAGGTAACGCCGGTGGTCACTGAAGTCCTCTCCACACTCTCCACACAGGTAGGGTTTGCCTCCCAGGTGGATTCTTTGGTGCGTTGTCAGCACAGATTTCTGGCTGAAGCTCTTGCCACAAATAGTACAGAAGAAGGGTTTTTCCCCCGTGTGTGTCCTCTGATGCCGGACAAGGTCCGAAGTCCAGCGGAAGTGTTTTCCACAATCGTCACATCTAAAGGGTTTCTCAACAGGTGGGGTTCTCTCAGCCTGGACCAGAGGGGAGGTCTCATCTGAATTCCTCCGGTTTAGGGGAAATTTATAAGAAGTGCCCATTTTGTGAATCTTCTGGTGTCTGGCAAGATGTGAGCTCCGAGTGTAACTTTTTCCACACTCCATACATTTATATGGTTTCTCTCCTGTGTGAGTCCTCAGGTGTCTAACAAGGTGGGAGTTACAAGTGAAACTTTTTCCACATACGGCACAGTCATGGTGTCTCCCTAAGAGGGGGTAGACTGGCATGGTTTCCTGAAGATTCGATAAACTATTGACTTGAGAAATATTTGTACCAAACTGTCTTTCGTTAAGTCTATTTGGATCATCCTCAAAGACTATTTCCCAGTCTGGAGTCTGATGGATTTCTGGATCTCCCAAAATAGATCTATGGAGATCCTCCAAACTTACATCTTCTTGCTCAAGGTACTCTTCTTCATCTTCGCTCCTGTCTCCTGTAGAGAGGGTGAGAGGGGAAAAGGGGAAATTATAGAGGTAACGCTGCCTTCTACACAATGGCGGGATCTTTAAACAGTCTTGGGAAGGCAAGACCATATAGAGAGAAGCCCACATTTCATACCGTAGAGGCTGGGAAAGAAGGAAATAACCAGTCAACTGAATTCTGTCATGTGCCAGGCACTTTCTGATACGTTATCTTGTACTGTCAACACTTAGTATGGACAAAGGTTATCATCCCCGTTTCGGAAATGCGGAGACTGAGGACCAAGAGTTTAAGTAACCTGCTTAGTAACTGACGAGAGCTGCAGTTCCAAAGTTCTGTTTTCACCATTTGGCACAACATATCCCTCACAAGAAGGATGGGAGGGAAAGAGGAGGGTGAGGACAGAAGACTCTGGCATTCAGAGGAAGACAGGGGTAATGGCCGACAGGCTGGAAGAACCAATGAGAGGGGCACCCCAGAGCTGGAGGGGGGATTGCCAGCTCTGCGGAGGGAGATTCCTTTTGTCATTCCTCACCTGTGTAGGTAAAACTCAGGATTTCTGGCTCTTGAGGCTCTTGAGGCTCTGGGATATCTGGGACCAAAGGCTCTTCCTCTCTAACGTGGGAGATCTCATCTAGTCTGGGGATTGGAAATGCTGCTCAAGAGAGGGAAAGCGGGACATTACGATTGGTTCAGCGATTCCCTGCGCTAAGACCTCTCCTGCCAGGCAGGCTGCAGAACAAAGGTACAGCCTGGTCAGTGGACCAAAGCGGGTCTGTTTAGCTTGATCACCTCTCACCAAATCCTGCACATTTCTTGCCCTTCATCTGTAACTCAATAGTTGTAGACTGCTAATGCTCTCTTTCCCCATATACGAGTAAGAGACCATCTGCTACTGCTGGTCTCAAAACTCACACGCTGCCTCAGATAGACTAGAGCTGTCATATTATCATTTTCGTTTCTTGTTAGAAGTTTCCAATCACTTTCTAAGCGTCTTCTTTTCCCTTGAACTTGAAAGATACCATGTTCTTGAGCTAATCCTTCAATCTCATCAGTGGGGGAGGCGTAAGAGAAAAGTGATGCACACAGTCTAAGGTCTAAGCCTGCCCCCACCCCCTCGTAATTTCCAACAGGAAAAAGATCTCTGTGCTCAGGACACTCTGGAAACACTTGAAATTCCTTACACAAAGAGACCACAATTCCGCAGTCTTCTTCCAAGACATATTCTCCATAGAACTCTTTCTGTGTTGGGTCCATATCGCTCCACTGGTCCTGGGAGAAGCACACGGCCACGTCCTTGAAAGTTACCAATCCCTGAAATGACACAGGCTTCAGTGAAGATGGGATGCTTCATGGAGCCTATTTCGTTCCTGGGGTGAAGGTTACGCCAGGAGACAAAAGGAACTCTGGCGGGACTCTGGGCTCCCTTGCAGAAAATCTGTTTCACCCTAGGCTGCTGCTCCCCGACTTCCTACTTTTGCACAGGCCCTCCCCTGTACCCTCCAGTCCCCCTGCTTTCTTTCAGGGCCAGCCTCTGCTCTTCTTTTGGAGCATACCGGTGAAAATACAAGAAAAGTCTTAAAAGTCATCATTAACTCTCTCTTTGAGGCTCTCATGCCACTTACATTCCTGCAAGAATTCACCTTTTCTAGAAAGTGGTCCCTAACCAAGCTTCTTTGTCGACTCACACAGTTGACACAGCACGCGGGGACCCCTTCCTGCCAACTAGGGTACAATCTGAAACCACGACGAACGCTACGGCTTTTCTCTCCAGCCTCACAGGGTGGCCACGCTGACAGTGTCGTATGGGCCACGGCTTGACTGAACGCAGTCCCTGGAAGGGACCATTCTTACCAGTGACTATCAAGTTAATTCCTAAGAAAACAAAAACAAGCCCTCCTCATTCAGCAACTCACTCAAGCTGTGCAAGAGTGTTCCAAAATAATTGCTTTCGGTTAGTCCCTGTCTCTGGGCAGCGGCAAATAAAGCGGCCCTGGAGCGTAACAATCTGACCGCTACAATTATGATTTCACATGCAGCTCCTCCCGCCCCAGACCATCTAGAACTGAGAACTTCAACGGACAAGGAGCGTGGGAACTGGTGTCCTGCCCATCCTGAGGGTGTGAAGTGTGAGGTCTGGTGTGAGGTCCCAGCTAATGGCTGCTGCCTCTTCAAGTTCTCTGTGCGCAGAGGGAAACTAGAGCACACCTGTGAAAGAGCAGTAAGAAGGGCAACCATGTCTGGGTTTCCAGGGCTCCTCTCTTCAGGAAGGTCTGGATCCTGGGGCACCGGAACCTCTGAGAAGTAAAGAGGGCAGCTATCAGCAACATGCAAGGACCCCCACATATCAGGCAAACAGGTCTCATCGTCTTCAGTAGGAATTGAGAAATGGGCAGCTCAGGTCACCCCAATGCCACCATTGGGGTCACTACTGGAAGGCCAAGAGAACCACCAAAAATACTGCCATGTCAGCTGGCTCTGCTTCTGGGGCACTCTAGCTAGCACGGTCTCCTCACAACGCCCTGGATTCTGTGACTGATTCCCACGGTGCTCTACCCAGCCTCCTGAGGATGGGGGACACCACACCCTCCCCGCCCTCTGCCCGCCACAATGCTCCCTTCCCACTGAGGCTTCCCACCACTCTGCTGTAGGGACTGGAACTCCAATTCATGGCACAGGCCCGGCTCCTCCGGTGGCCCTGGCTCCGGGCTCAGTGTGGCCTCCTCATAGGACTCCTCGGGAGTTGAGGTCTGCACGGCATGCTGCAGTTCACTAGGCGATTCGGGCTCTGCTCCTGGATGCACTGTCTCCTCGGACAGGACCTCCTGCCCATGAATGTGGACAGTCACCTGGGAATAATTCCAATTTCTAGTCAGCATGGAGTCCAGAGGAAAGTCTCGGCTGTCGTCAGGGCTTATTTAAGGAGAAGCTGCCAAGAGAAAAGTTCCCAGAGGGTCCCAGAGGAGGGGACGCTCCGGGTCCACTGGGGTGTACGTGAGAGCTGTCAAAGGTGATCTTCATCAAGACAAGGCAGGGATATTCGGACGCCGCACAGCTTGCTCACTTTCCTCAAGCCTGCCCCTGCCACCCAGGGCTCCAAGGTGCCCATCTTTCCCATCTCCACCTCTCCCACCTGCAAGCTCTCTTTGCTGTTTATTTCCCTGTCTTATCGTCCTGGGAAGACAGGGGGCCCCTGTGACCGAGGGTCTAGGAGAACCTCTGAGTAAGTCACAAAACTGGAGGTTCAACATCCACAGAAGGGAAACCAAAGCCGTACAACCTATGGGTGCTGAGGTCTCTAAGATGGTTGCTAGGCAGGTGTTTCAAAAACCAGAAAGTCATACTCATTCACTCACACATACACACACACACACACACACACACACAAACATACACACTTCTGCCCCGTATAGTAGGTGCAACCCACAAGCAGAGCCGATTAGTTTTAAAGGGTAAATTACAGGGGCCCTGTATGCCCTCCCCGCAAATCCATCCTTCCAGCAGAAGTCCCCCTCCACATCACACAGATCAGGACTCCCCCTCCTCACCCACCGCCTTGGTCTCCTGGGTTGTTTCTGCAAACCCTCCACCAGCGTCACAGCCTCCTCGCCGCTCTCGGGCCGCTGGCCCCGCACCCAGCTCTGCAGCTCTCCGGGCAGGACGGTGAGGAACTGCTCCAGCACCAGCAGCTCTAAGATCTGCTCCTTTGTCCGCCTTTCTGGCCTCAGCCACTGATGACAAAGTTCTCGCAGCCGAATGAGGGCTTCTCGGGGGCTTGCTGCTTCCTGGTAGCGGAAGCGCCGGAAGTTCTGGTGTGAGGTCTCGAGCACAGGGTCATCTCTCTGTAAGACAGACTCTGGCCTACAGGTGAGGTCATCTTCCAATTTCACCATCAGGATTCCCTCTTCTTCCCAAAGATCCTGGTCCTCTGGTTCCAAGGCTGTAGCCATTGTTTGGCTCTGGGGGTGGAGAGGGGGTCTCACACCATCTAGAGCTCACAGTGTCATTACCCCTCAGTCTCAGCCTGGGCACCTCGAGGAGTTTCTCCCAAGGGACCTGGGGCAGAGAAGTAGAGACAGACAACAGTGTAAGCATGAGATCACACACAGGGACAACGGTTCTCAGTTCAGGCATAACCCCGCACACGTAACACCTCCTCGAACTATTAAATCCCCTGCCGTTTGTCTCCACAACCTTCAGCCCTAAGCTAGATTTGCCTCAAATACGATGATCTATGCCTGAAGGTATGTCCTCTTACCCTTCTACCTAGGCTAGGTTCACATCCCACAGAAAATAGAAAAAAACTGCATTTCTACTTCATGAAACCTGTAATCTGGTGAAGACAAAGGACTCTGTTAGCCGCCTGCTGGACCAGTTGTGCGGCCCATCATGTTACACATGTTTACAGACACACCAGGATGCATGGTCTGAGAAGAGACACATCAGCCAGGTGGAAATAGAGGGGGAAGCCTTTATGAAGGTTCATTTTGCACGGACTCGCTCTGAATCCCTCTGTACAGTGGAGACTCTCAGAGATTGGAGGGGCAGACTACACGAGTCAACAGTGAGGGAAGCCACTTGCCCAGTGGCTGGCACAGAGGCAGCCTTCCCCTAATCAGGTCATCTTAAGAGGAACAACACCCTCAAACGCAGGTGTTTAGAACTAAATTCATCATGCTCCCAAATCTACCCCTCCTGCTGGGATCCTGTCTTGGCTGAGATCATCACTTGTTAAGTAAACACTCAACATTGTGATCTTTGGACTCCACTCGGACCCTTCCCCATTGCTTACAGCTCCTTACACCAGTTTTCCCTGTTAAGCCTCTCAGCTCTGTTTCCTCCTCTCCTTTCCCACAGACTCCTGTGCTCTCGCCTGGACCAGGAGTAAAGTGCAGCATAATTATGGCAGAGCTTTTGCAAAACAAGTAACACACATCACTCTTCTGGATACTTTAATTTAGCTGATTTAGGAAACCGTATCTTTAGAAATGCCACATGAAGTTCTGATATGCATCATGGCTGAGAAAACACATAGGGTGAGGGCCCTGGTGTCAGACTGTCGGGGTTTAAATCTACCTTTACTGTTTACTAGGAGTGAGGCCACAGCTCAGTTCCTATATTCCTTATGCCTGTTTCCATTTACAGCTTGGGGGGAGTTATGGCATCCATATAACCCTTGTGTGACCACAAGGGTTAAATGTATCACAAGTTATGAAGGGCTCAGAAGAGTGAAGGCACCCCAATGTTAACTACTATCTTTTTAAATTATAGTCTCAACTGCACTGCTCACATTTGAAAATACTTCTGTTAGTAACATCAGCTCTAAAATCCTTGGCAAGGCGTGTGGAGCTCTTCACAATCAGCCCTCAACTGGTTTTTCAAGCCTCATATCCTACCCTTTTCTGAGTCTTACCGACTATAAAGGGTGCATTGCTCATCTCCTGAAAGGGTTGGGGGATGGGTGGTCCCCATGCCTGCAGGAAGGCTTGTCCCTCCTGGTGCTGCACAGTGTGCTCCCCTCATCTTCATTCAGGTGATTTACACTTGAGGGATCTACTGGTTACCACGGGCAGATCTCAAGATTGACCGGCATTCTTGACAAATGTGGTCACATCCCTTCCCTATTTAAGATCCTTAATCATTCCCTCCCGCCCCCGTCTTGTAAGTGACATACAAACTTCTAAGTATTATATATTAGGCTGACTTTCATCGTGTTATTCCTTTTGCCCTCCTTGCCAGTCCTTTCAAACACGCACACATTGTGCATGCATGTGAAGCACGCAAAAGCCCTAACTAAGCTTTTTGGCTTTAGAATATGTTGTTCCTTCTGGTTCTTTTTTTTTATTTTATGTTTTTTATTTATTTCTGAGAGACATAGAGAGACAGTGCAGTAGGGGAGGGTCAGAAAGAGAGGGAGATACAGAATCTGAAGCAGGCTCCAGGCTCTGAGCTAGCTGTTGGCACAGAGACCGACATGGGGCTTGAACCCACAAATTGTGAGATCGTGACCTGAGCCGAAGCCAGAGGCTTAACTGACTGAGCCACCCTGGCGGCCCCCCTTCTGATTCTTTACTCTTCATTAAGCTTTGCTTATGAGACAGTTCATACTTCATGTATTCTGAGAGGTCTTCTTTGACCCCACTCCCCTTACCCTGAAAATAGCTAGAAACCACTCTGCTTCTCCAGCAACCTAGGCACAGCTCGGTCACACTAGCGGTGGTATCACACGGCCACTGTTTATCCTTCTAATGTCACTCCTTGAAGTTAGGGACTGTTCCCCAGCAATCTCCAACTCATGTAATAAAGTGCTCAGTAAGTGAATTTAAAGGAATAAACATCTCCACTTTGAAATTTTCTTCCTACTTTTTGTCAGAAGAACCCACCTTTCCCTCCATGGTTTCGCCTCTTTTTCATTCATCAATCTGGTTAATTCTACCTTGTAAATGTCTTTCAAATTCACCCACCTCCTCTCCACAGTCACTCTCCTGGCTGAGCCATTATGAACCACTGAAAAGCATTAATAGGACCTTTCTAAACCTGACCCTCTCCTTCACTACACTGGCACTCGTATGCTGAATGAAAACGCTGAATGAAAGAGTGTTTCAAGTTTTACTCGTGTTCCTGAACCTGCCCCCTCCACACCACTCTTCACATGCAGCCTAAGGGATTCTTCATTTTCCAGTCTTTTCGGACTTCATCACAACAGTCTCAGTTAACAATCCACTGTTAAGAGCTGGGTCTAATGTGATGCTGCCCATCAGCTGGAATTTAGTTTCAGTGACCATATTATTATCTCGATCTCAAATAGCTTTTCATTCATTCAGGCTCGCTCTTATTTCAGGTCCATGATCCTCAAACATCCACTACAGATTTTCATAGCCTGTTCTAGGCAGTCCCATAATTTCTACATCTTGATGTGGTTAACTGTCCTACCAACTGGATCTGCTGCCTACCTCGTGGTGGTTGGTTTTCTACGGGGCTTGTGGTTTTAAAATTCTTATGCCCATCTTCAGTGAGACTGTTTTCTTTGGGAGTCCTGAGAGAGGATGGAATTGATGGTCTTTGGCTTAGTGAAGGGATCTCTATCACCTTCAAAGCCCAAGAACCCATGCCCAGGGAAGTCGACTAGGAAGCTCTCCTTGTTTCCATGTAGAACTAGCTACAAGAGACTGTCTACTATGGATTCTACCAAGTCTGCATGAACAGAAGTGCTCCTGCTCTCATAGGGCTATACTCTTCACCAAGAAAATGGAATGCTGTTTTTAAATGTTCTTCAGAAATCATGAATTGACGTCTCCATTGCTTGTTTGGGATTTACTTTGGCACCTCAGGAATCAATGAAGGCAAACAGATCAACAATAGCAGGACGAAGGGAGGAAGAGGAGCCCCTGGTGGGGCAAGGGATGGGAAGGCATGGGGAGGCAGGTGGTGCCGTGGAAAGATGCGTGTCCCAGCCCCACACTGCCAAGTGACTGGAGCAGCTCTAAGGGTTTCATGAGATAACACATGCAAGAGCCCTTGTAAAGGGGAGATTCGCTGCAGGTAACTATTCTCCTAACTCCCAGGATTAGCTGAACTCTGGGAGCTTAAGAACTAAAATGTGCTGTGCAAATGTCAAATGTCATTATCAGAAACAGAAAATGGACCTTATTTTATTTTGCAGTTTGTGGGATATGCTACACTAAGTCTGCCTTGCGATTTGTTGCCCTTGATTTTCTAATACCTTCCCTCAAAGTCTGTCCTTGGAAGGGGTCTGCAATGACCTATAAAAAGCAAACAGGACTATATAGAGACAAAATCCAGGCCAGGAAGAGCAAAACTTGGTTCCAGAAGGCTCTAAAAACAATGTCTGCAGAAAGGCTTCACAAGCCTAGGGTTGGGCAGGCTCCGTGACCTAGACTCTTGAGTGTGTGTTTCTAGGGTATATGGAGGACTGGAGAGACGTGGAAAAGGCAAACACTTTCTCCAATCTTTGGTACAATACCTATGCCCTTAAATGAATCCACAGTCACGTGCCACTGAAGGCTTTAACTCCATTCTACTGGCAACAGAAATCTGCAGGCAATGAAGGGAACTCTGGTTCCCTACTTTACAATGTTACTACTTGGGAAGATCTTTCTGGACCCTAAATGACAAGGTTTGTGGTCCTGCGGTAGCTACCTAACAGAGAGATAGTGATCTATTTACTGGCAAATAATCTTCTGAAGTAGGGAGGTTCAAATTATTATATTTAGCAGATACCTATCTCCCTTCTTGTTGCCATTCTTAGTTTTTACCCAAATGCTGGCCACTCACCAGGAAATCTGGTTATGTCTGCTCTCTGGGCCCAGCCAGACCTTGCCGCTACTCCTCTTATAGTTCTAGAACAGAAATCAACTAATACAATTTGTCAACTGCCCTGTGCTAAGACTGTATTCTTCTTTGAAACTAAAGACTATCTGGTATGATCCTTCTATTCCCAAGATGATCTTTTATTGCTAATTGTCCTATATACAAATTATATACAATTATCCATGCTTTCCACATAAGGGTTCGGGGCTTTGGAGTCTTGGGTTTGGATCCCTCTCCTCACTGGCCATGTGATACTCCTTAAGTCTTGGTCTCATTTTCAAAATGTGGCTAATGCTACCTACTTCACATGGTTGTTTTAAGGAGTAAAGGAAGTTACAATCAGAACCACTTCAGCACAGAGCCCAGGACAAGTAGATGCTCAATATTATTCTGTTCTCTTTCCTTCAAATTGCTTTAAATCCTTTTGTGAAGGAGGCAAGATTTAAACATTGAAGAAGCAAACAGTCCTTTATTTCATCATAATTCCAAAAAAAATTCTTAAATGCACAGGAAAAATCATGGTCCATCTACCGTTATATCAAAAGTAAAGTGTTATAGGGGCGCCTGGGTGACTCAGTTAAGCATCCGACTTTGGCTCGGGTCATGATCATATGGTTTGTGGGTTTGAGCCCGCATAGAGCTCTGTGCTGACGGCTGAGCCTGGAGCCTGCTTCAGATTCTGTCTCTCTGCCCTTCCCCTGCTTGCGCTGTCTCTCACCCTCCAAAATAAATGAACAATGAAGAAAATAAAACAGTAAAGCACTATACGGAGTCCTTGCTTCAAGACTTGTAATCTAAGATTAAATAAGATCCTTGGAACACAGATGGGACGGAATCTTAAGAAGAGGCTTTCCACCGAAGACCACATTAAGCAGTGCATCTACTTACCAATGTCACAGTGGGGCAAGCCCAGTTAGTACACCTACAAGTCCCTTGAAAATTGAACCCAGAAGGCCAAAGAAATGAAAGGGAATGCATTCGCTGACTTTTGGCCTTCTAATACATCAAGAGCAGTATGCTTCAAACCAGGTTTTAAAACTATTTCTTTTTAAATATTTTAGCCATTTAGGGGTCCCTGGGTACTAAGCGTTTGACTTCGGCTCGGGTCATGATCTCATGGTTTGTGGGTTCAAGCCCCACATTGGGCTCTGTGCTGACAGTTCAGAGCCTGGACCCTGCTTCAGATTCTGTCTCCCAAGCTCTCCACTCACGCTCTCTCTTGCTTTCAAAAATAAACATTAAAAAACGTTAATATTTTTGCAATTTAAATATTTCTTTCCTTCAGTGTAAAATATCTGAGCAGCAAGGAGAGAAGTGGCTCAAAGCTTACTGCAATGGCTTTTGAAGACACAGGGTGAGTCAGGGTGAAGAGGAAGATAGGAAGAAACAGAAGCCAAACAAGTTAGTGGCAGTGGGTGGTACAAGGAAACCAGTGGAAGCTAAGATATGAACATCTTCCGCCCTGAATTCTGTAGACTCTGTGGTTAGGATCAAGGTACAAAGTGGGTAGAAACATATCATCGAGAGTCGATGTAAACACAAATAATGTAAAATATAGCTACAAACGCCATCATGATTCACTTTATTTTCAAAGAAAACGTTTCCTACAGGCATGTACCAGAGGCCCAGGAGGTGGTGTTGGGCTGCTGGCTGCTCTGCCTCCTCAAGATGCATCACCCCAAAAATGGGAATTGAGTCCCCACCTGAGGGCAGAGAGCCGGGTCATCTTTTGAGAAACCATCGTCCTTGCTGATGGTGACAGAAGGGCTTGGAGAAGAACAAGGATATACGGCTTCTTTATTGAATACCTGGGCCATAATGTATTACCTAGCCTAAAGTGGTGAAGGGGTTTATTCGAGAGTTAAGATGGGCTAGAGGCCAAACACAGATTTTAAGAGTCCATGATTGAGTATCTGGCCATCGTGATGACAGTGGTGAACCTCGACCATGAAGCTAGGCTTTTTAACCTTAAGGGTTACCTAGAGGTGGCCAATGGCTTAAATAAAGCAGGTCAGTCTATACAGTTCAGCTTAAGACAGAACATCACAGGGATGCCTGGGTAGCTCAGTCAGTTAAACATCTGACTCCTGGTTTTGGTTCAGGTCATGATCTCAGTTTCATGGGTTCAAGCCCCCAACTGGGCTCTGTGCTAATAGTGCAGAGTCTGCTTGAGATTCTTTCTCTCTCTGTCCCTCCCCCCACTCATGCTGTCTCTCTCTCTCTCTCTCTCTCTCTCTCTCTCAAAAATAAATAAGTAAATAATCTAAAAATGAAAAACCATCACAAACTAATCTGAAGGGGGAAAGGGCAGTCCTCACACCTGACACCCATCCTGATGAGGGGGGCAGCCAGAGTTAAACTAGCTGTACCCAGTTCATTCCTATAATAAACATGGTTAATGCCAGTCACACAGCGTAACATTATTTAATGAAAAATAACAGGATGGTGTATTTTATAAATAGGGCTTGGCCTGAGGAGTAAACATGGATAGTTCAGGACAGTCAATTCAAAAATTATGTACTACGTTTTTAGTTTTATAACTGATAACTCCATCAAAACACTCTTTGCTCTGTATCTAGATGACTTCCTTCTGGCATTCCCCGAGGGTCCCTTGCTTATGACGAGATGGTGAAAGATGGGATCCCACACCTGCTAGACCAGAGGAATTGGAGCAGCAGGCTTCTACTACAGATTAAATCATGGGCCAAACTAGAAGGGATCCCATGATGGCAATCTTGCTGTGGGCACTGTTTATAGTGTCTTTATCTCCTGGCTGCGAACCTTGTCCCGGAGCGCAAGGACCTCTTTACTCATTGTTATATTCCAAGTGCCTAACACTTTGTCAGAGGCTTGGTAGAAAACGGTACTCCGTAAACAGCTGTTGCATTTTATTAAGTTATTTCTCATACTCCAACATCGATACAGAGGCACTAAAATTCAGAATCAACGGGTGCCAGGGCTTCTGGATAATAAACCACTCATAGGGACAGTTATAGGAACTTGGCATTGAAATTTATCCCAATCTCTTGGGGGAGTCAGGTGGCATAGCCATATACTGCTTTACTCTGTGGCACAGGACTAGTGGAGAGAAACTTCTTCAAAGGGAAAGGAGCACGGGATGGAGTTATTCATTCTATAAGTATCTACCGAGCCATCAATTGTGCATCCCCCACAACTCAAGGTGCGGGGCAGAGAAAGACGAGAAAAACACTGGCTCTGACCTTAAAGAATTTAATAAGTAGTTAAGATACAGCAAGGACTTAGCACACTAGTGATTCACAGCAAAAAACCTAGCTTGGACATAAGCTGGTCAAAATGGAAGCTCCTAACAAGAGAATCAAGAAAAATCAAGGGGAAAACGAATCAATATTTCATCTTCCATTTGGCATAACAAGCATTTGGAGGGTTTTTTTAAGTTCACATTCTTAATTTTAAAAACGAAAGAACTCAGACCTAAGTGGTTAAGTTATCCACACAAGATCATATTACTAGCTTCTAGCACAGAAGCACACACACACAGGTCTTTTTGATCCCCCAAACCACTGCACTGCTTATGTGAAGGAGATTGGCTAAGGGCAGCGGTTCTCAGTGTGAGAAACCCAAACCAGCAGCACAAACACCTACAAACTTGTCAGAAATGTGCAAATTTTCAAGCCCTGGCCCTGCCCTATCATCAGAAACCGTGGGGGCCATCTGTTCAACAAAGCCTCCCTTCAGGTGCTTAAGACAGCCGAAAAGTTTGAGAGCCAGTAACTAAAGCAAAGGAAGTAAACTTGACATTCAGGCAGAAATGCTCCAACTTTTCCAGTGCTGGCCAAATTGAAAGGAGGGTTTGCAAAAAGTCAAAAGAGCCTAGAACTGTTGTTTTATGCCTGTGCCAAATTAACAGGGAAAAAAGGTTGTAAACTTGTCACTTGCCTCATCTGTACCATTTGTAATGCCCAAGGGTCCCTCACATCATAGTAAACCTTGCTGTGCCCTTGAAATGACTGTCTACAGCGATACAGTACTTAAGAGTGCAAAAGGGGGCATAGCTGGAGAAGGGAGGAAAGATTATGAATCCTCTTCCTCCCTCAAGAGGAAAAATCCCCTTCCTCCCTTCAACCCTGTCCACCCTCTTACACTGGAAGAGTCCCAGCAGAAAGTTACCCAAAACAAATGGCCCCAAACCCTAACTGCTTGGCTGACACATACTTTCCATCAACATGCCTCCGGATGACTTCCTCACAGCCTTTCGGAAGTGGCTTTCTGGATCAAGACCCATGGGGCAACTTGGAAGAGAAGCTTGGAGGAAGAGGGACCCCACTAGCTTTCTGTGGCTCCTGAGTAAGGCTGCCCTGGGGGTCAGCTGCCGAGTGTGGACAGAAAAAGAGCTAACCCTAATTTCTGAGGGACAGCCTGGATGTGGTAGTGCACTCCAGGACCCAGGTGGTCAAAGAACCGCTAAGGCCAGGAGCCTATCCTTGGGGTGGCTGGTAGAGGGACCAGGGACAAGGAAATCAAAGCACCTGGGAGACAAGAGTATCCAACGCCCAGAAAAATAAAAATTCGCCTGTCACCTGAGACAGCCGATCCAGGGCATCCAAACTAACAAACTTTTGGTCAAACCGGACAAGTAGCAGAGGCCTATACATTCCTGCAGGGAGTAACGGTGGTGTTCAGAAGTGTCAAAACTGGCTGTCAGGGTTGGGGGGGAGGGAAGTTGCAAGTGGAGTCAGAAGCTACTAGCTTGAGGCGAAGCTTGGGGTCGGTCGCAGTGGGAGCTGAAAAGCCACATGCCAGACAAGGTCCAAGGGTGATAAGATCACGGGTGAGTGTGTGTGTATGTGTGTCGGGACGGGGGGGGGGGGGGGGTGGGGGAAAGAGATGAGGCTTGCCTGGGCCAGGGGCCTGCCGGGGGTGATGTTGGGGAGGCTCTTGAGCAATCTGAACGACAGAGTGCGAAAATGCTACGGGAACTAAAGGGGCCTAGACCACTCCTCCCACGGTTCCGAGGGGCCAGTTGTCGCGGAAGCAACGGGAGGTGCCAAGTAACTGCGTTTCTGCAGGCCTCAGGAGGGGGCGGAGGGCGATGGCTGCACCCAAAGAAGCCCAGAGCGCCATCCGCGTCCCCAGAGGTTCTAGCTCCGGCCACCAGGAGCCCCGGGGACCACTACGACTCGACCCCCTCACTACACTGCCGCCGCCCCTTCTCCAGGACAGTGCGATTTCCCCAGACTCGGGGGGGGGGGGGGGGGGGGGCGGGGTCTCCGACCTCTCCCTCTCTTCCCCGCCCTGCCCAGCCCGGCTCAGCGCGAACGGCCCGGCCCGGCCCGGCCCAGCCCCTCAGCACTCACGGCTCCGACTGCTCCGGCGGCTCCTCCCCTGCCCGGCTTCTCCCCCACCCACTACCGGCCGAAGCAGCGCCGCCGTATCCGAGCCGCGCGGGGCCTGGCGGGTCGAAACACGTGGGGCCTTTGCGCCCGGAACCGGAAGCTGCGCCTGGCCCCGCCTCCTCGCGGCTGGAGCCCTTCTAGGCGCTGGGAGGTTTAGTGTCTCTCTCTGTGAGCCAGCGCGGGTGGAGGCTCTGAGCGTCTAGGGGCCCCGCGCGGAGCCTGGGGCCAGACCCTTTCCGCCCGCCCGCCCCACTCCTGCGGCCCGGGGCCCTCAATTTACACACTCACAGGCGTTTCTCTGCTTTTGATCTTTGCTTTGATTTTGGCATCTATGCATTTGGTTGTTTTTCTTGGTTGTCCGCGAAGCACGGTTGCAAAAAGCAGTTTGGGGTTTGGCTGGCTCATTGGCCCACAGTTGGTGGGGCCTCAGGCAAACCCTACCACCTCTCTGAAGCTCAGTCCATCTTCTAAATTGGGTCTAATCAGTCCCTTGCTTTGAGAGCGAAGGGAAATACTGCATGGGAACTCTTTGGAGCTTAGCAGAAGCTTACTGGACTCGTCTTTGCGTTTCTTTAAGACTGACTTCCCGGATCTCCTCTGCTCAGTTTGTCTCTGTTCAGTGACATTTCTGCCTGCATCTGCGATTTTCCTATTTACTCTCTATCTGTCCCTTTAACCCCCTAAGTCACCACTCTCTATGTGCCATGGCCATGGGAGGGCCTTCTCTCTCCCTACTATGTCTTACACTTTTCATTTTCATGGGACAGAGTGCTGGGATCAGTCTATTGTGTTTGAACCCAAGGTATTCATTACTTGTGGGGGGACAGGAATGTACAGTTCATGAAGGCCTACTGTGTGCGATGTGTTTTCGTTCTATAGTTCATTTAATATTTTTAAATATTAATATTAAGGTAACATGTTTTTCTAACTATTTCAAACATTCAGATAAAGCTAATGACCTTTAACTAATTCTGGCCTCCTCATCTCTTTCACCTAACCTTTATTCTTATAATTTTACATTCCAGACATCTTTCTATGCTTTTACACATAATACGCATATATATTCATAGAAATCATATGTTATTTTGTGTGCATATGCATATATGTGTGTTCATGTTAGATTCCTCAATTTGCTATTATCTCCTAGTTTGGGGCCTTGGAGACCCGTTCACAGTACATAGAGATAACCTACTTTTTGCATAACATTCTATAGTGCGAATAGCTATTTGCCTATAGATAATATATGTTGTTTATAATTGCTGTCATAAATAATGCTATGATAAACATCTTCATGCATATATGCAAATGTTACTCTGGAACACAGAAAAAGTGTTTCTGGGTCATAGATTGTGTATATTCAGTTGATACTACCAAATTATCTTCCCAGAGACTGTACAGCCATATGACTTAACAGCCATATAGAAGAATAGTTTCCCCCAAATCCATGCCACTGCTTGCTAACTTTGCAAAATGGGTAAGAAGTGATAGCTCATTGTATTACCTTTCCTTTCCATAATTAAGGATGAAGATGAACATTCTTTCTTTGTATGTTTATTGGTAATTTGTAGTTTTCGTATGAGTTTGCCTGTTTTTCAAAAGGATTTTTTTCTTATTGTTAGATGTTACATATTCTTGATATTAATCATGTAATATATATGTTGCAAATACTTTCTTCGACTTTATAGTCTAACTTTGTGTATGGGATTAAAGTTTCAACTGTGATACACTCATTTTCTCAGTGGCTTTGCATGCCGCATCTTATTTAAGAACGTATTTTTTTTCCCACACCAAAATCATCAGGGCATCCTCCTATATTTTCTCTTACTACTTTTTTGCTTTCCTTTTAATGGATAGATTTTGAATTTATTTTTGTGATTGGTATAAATTGGCCCTTCTAATACTGTCTACGGTAACTCATTTACACTTTTAAAACATGGAGTATGGGATAGTTATGTAACAGAGCTACACAGATTATAATCTATATGTGATGTGACTTGTTGTCCCTCAGTCTGGTCCTTCCTTCATCAGTGATTCATTTATTGAATAATTACAATTGCAGGGCACCACAGTATGTATATGGAATATAGCAGGGAACAAAAACGTTGTAGTGTCTGTCCTCATGGAGCTAAGTTTCATTTGGCATATGTGTCTGGGAGGAAAGAAACAGAGTTTTATGTAAATTATTTATGATTATGAGAGGTTCTACAAAGGGAAGGCTCTAATCAGCATGTTATGAGCACTTATAACTGGAGGTCCTAATCCTGGTGGTGGTACTGGTAGAGAAGCAGTAGAGGGAAACTTTCTTGAGTAATAACATTTGAGCAGAGTTCTGAAGGATGAGTGGGCAGGCTGAGATTGCGGATGGGAGTGAGAAGTGGGGTAAGAAAGCATATTTGAAGTAATGGGAAATAGTGTGTGTGCAAGGGTCCTGAGGTGGGAAAGAGCTTAGGGTATTGGAGAAATTGAGAGAAAGATAGTGTTTCTAAGGCCAGAGAGCAATAGAGAAATGTGTGAGATGGACCGGGTATTGTGAACAGGGATCAGATCTGATGGACCAAAGGTCTTATAGACTAAATTAAGCATTATCTGCTAGAGTTAATGGGAAGTCACTGAAGGATTTTAACTAAGTGGCATGATTAGATATACATTTTTATAAGATCCTTCTGGCTGCTGATGAGAATGGAGGGGTCCAACAGTGGATGTGGAAAGTTGATTTACAGAGTTGTTATTATAGGTCAAGTGCTTGGACGCAAGCCATACTGTGGAGACGGGTGCATTCGGTTTTTATTTGTTTTATTTTAAGTATTGGGAATGTGGTTGCCTCTGCACTTGGAAGACAGAGACCATTTTCCAAAAATGAAAGAAATGGCAGGAGTAGTTAGTGGAGTGGGCTCACCTGAGAGTGTGTGTAGCTCTACTCTTTTCACTGTTCAGGCCAAGACTAGCTCGATACCAGGTACAGGAAGTGGATGGTTCTGGAAGAGTTATATGGAAATGGAAGTTTAATAATTGGAATCCTTTAAACTTGCAAGGAAAATATGTGGTTCAAAGCAATGGTCAGCAATGTGGTCAGGTACTAGATAATTAGGTAAATATCTCCCAATTCTTTGTTTTATACTTCAGGTTTTCTTATCTTGGAGTTTTAAAATTTTATATCCAAGGAGGTTGGTCATTTACAAATATCATGGAATTATAAGTGACAGTTTTGGCAGGTTCGGGGAAAGGAACACCAAGATGGCCGGCAGACTTTCCTGCCAACAACACCAAGATGGCCAACGGACCACCATTTTGGAACTTTCTGCCGGCTGCTGGCTCCCCAGAAACACGTCATTTGCCCTAGCCTCATCTCTTCACCTTATAAGGGGGTTCTCTGCCCTGGACACACATCAGAAACCACTGCCCCTATATAAGGCCCCACCCTTTGTTCGCCCACGTGACTTCTCTGGCCTGTTCTGTCTGGACCCAGGAACCTCGCCTGAGAACTCTATAATAAAGGGTTCTCTGATCTCTTTTCCCTGTTTCTCTGTTTTGTGACTTTCTCACTCTGCTGATTTCACTTTACAATATGAGCCTGATAAAAACAGAGATGACTTTAGATGCACTTCAAGAAAGATAGTGGGAAATCATTAGTCTAAGGCACATTGAAAAAAAGTGGTATGTAGTTGCATAAGCTTTGGAAAGGCAAATCTTCCTCTTGGGGGCTTCTACTGCATGTGGAAATTGTTAGAACTGGAAAAGTAAAGCTGAATATATTACTTGACAGGCAAGGGAGAGCTGTATCACTCAAAAGTGACTTTGGTCTTTCTGAGTTAAAAGGGAAGGGCTACAACTTGGATGAGGAAAGGACGTTTTGCCAAGATCAAGCAGGATCATGAGGCCACCATTTGATTGGTTAAGGAGAGGATTGTAAAGTCAGCTTTTGAAGTGGTCATTGCTCTGGTTTACATCAGTAAACAGTGGGCACAGTTCTTACTAAAACCAAGAGCATCTAATAGGAAGTTTTATATCCATAAGCTTGAGAGTTAGATGATTTTTTCAACATAGCATTAAATATTCTGAGAACTTGAGTAGTGAAGGAGCCTACTCAACCTTGTCTAACTCTGTCTCTCTCCAAGTTTGAATACTTGAGCCCTGCTTTTAATAACTAATACATTATGGAACACATCATGGAAAACACTGCTTTACTTAGGTGTGTACATTTTCGGGAACAAATGAACTCAAGGGCTCATTGTCAAGGATTTGGCTCAGATGTATGCGTGAGCTCACCTTGTCATTAGACTTAGCAGCAGTAGAAAAATAATTGATATCCAGGGATCTGAGTAAGAGCTTGTTTATGCTATTGTTTGGATGAGTTCTTGTGTAGTTTCTTATTCTGTTGGAGAAAGCCGGGGTATGTACATTTGGGGGTAGAGATTTGGGCTCCAGAGCCCTAAGAAACAAAGGGCAATGTGAAGTCAAGCTTCTGGCATGTTGTCTCTGTGCCCAGGGTGACTTTTCCTCAGAACAACACTCCAGTGCCTGCAGGCACTAGAGGTACACAGCACACTCCTTGGGGACCTTGGTGGGCCCATGTTGATGAATATCTAAGGCAAGGCTGCCTGGTAGTCTTGTAACTCATTTCATTCTTGATGTTCAGGTTGTCAGATCTTCTTTGTCAGATAGGCTTCTCCAACACTGGTATTTCCAATTCCTAAAACTGATTTTTTGGCAGACTACAAAAAATATTTTTTTTTCAACAGAATCAGTACTTGACACATTGCTTGTTACATTTTACCAATGCATCCATAGAACGTGAAAACCATGCATGAATAAATGGTGTCTATTTTGCATTTCATGAATTGGAGCCAGGTGGCACGCTCCCACTTGTTCTTCTCTCCTTTATAAGATCTGTCAAGGGGCACCTGGATGGCTCTGTCGGTTAAGTGTCTGACTTCGGCAGAGGTTCTCATTTCATGGTCCATGGGTTTGAGCCCCTTGTCAGGCTCTATACTGCCTGCTTCAGATTCTGTCTCTCTCTCTCTCTTCTGCCCCTCCCTGACTCTTTCTCTTTTTCTCTCATGAATAAACATTAAAAAAATTTTTTTACTTTTTTGTTTACATTTATTTATTTTTGTGAGAGAGACAGAGACAGAGCACAAGTGGGGGAGGCCAAAGAGAGAAGAAGACACAGAATCTGAAGCAGGCTCCGGGCTCCATGCTGTAAGCACAGAGCCCTACATGGTGATCGAACTCACAAACTGTGAGATCATGACCTGAGGCGAAGTCAAATCCTCAACCAACTGAACCACCCAGGCGCCTCCAAAAAATTTTTTAAAAGATCTGTCAGGGTGTTTTATGTTACCATCTGTCTTCCATCTAACAGGTAACTCTTAATAGGCCAGACCCAGGAAAACTGATATTTGTGCAACTTGAAAGCATATTTTTAGAAATGTTTTTAAGTAATAATATAGACCCCGTTATCTCAATTCTCCTAGATCTAAGTTACCTGGAGCCATGCCCAAGCCAATGAAAGTCTAAAGGTTTTCTTAAAATTTCTGCATATTCTGTGTCCATTGCTGAGAGCTTGTCTATGGGCTGTTTCTAATTCAAACCGCATCAGTCCACACTGAAACTCCATTCTTCCTCACTTACACGTACAACACACACATACACCAGCACATGTGACATACACAACCCATTCATGATACATTAGCTAATGTAGAAGACTTACTGATGGTTGAAGGGAAAGACAGTTTAATAGCATAGAAAAGTGGCTGCAAATTGAGTATAAGTGTCTCCATCTTTAAAATGTTCTATAGGCTCTTCAACTTTGGAGAGTTTCCACTGGCTTCTTCCCACAGACTTTTCAGCTACATTCATCTTTTAGGCTCATTTCTCCTCTCTTTACTTTCTGTGCCATTTTCCTTTCTGAGGAGCACTTAGTTATTACCAGGATTTTCTCATTCAGGGCAATTTATACCATTCTTTTGATGATAGGGCTCTTGATAATATTCATCCATAGGATCTCTCTCTTTGCCTTCAAATGACCAATTTCACCTGCCCAGACCCAAGACAGCTCCTGTCTAAGATAAAATCAGATCAGGCAGTTGAAATAATAACATTTTCACCTCATTATGTAAGGATGCAGGTCTGAAACTGACTCCATGAAACAATAGAAGGGCACACATTGCCCAAGGCAAAAGGGACAACCCTTGTAACATTCTAAAGGGCAGGCCTAAAGATGGAGGCTAAGACTAGTCATGCCCTACATGAGAGTCCTGGGCCCACTCTGTGATTGGTCAATACTCTAAATGTTGTGATTGGGTCCCGCCAAAAGTGACAAATACTCTAGGCAATGTGAATGGTTAAACCTGCTGTCAATAATATTGTATAATAATGATTGGGCCACTGTATTTCCTGTAACTCCGCCTTCCCAAACTCATAAAAGCCCTACCCTGCCTTAGTTCAGGGCTCACTCCATGTGGATCCAGTAAGTCTGTGAGCCCGAGTTTAGGCTGGCCGGGCCTAAATTCGTAATAAAGCCCTTTGCTTTTGCATGCGTGATTCGGTCTCCCAGGTAATCTCTGGTTTTAGGGGGCAATATTAAAATCTGGGCATAACAATTACACTTTATTTTGCTTTGCAATTTTCAATTCAGTACTAAAAGGAATGTGCAATAATCCTTGTTTTAAAAAATCACACTTTGATGGGCTATTAATGATAGTCTTTCTTTGCTGTCAGAAGAGGGACCTCTATAATACTCAGTATTATGAAATGTGACTTACCTCCATGAAGAAACTTTTCTGTCAAATGACTTATGTGAGAAAATGGTTAAACTAATAACAGGTTTATCATTTACCTTGAGGACCTTACATGAAAACCTCACATGCAAACTCTGTATTTCATGTAAACCTGGGGCTGAATTTTCCAGCAAGAAATCCTTCGTAGTATATTGCCTCTCAGACTTCTTTTGGTTTCCTAGGCACTTAGCCCATTTAGATTGAAGCATAGGAATTTCCCTAATCCAATGTGAAATTTTCATACAATGCCCTCAAGTTTTGCTGTTCTGTAGGAATAAACACCCTTGGGTGTATGTAAACATTTGTATTATAGTAGGATGCAAGTCCCTTATTGAGACATTATCAAACAAAACCTTGGTTTATTGAAAACATTTTTGCAAGTCCTTTCCAATTGATTAGAAGACTAACTACTACAAAGATAATAAGTACTGAGAAAATGTTCAGGATACTTTATGCCTTTGATAAGGAGATGAGGCAAAGGGAGTTACTATAAACAAAGAAGAAGACAGTTTCCTTATATATATATTTTTTTTTAAGTTACTGATAGTTGACCTTGACTTTTGTGGTTTCTACTTTCAGCTTATAAATTGAGAAAGTCCTTAGTTGTACTTCATGCATCAGATGGTATTCTGGGATTTCCCTGTTGGAGAATTAGGTCCCTTCTTTTGAAGGAGGACTCGTGGTTCATGTATCTGTAACAAATTCTTGTACGGGAAGGTCACCATCATAGTTTGCTTTCACGTCTTGATCTTCTCCCAAATCCTCTTTCACATTTAATTTTCGAATCTGCCTTAAGTTCATTTGATGTGTTGCATGTTTTGCTCTGGATGATGAGTTTTTGGAAAAGCCATTGCCTTCCTTAAGGCTGCTTTCACCTCCTTGTTTCTAATTGTATAAATGAAGGGATTCAAAAGGGGTGTCAGGATAGTGTTTAGCACTGACACCACCTTATTAATCTTAAAGGAAGAGTGTGCCGTGGGTCTCAGGTACATGAACAAAACAGCACCATAGAGCAGAGAGACTACTGTCAGGTGAGAGGCACAGGTGGAAAAAGTCTTCTGTCGGCCAGTGGCTGAAGGGATCTGTAGGATGGTGGACAGGATACAGATATAAGAAATCACTGTGAAGAGGAGTGACCCTAGGATCACCAGGACGGTCCCCAAAAGACCCAGGAACTCCAAAATGCTTGTGTCTGCACAGGCTGCTTTCAAAATGGGACCAACATCACAGTAGAAATGATTGATGACATTGTTGCCACAGAATGGCAACCGGATGATTAGTAGCATCTGACCAAAGATGATGGTAAAGCCTACCACCCAGGAACTGAGGGCAAGCTGCAGGCAGAGGTTGTTGGTCATAATGGTGGGGTAGCGAAGGGGCTTGCAGATGGCCAGGTAACGGTCGAAGGACATGACAGTGAGGATAAAGAACTCTGTGGTTCCCAGGAAAAAGTGGAAGAAGGACTGCAGTAGGCAGCAGTGGATGCAGATAACTGTTCTTGCCACTACAAATGTTTCTAATAGTTTGGGAATGACTGTGGTGGTATACAAGATCTCTAGGAGGGACAAGTTGCAAAGGAAGAAGTACATTGGTATTTGAAGCCTGGGCTCAGCCCAGACGATGGCGAGTATGAGCCCATTGCCTGCAAGGGTTAATATATAGATGCAAAAGATGGTGATAAAGAGAGGGATTTGAAGTCCTTGGGTATCAGGAAAGCCTAGGAGGATGAACTCTGTGATTGTTGTACCATTTCCCATGTTCCTTGGTTCTCTAGAAAGGCAGGCAAGAAAGTAGCTCTTTAGAATGTCATATTCAAATATAATTTGGACAAAAAATAACAAAGAAGGATTCGAATTCCATTTAAGGTCTTTCAGGACACTCCCCTTCCTTCACATACACATATACACCCCAAGCCTCCTTCCCTACTCGTGATTTGGCTTGTCCTTCGGCCAGCTAAACCACACTTAATGGACTTTGAAAGTATTAGTATACTTGATGAGTAAAAATGTAGTTTTTCATCCATGTATAGCTATGAGAATAATTGTTGCAGTGTGCTTTAGCTGTCAATAATCCATATGATCATTTTTTAAATTTTGTTTAAAAACAAGTTAGCGAACATACAGTGTAGTAATGGTTTCAGGACTAGAATTTACTGATTCATCACTTACATATAATAAATACCCCATAGGTGTTATATATCTGCCTAAACTGAGTTGTGGGTTCATAAGAAGTGAATCCATACTTTCCTATTATATTAAAAAAATTATCCATTTATATTACAAATATGTTTAAGAAAGCTGATTTTGCAATGCCCCATCTCTGTGTGTGTATACAACTAAAAATCCATGCTGTTATAGATTAGTGGTGAAATACAATCTAGATGATAGAACAGATGTTTTTTCAAGAACCCACTTCCAAATTCTAGTTCAGACTCTTAACAAAGGAGACTAAAAAAAAAAAATCATTCTAACTAAATGAATAAAACTGCTTAGCAAGTAGGAAAATGTACTAAACTTTAATTCAAAATGCCATGACCAGCTGAATTAGGGCCTAATGTGCAGAAGGACCTAATACTTGTATACTGGATATAGGTACACACGTACACACCCCCCCCATAGACATGAACCTAAAAAGGCAAAAAGGCTAGCAAATGCTTAGGATACAGACTGGATCCTGGAAAGTACGTTTCTACCAAAACCTTCAATTATGACAAGTATTTTCCTATACCAATCAAATTATTCCTATTTGCATATGCAAAATCACAACCTGAGAACATTTTCTTCTTGTTCTATTAAAATTCACTAGAAAACAGTAAAACTACTTCCTATCTTATTGAGGATATTCTGCCACATGGTTCTTTTTTACAATGGGAAAGGTAAATAGCTGTGAATGAATCCCCCCCATTTTCAAAGTATGAGAAACTTAGCATGAAAGAGGCAGCTCACAGTTCATTGTGATATGTGGACTAATTCTATCCCCATATTAGAGAACAAGACTTCTCTGAGAGCCTAAGGGAGAAAAATACTTCCAGTTCCTCCCAACTCTTTTCTGGACCGGGAAAGGATTATTTTTTGTCTATAGTGTCACAGCTTCAGTTATTTCCCATGAAGGCTGTAAGAGATGGAGAAGTATTTGAATTTGTACTAATGACCAGTATACCTGGCCATGAGCTGAGTCCCTCCAAATAAGGTAGAAATTTATCTCAGAAGAGAGTGACAATCTCTCCTGATTAATATAAAATTTCTAAGCACTAAACATTCTGCAATTGGGATTATAGACCTATAAATACCATAGGCATTTGTTGAGAGCTTCCTTTGTTCCAAGTCCTGCTGGAGGATTAAGGAGTTTTTCATTTAGATAGGGAGAGAGACCATGTGTAATAATTACAATCTAGCAGTGAATAATCCTTTGGAGTTGTGTGCCGACTATTTTAGGAACCCCCAGGAGAGACCCCCTTACCCAGCCTGGAAAGGGGTTACAGAAAGTTTTCCAGAGAAGGAGGTGCCTAAGCTGAGTTTAAAGGAGTTTGATAGGAAAAGAGAATGGGGTAGGGAGGGAGACTGCATTCCAGACAAAGCCTGAAGATTGTGAAGTAGAACGAAAACATAGAATCTAGCTTGAGCTGAAGCTGGGGGGAGTCAGGCCTGTCCAGTCACTTCTGAGGAGCTCACAGGTAGGGCAGGCCTCCTGTAGGTTTACAAGATAGGTTCATGAGCCTTTTGGAGGTGAAAATCTTGAGTCAGGGCGTTTGTGAACATGGGGCAAATGCGTGCATATGTGTGTGTGTGTGCGTGTGTGTGTGTGTGTGTGTGTGTGTGTGTGTGAGAAAAATGTGTGTTGTCTTCCTCCCCAACCCAAGCACACATTTATCTCCACTTCATGGAGGAAGGAGCTGTGGTGGTGGCTGAAAGAGCTCCTTTGAGATTCTGGTCACAGACAGCACTGCTGTGTATCCAGATGACAAAGCGAGACACGTACAGGGAGATAGAGATTCTGTCTACTTTTGTGAGGACCATGACTTGGCTTTGGCACCACAAGGACCCAAGAGTGGCAGCAAGGGTGTCAGCCGAAGTAGCCATGCTCAATGAGAGTGGTGACCCTCAGCGGCAGTGACAGTGGCACCCGGCTGAAAGGGACACAGAGCAAAGGAGAAGTGTCAGGAACCAAGATGGCAGCTTGTGACAGCTGACTCATGTTGTGAGCACAAGGGAAGTTTTGCGAGGTTTTGAGGGAGGTTAGATGGCGTGAATTAGCAGGGAAACGCAATATTCAGAGAAACACAGGGAAGTACCCTTAGGAAGCTAAGGTTATGGAGTTAAAATACTGGGCTAAACATTGCAGTTGACATGCTGAGCAAATTTAACTATATACTCTGAACTCCTTTTCTTTTCCTTTGGAGAAGTCATAATGTATAGAGTCATATGGTGTTCCTCCTCATTTCCCCATATCAGTCAGTAATTATCCTGTTAACATTACCTCTTTACTCTCCCATCTGTTTCTTCCATCTCATGTAGACTATTTTTGTTCCTGCCATCATCTTTCATTAGGATCAGTACAGCCTTCTAATTGGACTCATTGTCTCCTCACCTGCCATATTCTTTCCTATTCATGTTTCAAACTGTGGCTAGAGCACTGATTCTCAAACAATTCTGACCACTTGCTTCTCAGAACCTTGAGGGTAGCATCCAAAAACCTTGGTGTGGCATTCAAGGCTGTTGATAATCTGGTCCTACCCTACCCAGTCTTCCAGCCTGATCTGCCTGTTTTCCTTTTTCTTTCCCCATTCTGTGCTCTGTCCTTATTGAGTTACCCAAGTTCAGAGTTTGGCTAACCATTTGTAAATAACATTTCACCAGAACCACACTAATTTGTTGGTGCCAGAATGGCAGAGTTGAGTAGTTGCAGCAGAGACTATAAGGGCCCCCAAAGCCTAAAATACTCATGATCGGGCCCTTTACAGCAACAGTTTGCTGACCCCTGAAGGTGCCATCTGCTCTCTCATCGCCTAATGACTTCGCGTGCTGTTCCCTTGGCCTAGAATACCCTCCCCCAATCTCCTCCAGCATTTGGCCTTCCCTGACGTCCCATCTCCAATCTAGTTCCAGTGCTACTCCTACCCTCCGTGACCCCCTGGACATTTCCATATCTGAATGCTTACAAAATTTTATTTATAGTTTGTTTGGCTTCCTCCATAAGCACTAAGGTCGTAGGGGCAGCAATAATATCTGTAGGGCTTAAGCATGGGCTCGTCATAAAATAAGCCCTCAAGAGATATTTTCTGAAGGATTATATAAATGGATAGTTTGTTGACACGGTATCCCCTGTTACCTATGAGCTTACAAAGACTGATACATGCATATGTTTATAAAATGCTACTGCTATATTTCAAAGCCTGGAGACATAACAGGGACTGTTTGCTAAATAATTTGTCTTCAAGTCTGCTGCTGCTCCCAGCTTTTATGTAAAATTTGCTGCCTGTAAACAATTCTGCTTCTCTCTCTTTCCCTAATCAGGGACATGTATTTTTTTACTTCATTCTGATTGTTATCCCAGATCTCCAGACTGCCCCTGAGAACAGAGAGCTTTCTTAACCCAATTAATGCTCAATGATTTGAGGTACAGTTGAATCATTTTTTTCTGAGCTGTGTTGTTGCAATCAAGCACCCTTCATTTTTCTTAAATTTTCATAGTCTCAAAAGAAAAAAAGTTCAAAAATATGAACAGATACCTTTTCTAGATTTGGGCAAAAGGCATTATATCCCCATCCTCTACTTTTGTTTGTTCATTTGCTTATTCATTTTGTCTTTTTAACTTTCGATAGGGGGCAATTTCCTGGATTTTTCAAGACTCTGATCGTGTAGCAAATTTGAAGATGCCCCTTAGTGTGTGATCTTCCAGCAGAGACACTGGGATTATACACTATCAGATCCACAAAGGCAAGTGCATCAAGAATCACTACTTGGGGTGGGGTACCTGGATGGCTCAGTCAAAGGGTCTGACTCTTGATTTCAGCTCAGGTCATGCATGGTCTCACCGTAGGTGTGTTCAAGCCAAGCATGGGGCTCTGTATTGATAGTGCGGAGCCTGCTTGGGATTCCCTGTCTCCCTTTCTCTCTGCTCCCCACCTCCCTCTCAAAAATAAATAAATAAACATTAAAAAAAACTGAATCACTACTTGGGGGACTGTACAACACTGGGATTCAAATAAAGATGACTAGTTTGAAATTCATTCCAAGGATTTTTGGTTCTGGGTAAAATGCAGTGAATTAAGAATGCCTGCTGGTCCCAGTGCAAGACAGGTTGATGGCTTTTCTGTATGAGACTGAGATTCATTCTCTGGAATTTATTTCAAGGCTTCAAGGCATCAAGACTAGCCATAGCTATTCATTCTAGAGAAAAGCAAAACTTTCCCCAAAACAGTACTCTTTGCTTCTCTGTGGCAGAGAAATACTCACAACACTAATGATGCCCAAGGAAATACTTCTGGTCCTGAGGTGCGTCCTTGTCCACACATGCACTGAAAGAAAAGGAGAGACTCTTACAAGGGCACCGAATTGAAACAGAAAAGTTCCTTCTTTTTGGTATTAGGAAAATGCATCTCTGTTTCTAGAATTTAAGGTAAGTGCTGTTATGCGTTGCTGAATTCTATTCATAAAGCTTTCAAGAAATGCAAGCTGCTTCAATGTTTTAGAGAATTGTACTGAAAGTGATTAATAGATCCGTTCACACTACGTCAAGGTTTCTTCTCTCAAAGTAATGATTTGTTAGTGGGTAACTTTCCTAGCTTCCTCTGGGACATTAGTCTCCACAGATGTGCGCCTGAGACTCCCAGGAGAAAACGAAGTCTCGCTAAAAGTTTATTCATAAGTCAAAGTAAGATATTGCAGCTTTCTAATTCTAATTGGTACCAGTCATGCCCCCAGTCCTGAAATAATTCATCAAAATCTGAGAATCCATGGGGTTGAGATCTTGAGTTTTCTTAGTTTCTGCAAGGAGAAAAATCGGTGGTTTCTTAATAATTAAATGGGATCCTCTAATGCACTAAGTTGGATCAAGGGTGGGAAATTGGATTAATAATGTGAAAAGTGGCCAGGTATGCAGAAATGCAAGAGTGAAGGGTATAGAATCTTACGGTGATACGTGAAAAGAGGGGGTTTTGAATTCTTGAGGGTCAGGAGAGTGGATGGATATAGCAATAGTAACAAATTGTTGGGGGACACTTAACAGGAAAATAGAGCTGGAATTATAATGAAAAAATCTTTAATGAGGTATAATTTACCTAGAATAAAATGCAGACATTTTAAGTGTACAGTTCAGTGAGTTTTGACAGATGTGTACACCTAGGGAACCACACCTTCAATTAAGAGTTAGAATGTCGTCTGGGGCACCTGGGTGGCTCGGTCAGTTAAGCGTCCAACTTCGGCTCAGGTCATGATTTCGCAGTTTGTGGGTTCGAGCCTCACATCAGGTTCTGTGCTGAGAGCTTAGAGCCTGGAGCCTGTTTCAGAGTCTTTTCTCCCTCTCTCTGTGCCCCTCCCTCACTCGTGCTCTGTCTCTCTCTCTCTCTCTCAAAAATAAATAAACTGTATTAAAAAATTTAAAAAAAGATTTACAATATCTTCAGCACTCCAGAAAGTTCCTTTGTGCACATTTTCAGTTGGTCTACCTCAACACCTTCTCTCCCACGCCAGCAAGCACTCACCTAATTTCTATGTTTATAGATTAATTTTGACTTTTGTAAGATTTTGTATGAATGAAATCATACCATATGTATACTTTTTTGTGTCTGGATACTTTCACCTAGCAAAGTATTTTTGAGATTCATCCATATTGTCAAATATAAAAAGTTCATTCCTTTCTTTTAAAGTTTTTTTTCCCATTAATTTATTTAGAGAGAGAGAGAGCACAGGCATTTTCCCATTTATTTATTTAGAGAGAGAGAGAGCACGTACATGAGCAAGGGAGGGGTTAGAGAGAGAGGGCAAGAGAGAATCCCAAGCAGGATCTGTACTGTCAGCACAAAGCCTGATGTGGACCTCGATCTCATAAACCATGAGATCATGACCTGAGCTGAAATCAAGAATCAGACACTTAACTGACTGAGGCACCCAGGTGCCCCAAAAGTTCATTTCTTCCGATTGCTGAGTAGCATTTGATGAGGTTCAGGGAAGACTATCCCAAAATATATTTTGGCATATTGATTATTTTAAATTAAAGTGACTTAAGAAACAACCAAGGTGTGAAGGGAACTCTGACCTTTCTTGGTCTCCCTGAAAGCAGGAGAGAAATCTCCCAAGAGAAGCATACCCTCCTTGAACCAAGAGGAAGAGAGACATCCTTATTACCAGAGGTAGAGAAATTAGAGCCAAAAAAGCTGTATAAACAAACCTTGTTACTTGACCAGTTTACTTCCCCAAGCCCAAACTTTTCTGTCTTGTCAATTCCTCACAAATTTATTGTTTCTTTGTCTAAAAGATCTAAAAGCTGCCTGGTTTTGTCACTTCTTTGAGTCTTGTATTTTTATGAGCTCCTGGATATACAGAATTCAAATTTGGTTTTTTTTCTCCCCTTGATCGGTCTGATATTGATTTAATTATTAGACCAGCCAAAGAAACTAGAAGTCAAAAGAAGAAAAGGTTTCCTTCCCTACATATTCCATATTCTATGAACATACCACGCTGTATTTATTCATTTAGTGATTGAGGAGCTTTTCAGTTGATTCAGCTTTGATCATTTGAATACAGCTGTGGTGAACACTCATGTGAGAATCTTCTTGTAAGCATATGTTTTTATTTATTTTAGATGAACAGATTTTATTTTATTTTTATAATTAATTTTTTTAGTCTTTATTTTTTAGTGAGAGAGAGAGAGCACAAACAGGAGAGCGAGATGCAGAATCTGAAGCAGGCTCTAGGCTCTGAGCTGATAGCTCAGGATTCGAACCCACAGACTGCGAGATCATGACCTGAGCCGAGTCAGAAGCTCAACCAACTGAGCCACCCTGGTGCCCCTAGATGAACAAAGTTTAGTTGAATTTTCTGAGTATGAGGTAAGAGTATGTTTATTTTTTTAAAAAGAGCCAAACTATTCTCCAGTGAGATTTTATAGTTCCATCAATCAACATAGGAGAGTTCTAGTTCCTCCACAGTTTGTCAACATTTTTATTGTCAGTTTTTTGAAAAGGCATTATTGTAGGTAGGGCTTTCTCATTGTTAATTTAATTTCGATTTCTTGATGACTCGTGACATCGAGCAAATTTTTATATGCTCTTTGACTTCATATATTTATTTCTTGTGGAGAATTAAATATTTTGTCCACTAAAATTAGGTTAAGTTTCCTTTTATTATTGTCACAAAAGTTCTTTATTCTAGATAGACGTCCTTTGTCAGATAAAAAAATTGAGAATACTGTTTCCCAGTTTGTGGCTTACTAATAATGTTTAATAATATATTTTGATATATAAAAGTTAAAAATTTTTGAAATCTAATTTATACTTTTTTCTTTCTTATGGTTCATTTTTTTTTGCATTCTAAGAAATATTTGCATACCATAAGATTGCAAAAGTTTGTTGATGTATTCTTTTAGATGTTGAAGTGTAGGATCCATTTTGAGGAAATTTTTAACATGCAGTGAAAGTCTGGGGCCAAAAATGTACCTCAGTTTTTGTGCAAAATTTATTCACATGTCCTTAATTTTGAAGGGATATTTACTGCATAAAGAATTCTAGGTAGTTTATTCCACTCCACTCCTCACCCCAAGCAGCTTTTTTTTTTTTTAATGTTTTTAAATTTATTTTTGAGAGACACAGAGAGACAGCGCTAGCAGGGGAGGGTCAGAGAGATGGGGAGGCACAGAATCTGAAGCAGGCTCCAGGCTCTGAGCTAGCTGTCAGCACAGAGCCTAATGCGGGGATCGAACCCACGAACCGTGATATCATGACTTGAGCTGAAGCCAGATGCTTAACCAACTGAGCACCCAGGCGCCCCACCCCAAGCAGTTTAAAGATATTGTTCCCTGTCTTCTGGCTTACATGGTTTCTCATGAGACATAAATAATGTATTATATATATTTCCATATTTATATAACATGAGTAATGTGTGAGTGTGTGTGGTAGATATTCTAATTTCTGATTGTTGTGACAGTTTTTATCACTGAGTTTTAGAAATGCAATTATAATATGTATAGGTATAATTTTCTTTTGCTTATCTTGCTTGTTATTTATCAAGCTTTGTGAACATGTGAACTTGTTTTCTATCCAATTTGGAAAAAACTTTGTCATTATGTCTTTTAACTTTTTTCTTCAAATACTTTTTTCTTCCCTCACCCTCTTTTTTTGTCCTCTAATTATACATACATTTGAATGTTGGGTTGTGTCCCTACAGCCAGTGAGGCTCTGTTCATTTTGGTTTTAGTTTTTTTTTTTTAATGTTTTATTTATTTTTGAGAGAAAGAGCATGAGCGGGGAGGGGCAGAGAGGAAGGAAGGGGGACAGAGAATGTGAAGTAAGCTCTGTGCTGAAATTCCAATGCGGGGCTGAAACTTAGGAGCCATGAGATCATGACCTGATCTGAAATTGGACACTCAACCGACTGAGCCACCCAGGTGCCCCCTGTTTTTAGTTTTTATTCCCTCTCTGACATGTAATTTAGATAGTTTATACTTAATCTTCAAATTATTTTATCATGACGTGCCTAATGAGCTGTTGAACACACCCAGTAAAATTTTCACTTCAGCTCTATATGATCTTCATTTATGTTTACTTATTTTTTCATCTTTCTTTTTTCCCTCATTATGGTCATTAAAAAAAAAAGGAATCTTAGTGGCACCTGGGTGGCTCAGTGGGTTAAGCATTTCACTCTTGGTTTCAGCTTAGGTCATGATCCCGTGGTTTGTGAGATTGATCCCCGTGTCCAGTTCTGCCTGACAATTGGAGCCTGCTTGGGATCTTCTCTCTTTGCCCCTCACCCACTCTCTCTTTCTCAAAATAAATACTTTTTTTTTTAAAGGATCTAAGAACATATTTACCGTAGTTATTTGAAATTCCCTGTCTTGCCAGAGTACAGACTCCCTGAAGGATGAACGGTTCGGCAAAGGGGAGCGAGAGAGTCTTGGCTTCTTTCTGATCACCAGGCAGACATCTCTGCACTGACTGGAGAGTCAGTCTTTGTTATTAAACAAGTGGAGAGTCAGGCTTTGTTATTAAACAAGTGTATGGGATACAAAACAGAAGTGGCAATTGCCTTGGAAAATTATTTCTGATGACAAATTCTTTGGTATGTAAAAATTTCCCACAACATAGATAGGCAAAGACTCATGCATAATCTTTACCAAGAGAGATTGAAGTAGGTGACTAGATGCTTATCACATGGGGGAGTAAGGTATCTTTAGCATTTAAATACAAGGCAATGGTTTTAAGATTTATTTTTTTTAATTTTTTAATGTTTTATTTATTTTTGATACAGAGAGAGACAGAGCATGAGAGGGGGAGGGTCAGAGAGCAAAGGAGACATAGAACCAGAAGCAGGCTCCAGGCTCTGAGCTAGCTTTCCACACAGAGCCTAATGCGGGGCTCAAACCCACAAACGTGATATCTGACCTGAGCCAAAGTCAGAGGCCCAACTGACTAAGCCACCCAGGCACCCCTACAAGGCAATGGTTTTAGTATAGCAAAGGAAATAGTTGATTCTTTGTGAGCAGGGGCAAAAGCATATTTTTGAGGGGAGGAAAAACAGGTTTTTCAGGAAACATAATATTTGCTCCTATAATCACAAAAAAAGAAACTCCTATAACAAGTTTTTTCATAGAGTACAATTCATATATTTTTAGCATAAGAAGGCAAGTCACTCTTGATATCAGTCAGTCAGGCACCTTCAGGTTCGGTGCTCAAGCAAAAATTGAGTGGGGGTTGAGTGGGTGTAGACGCCAGTTGCCATCTGATAGTGGGAGGCCTTGCAAACCTGCCTTATTTCAGAAATGGCTCCCAGCACTGTCTAGTAATTTTATCATCTCTATTATTCCTGGGGGGGGTTGCTATTGCCTGATATTCATCTTCATTTTGAAATCATATTTCTTATTCATTTTTGTCTAGTAAGTTTTGGTTGGAGGTGGACATTATACATGTTGACTTCTGTGTCTTGTTTTCTTTCTTTAAAGAGTATTGTAGTTTGTACTGAAAAGCTGTTAATTTATTTGTAAATATACTTAATTATTTCAAGATTTTCTCTTGAAGCTTTGTTAGGGCACAGTAGAATAGACTTCATTTTAGAGCTAATTACTCTCTACTGCTAAGGCAAAGGTTTCTACAGCACTGGGTGTTCAGTGAGGTCCTTCCATTCTGGTTGCTTGACTCTCAGACAGTTAATCCTCTGCAAGCTCTGTAGTTGAGCATTCAGCTTCTCAGTAATTGTTCTTTCTCTTATAGTTGTCCTTTGCTTGGGATTGTAGCGGCTCAATCTATGTATGCATGTATAGCTTACTGTTTTCAGCTATAAACTAGAAAACATTCCTTTGCAGATTTCTGGGGATTTTTCTTTTTTGTATTCTGTCCCTCAGTTGCGTCAGCCTCCTTGAACTCTGAACACTGTCTCCCCACCTGCTGTGCCTCGCTTGGGTTTGCTCTCCACTATTGTCTAACAGATCCCCCAGGTGGAGATCCTGGCTATGCTAGGGCTCAACTAATGTGTTTTCCTTCTCTCATGGATCTCTATCCTTAACTTCTTGTCCAGTGCCTGAAAATTGTTGTTTCATTAATTTTGTCTAGTTTTTCTTCTGTGTTTATGATTGGAAGTTTAGTCTAGTTAGGATTACTTTGTCACAGCTGTTTATTGGATTCTTCCAAAATAATGGAATAAAAATTGGAAAGTGCAGTTGTATCCAATAAATGATTTACTCATTACTGAAGAGACACAAGATAGTTCAGAAGAAGGGAAAGCGGAATAAGGAAGGGGAAAGATGGTAATCTTCGAGAAGGAAGATTCTTCTCTATCAGAAGTTAAAAGAAGAATCGCATATTCTATTTATGTGTGTAGTTATTAGTCTTAGCTTTATTGTTTGTATTATTGATATTCTTGTCTTATCATCTCTCAGAGTATCCTTGATCACATATTTTACTTTCTTTGGTAACTGCACCTCCTTTTCCATCACCAAATTGATTCCTTTTCTTCTTCCTTAAGAAGGCAAAATTCCCTGTTTTAAAACAACACAAAACAAAATTTTGACTCTTTAGTTATCTTGGACTTCTTTTACTGCAAAATTTCTTAAATAATATGTAATTTCACCTCTATTTCTTTGGCCATTTTTAGTTTCTTGAGGTTTAGTTTCCACTTAATAATTTATTGAATTTATATACCTATAAGAGTATTTTTAAAAATTTTAATTATCTTTCAAGTCCAAAAGATCTTCTTAGTGCTTTTTTTTCTACCTAAATCAATCTGTAGTAGTCGATACCACTAACTACTTCCTTTTTGGATCTCTCCTCTTTCCTGCCTGTTATAACTACACATACTTGTCTTCTCTGTCTCCTTCCTCCTCCTTCCCCTTGTCTTTGCCAGAGTCCAGCTCCAGAAGGTCCAGAGTTTCCCTGAAGGATGGACAGTGTTGGCATGAAAGAGATGGGAATTGGCAAAAGGGGAAGGGAATGAGAGAGCCACAAGACTCTTTCTGATGACCAGGCAGGCATCTCTGCTGTCCAGCCAGGCATCTCTACACTGAAAGCATGCATGTACTCTCTGACCTGAGAGTCAGCCTTTTTTATTAAACAAGTGTATGGGATACAAATCAGAAGTGGTAATTGACTTAGAAAATGATTTCTGGAGACAAATTCTTTGGTATGTAAAAATTTCCCAGAACATAGATTGGTAGAAGACTCATGCATAATCTTTATCAATAATGAATGAAGTAGGTGACTAGATGCTTATCACATGGGGAAGTTATCTTTAGCATTTAAATATAAGGCAGTGTTTTAGCATAGCAAAGGCAAGAGTTAGTTCTTTGTGAACAGGGGTCAATAGCTTGTTTTTTGAGGGGATGAAAAACAGGTTTTCTCAGGAAATCTAATATAACCACAAAAGAAGAAACAACTATAACAAGTTTTTTCCTAAGGTACAATTCACACATTTTTAGCCTAAGAAGGCAAGTCACTCCTCATATCAGTCAGTCAGGTACCTTAGGGGTTGGTGCTCAAGCAGAAATTGAGTGGAGGTTGAGTGGCTGTAGACGTTGGTCACCATCTGGTGGCGGAGACCTTGCAAACCTGTCTTACTTCAGAAATGGCTCCCCTTGTCTTTTATTTTCAAGGGGAGGGTCTCAGTTTTTTATAACTTATTTTTTCTCTTGTATAAAGCCAGCCAGCCACACTAATAACTAAGACACATTAAGTTAGATATCTTGATTAAATGAGAACTCTTTAGCTCCATGGAATAATATAATAACAGCCTACTGAACTTGTTCATATATTTGATCACAACATTTTGTTATATAATATTCAGCAAACTTCTCACCTATCTTGTAATATTTAAATGTTTAAATCAGATCGTTAGATTATATATCTTGATGGAAACAATTTAAAGCCCATTCATAATTGGAATGTTTATAAATAATTTGGAAGTTGAGATGCCCCTGAGTGAAGTGAATTACAGATAAGCACCCAAACTCTGAGGGGAAAAAAATCAGCTTATGTGATGGTACCAGAAATCTGATAGGTAGGGTTAGCTTATGAGTGGGATAATTTTCAAGAAGACTGATTTTATCCATACAGGAGAAGCCATACTTGTCCACTCTCTTGATCTTTCTTGTGTCTTGAAGTGCCTTTGTGCTCTGGGAATGACAAGACCAGGGTTAAATGAAGAACTTTGTTGTGAGGGAACAAAATAACCATAGGATTTGTTTCTAAGAGTGCCCACCAGGCTGACTCACTTGAATGTCATGACCCAGAAGAACAGGACTAGAAATTTGCCTGGCAAGCCCTGGAATATGTGGTGTAGGGATAAATAGAAATAAAATATAAGAGACTTAATTCTCCCTGCCAACAATAAGGGAACGATCTTCTCTCCTTTCTCTTTTATGGAGCATTTCCTTTAGAAAACATCTAATTATCATTTCTTTCTTTGTCTCTTGATATGTGTGTAATTTTTTGTAGGAGCTAAGTAAACCTCTTGCTACCTTTATGACTCAGAAATGTCTTTCTCAAGGACATTTCTTTGAAATGTAACCATCTCTTTGAAAAGCAAACTGCAAGGGTAATAGTACTCTATCTCACAGTTTCTGTGGGAGGGCAGGAGCCTAACTTCCTTGGGTGCCTCACTCTAAGTTACAAAACCATCTCCTGCCAAAAGGATAGAAGAAGATCGTTTTTCCTCTGGATAAAGCCAATTAGCTAACACAGATGGTCACTCCAATTACCAGATGAGTCTAGGAGGAACTATGTGTTACAAATGGTACTGTCAAGTGTGCTTACTTGAGAGCTAGTTATTGTTCATCTTGAGAGCGTGTATGTAATGCATTGTGTTTGCTTGATTATGTAAAGGGGTGAGATTTCTCTCTGTCTTTGTAAGCTCTTGGTGCGTTGCCTGTGATACACATCACACTCTGGTTTAATGCTTATTTAATAATAAAAGTATTTTCTTTCTCTACTACCTTTGTGGAGAGGTTCTCTGGGTTGGAACATTTTGTTTTTAGTTATATTTGCCCAACAGTGGGTAATGGAGGAGAAGCAAGATTTAGAATGTTCAGAACCAGAAGTGTACAGAATGAGAAGTGAGTCTGTGAAAGATTCTTCCCATTATTGGTCATGTGAAACTGTAAGCAGACAGTATCATTAGTGCCTACTCAAAGCAGAAATTCCCTACCGGCAGGTGTATACTCTGTAATGTACATAAACAATGACACAATACAATACTGCACACTACATAAAATACAAAACTGTATTCATTTATCTATTATAAATAATATATTGTGAAGCTAAAAGTGATTTCTCTAACATAAATAAATTAAAAATATTTCAGTTAACCATGTTAGAGAAAATCTAAACTAACTTTACATTTTCTCTACAGAGAGTGAATTTATAAAACCATTGTTGTATGATCAAAGATATGTTAAAGTTAGTTTCATAAAGTAAAGAACTAGAAACTCCTACTAATAAAAGAAGCCATCAATAAAATATTGTGCTATTTTCTTGCGTTGTGTGAAATATACAGTACTTTGTTGTTTTTTAAAATTGTGGATTGTTATTTTTCCCTCTCATTTAAAATACATATTAAGGGGCGCTTAGGAGGCTCAGTCAGTTAAGCATTTTATTCTTGACTTGGGCTCAGGTCATGATCTCACAGTTTGGGAGATAGAGCCCTGCATCAGGCTCCGTGCTGTCAGGCACGGAGCCTGATTGGAATCCTCTCTCTCCCTCTCTCTCTGCCCCTCTCCTGTCTGCATATGTGTGTTCTCTCTCTCTCAAAATAACTGAACTTAAATATATATATAATGATAATATATTATAATATGTTAAACTTTTGCACCTAATCTCTGTTTTTAACTTAGTTTTCTTAAAGATGGCCTCCCCAGTGTATATGCTTTAGCTACCACAATTCTGGATCCATTATCACAAATATTAAAAAGATTAGACCATCAGCTATAATTAAATTACTTATGTTAGCATCTTCTGTGAGTGGGAAGCCATCACACACTAAAAAAATAAAATCTTGTTTCTTCCTGGCTCTCAACATGAAAGCCATGTTTTGTTTCAAAACTCAGGTGCCTCAGGATGGCTGGTGACATTTCTGGGTTTTGAAAAAAAAAATTACTAGGTACAAAACTGAGAACTCATGTACAGATTCAGAAGAGTATTAGGAAGCCTCCCATTGCTTTTTTAAAAATTCTTATCAGGTTATCACCACATTTATAAATTCAGAACAGTATTCTGATGTCAGTTTTCTGTTTTCCTAAGCTTAGGCTGAGATTATAAACTCAAGTATCAGATTTGTGGTTACCCGAAGACAGAAGGACATATGAATTTCTCAAAGTAAAAAAATGAGGGTAATTTTTAATTATTAAAAAATAAAAATCAAATTAAAAATTTTTATAGTTTATTTATTTTTGAGACAGAGAGAGACAGAACCTGAGTGGGAAAGGGGCAGAGAGAAAGGGACACACGACTCCAAAACAGGCTCCAGGCTCTGAGCTGTCAACACAGAACCCGACGCGAGGCACAAACCCATGAACTGTGAGATCATGACCTGAGCCCAAGTCGTAAAAGACTGAGCCACCCAGGTGCCCCAAAATAAAAACAAAATTAAAAATAACGATAATAATAATCAAGGCAAACATTTGCATAGTGCTTACTGTGTGCCAGGTACTACTTTATGTGCTCTTAGGAGGCTTTCATTTTTAGAGCAGCCCTAGGCAGTCATGTTACTATTATTATTTCTCCTTTATAGATGATGAAACTAGAACACAGAATTGGTGAAGAAACTTGACAAAGGCCATACAGATACTAAATGACAACTTCAACCCTGGAAATATGGTTTCAGAGACTGAGTTTGAGAAAACAGCATTTCTGAAAGAAGAGGAAGGATTTATAGAAATACAAAGGGGACCACAAAGTTGGGGCTATGATGTGGAAGGACGGGCTGGGTCCAAATATATCCCTGGCTTCTGCATGCCTCTTTGCCATAGCTAGATAATCCCCTTCAGAGCATGAGTGGGGGAGGAGCAGAGAGAGAAAGGCAGACACAGAATCTGAAGCAGACTCCAGGCTCTGAGCTGTCAGCACAGAGCCCAACATGGGGATCACACAAACCCATGAACTGTGAGATCATGACCTGAGCCGAGGTCGGACACTTAACCGACTGAGCCACCCAGGTGCCCCAGATGCCAATCCTCATCTCATTCCTACGACCAAACCTGACCTACAGCAGAAGGAAATCTCCTAAGATCAAGTGGTTCAGTTTCCAATCTCAGTAAGTTCTTAAGTCTGAGCTTTGGCCTGGATCTGAGGTCCAGATTTCTTCTTCATTCCTCAACCTTCCACCAACCCAAAGTCAAATCTGTAATAACCTGGGCCTTCCCTAAATCCTGTCCCAGGACTGAAATCTTGTCCCAACATCATCCTGGTAGCTGGAACCTTTCCTACTGGTTGATTATCTACCTGTCTACCTGCGTGGCTCCAGGGTATCATGGGCCTCAGATTCCCTGCGATGGTTTATTTTCATCTCTTGGGGGTCCTCTGAAATTTTATTTTGTTCCATCTGTGAGTCTTTCAAAAATATGTACATTGCCAACTTCACATTCTTCCCAGTGTCTCCTTTCTGCTGTAAATAACCACAGATCACTACTATTTTCTGAGGTCTGGAAGAAAAAGTAGATAAGATAAATATGAGCTAGCACATACATAGTAAAATAGCTTGGAATCACAGTAATCTATATAAAGCAGACAAAACACTCATAACACTTATACACTGCTTTTAATTTCCCATTTTCCAAATTGTAAAATTCTAGTTAATCTCACAACTTTGTGATATCAACAAGGCCCCAAGTGAATATTTTTATGAGAGAAATCTAGTGTAATTCTATGATATGTAAACATTAAGCACAAATGAAATTTTTACATTTTTGTACCGAATCATGATTTCTTGTGTTTTGAAACTGTGCCATAAGTTTGGGCACTGGTAGTCTTTGTCAAATTCCGTGTAGATGATAGAAATTAGCATCCATAAACCTTTCATGGTTGAGGATACCACTGTTTTCCGTTGTAGAGATACCCAGGGAGTACCTTACAAGTCAGGCCACAGAACAGTTACCTGTCCCAAATCACCTACCCTGTCATCTCCCTGAAAATCACCATTGGAGAATAGTGATTTTTGGTCTTGGAGACTTATTCTGAGTCTCCTATAGTCTCCCTTTAAATTCAAACACCCAGATGGGTAAGGATAAAGTTATCCTTTCCAAGTGTATCAATGAGGATGTTCAGTTATCTAAGGAAAATAGGCAAGGGGAGTTGAAGACTGTGCACGGTGTATCAGGAACAGTGAGAGGGATCCAAAAAGTTATCGCAACATGAACCTCAAATAGGTTTTCAAATTCGGGCGGAATTTTTGAGGAACTGCTCTTGGCTATATTATTTTTGATTCTATATTGCTATCAGATAAGTGAGTGTACTGGAAATCAGCCATAACTTCCTAAAAACCCAACATCCAGCAAGTAAATTTCTTTGCTTTTACTAGCTTCAAAGCCCATGTTTAACCACCATCGGTAATCAGTTTTACTCTACATATAAAATATCTTTATACTTCATCACTTAGCTTTGGTACACAGCATACTCCCTGTTTGAAATGTCACCTTCCTCTCTAAGAAGCCATACCTCTCCCCAGTACGAAGTCTACAAACTTTATACTCAATATTCATTTTCCTCGCAACAAGTTCCCAAGTACACCCTTTGTACATTAATCCTCATGACTTAGCAAATAGGCGTAAAGATCTTCCAAACCAAGTGCTTTGTGTGGTTGCAGTCCTGGACAGACATAGGGTCATGGAAATGGTCACTAAAAACAACCATTTTGTTATCCAACAAACATCTGCTCTACAAGATTTTAAGCTCCTCTCACATTCCTTCCAAATAGTTTCAAGCAAATAAATCCCTGGCCCCACCATCCCTTCCCGGCCTCCAAATATGACAACAAGCTTGGTTTCTAGAGGACACAAGCCTTGAGTTAGCACTCAAGTTAAGCCTTCAGAGTTGTCCTAATAAAATAAATAAATATGTAGAATAAGATTTAAAAAAAAAAAAGGCCAGACCATCATGGGGTTGGGGGATGAAGGTATACAGGGGTGGAAGTGTGTCTGAGTGTGAGGAAAAATCTTGCCACTGTAGGGACAATCCTCTGCCCCCTCCCTCACCCCAAATTCTCCTCAGGTCCTTCCCAATGGTACAGCCCCTTACACTATTCTGCAGAATACTTATGGTCTTGACATTTAATTTGCCATTTGCCAGGGCAACTTGGTGGCTCAGTCAGTTAAGCGTCTGACTTTGGCTCAGGTCATATCTCACAGTTTGAAGGTTTGAGTCCTGCATCAGGCTCTGTGCTGATAGCTCAGAGCTTGAAGCCTGTTTCAGATTCTGGGTGTCTCTCTGCCCCTCCCCTGTTCATGTTAAAAAAAATTGTTTTGTTTTTTTTTTGGTCATTTGCAAACCATTGAATTTGGGAGCAAATTATTTACGTGACAGAAGGATTCGTTTTCAGCCTCATATTTTCAGCTTTTTTCAAACAAAGGAAAAAGAAATTGGAATGAGCTGGGAAACCTATCTTTACTGTCATATCTTTGTAAGAAAAATCTGCCTCATAATACTTATTCTGGCTCATTAAATCCCCTTTTTGATTTTATACTTTACAAGGGCTGTGGGAGTCAAGCTCTCACCTTCCCTGTTGAATGAGGGGTAAAGGTGCACATCACATTCTGTGGTTAAGCGCAAGGTCAGTTACTGCAGCAAGGACACTGACACCACCACCACCACCTTGTACTGAGATAAATAAACAATCCCTCCCCCTGCATCCCCCAAGAAAACAAACAAGGTCATCCAGTCTGGTTCTAGTCCCTAAAATAAATGAAACCTTGAGCAACTCCTATGAATTACTGACTCTAACAAAAACAACCTTGCTTCTAGCCTTTGCAATGCTGATACACAAAGATACATAATGACATTGTGACCATAACAATGACTTTTAGAACACTCGCATTTTCCAGTTGGGTAAGCATACTCTTGATGTAGGATCAGGTCATGATCACATGGTGGGGTTCAAACCCCACATAGGGCTCTGCACAGAGAGTGCAGAGCCTGCTTGGGATTCTCTATCTCCCTCCCTCTCTCTGCCCTTACCCGGCTTGTGCTTTGTCTTTCTCAACAATAAATAAAACAAAACATTTAGAATATTCTCATTTTCCAGATTTAACCATACACTTGTAACTTTTTTTCTTTTGTTCTATTTGGTGAGCCAATTCTTCAAAAGCCAAAACTGTCTAGTAAAATTTGCAAGTGGATCTTATTTCCCAAAAGCTCTCATCTGAGTCATTGAAAGGGTAAAAACTGTCTTCAGTATTGAGTATCCTTCCTTCTATCCTCCCTCTCTTCAGTGACCACCTATTAGATGCCATACACTGTTGTTAATAATCAATATTCAACCAAGCAAATTTGAACATCTAAATTGGCTTTATTAAGCAATTCATGATTCAGGGAGCACCCTAGCTAAGCAGGTAGAGAGACGCTCTGAGGAGGTGTATAAAATGGAGGATTTTTATAGGAAGGAGAGGGGGCAAGTTCTTATTAGCAAAAGAAAAGATTATTTCAGGTCAGAATTTCTTCTTTTGTAGGCAGCAGGGGGTTGAGGTGGGGGAGGGGTGAGGTGGGGGATGTCAGTAGAGAAAACAGCAGGGTTTTTATCATGTAGATCAGGAAATTTCAGATTGACTTTTAAAAGCTCACATTTCTGGGCATCTGGGTGACTCAATCATTTGGGTGTTCAACTTTGGCTCAGGTCATAACCTACTGGTTTGTGAGTTGGAGCCCAGCATCTAGCTCTATGCTTACAGCCCAGAGCCTGGAATCTGCTTCAGATTCTGTCTCCCTCTCTCTCTGCCCCTCCCCTGCTCTGATTCTCTCTCTGTCTCAAAAATAAATAAACATGAGAAACTTTAAAAATAAGTAAAAGGTCATATTTCTAGCTAAAACTGTAATTCAATCTTCCTTTGCTGCCATTATGGGGGGCAAATGTCTCCATTTTGAGCTTGTTTTTTTTCTTTTCTTTCTTCTTTTCCAGTACTGTATTTGGGCAGATGCAAAGGATAAGAAGACTGTAGGGGGTGGGAAAATTTTTCTTCTCTTTTAATTTCTTTGGCTGGTCTAATAATTAAATTGACATGAAACCTATTAACAGGAGAAAAGAATTTAATTCACAAGTACAGGAAGGTGTAGAAATTGGGGACCAAAATAGTAAACAAGTGACCAAAGCAGGCAGCTTTTATATCTTTTCTTTTCCATAATATTTTATTGTCAAATTGTTTTCCATACAAGCTTTTATATCTTTTAGGTAAAGAAATGATACATTTGTGAGGAATTTACAAGACAAAGAAGTTGGCCTTGGGGTAGGAAATCAGTAAAGTAACTTTGTTTACACAACCTTCCCAGATTCTAGGTCTCTAATGATAAGGATGTCTCTCCCTCCTGGTCCAGGGAGAATCCCATTCTGCAAGATTTATTTCCTGCTTTCAGAGAGACAAAGCCTCCTTTCAGAGCGTCCTTTTTGCACTGGCTGTTTCTTATGTAACTTTAATTCAAAATAATCAATATGCCAAAAGTGGCATGTTTGGCTGGCCTTGTCCCCACAAGACTAATTTACTAATTTAGCAGAGGAGCACAGATACAAACAAATAATTAAAAAACACAAATGCACAGGAAAGTCAAATGCAAATTGGGGTGGGACCAAAAAAAATACATAACGGTACCAGAAGGAAGTAAACCTAAAGGTACCAAGTTTAATCCCTTCATTTTAAAGTTTATTTTGAGAAAGAGAGGGCAAATAGGGGAGGGGCAAAGAGAGAAAGAGAGAGAGAGAATCCCAACTAGGTCCATGCTGTCAGCACAGGGTCTACTTCGAGACTCAACCTCATGAACTTTGAGATCGTCACCTGAGCTGAAATCAGGAGTTAGACGCTTAACTGACTGAGCCACCCAGGAGCCCCTAACCCCTTTATTATAAAGATAACAAAACTGACCTCAGGCAGATAAAATGATTTTAGTCACTGTTACAGAGTGAATGAACCTCTGGACAGGATCTTGGTTTCCTGGAACTTTCCAGAACTCTCTCTATAATATCTCTCATAGTTTTCATTGCAGTGTCTCCCTTTAGGGAGACGTGCTGAATACAAAGTTGTTGTTGGCTGTCTAATGCATACACACATTCCTTGAGGTTATATTTCCCAATAAATTTGAACTCCCAAAAAATCACCCAGTAAAACATTAATGTCCGCTGTATTTTGGTGAGAGAGGTGAAGTGCTTTTATCTGCCTTTTCAATTTTACAACTATTTTTACGATGACTATGCATTAATTTAATTTACGCTTCCTAAGAGACAGGAATCACCATGCATGGAGGGGAAGATTAGCTGGTTTGGGAAAAGGGGAGAGGAGATTTCAGATGATTCTGCGTTCTGACAGGAGAGAAGTCACATCCTGAGAACTTGGCAAGAAGAGGCTCCACCCCTAGAAACTTCTGGGAATAGTTCTCCAACAGCTGCAAGGCAGGCCCGCCTTTGCCTAGTGTGTCCAGGTTATGCTGCAGACTTTGTGGGGGACGGGGTTCTGGAGGCCGGATTTCTTCACATCTACATCTTCAGGTCTTGCTGTAAGGGATCAAACAAGAGATGATTGGGTTGAATTCCCCGGAAATAAAATTGAACAGGCAAATAACTTTGGAAGAGCATTTTTTTTTTTTTTTTACTTAAAGCATAAACATTTCTTCCAAGGTATATATTAGGCATCTATTAGGAAAGGAAGAGAGGGCCCTACGGCTCTTGTGAGCAAGGTAATGGGCCCAAGAAGGTTAGGGAAGGTAAGATATGAGGCCCTGGGAAGAATACATATTTTAATGACCACACAGTTTTTTCAATGTTTATTTATGTTTATATTCACTTGTGTGCATTTGCACAGAAGTATTTTAGGCTGTGGGCAAGTTCAGAGTAAGTATATTGGAGGAGGAAAAGAATTGGGGGAGGAGTGGAATGGAGGGAAAGGACCTCAATGGCAGGGCACCATCTAAGATGTTAACTGGGTTTTAAGTAGCAATTACCTTAAACTCCTCTATCTCCTCATCCCCCCACCAAAAAACTTTACAATTCTGAATGAGACAAATCTCACATTAATTTTTATAATCACAAAGCAAGTCGTACAAATGATTTAATGCCAAAAATTTAATAAAAAGGAAGGACTAGGAAAGAGAGGCAGGGCTCAAAGGCAGGTGTCTCCTTTACTCAATTCACTTCTGTATGCTTTCTTATTGTTTACAGAATAAGTGAAATTCTCTTTGAAAATATTTTCCATCCCTCAGCTCTTATGGCATAAAAGTGTCATATTGGGCAATGCAGTTATTTAAACAAAACTTAATGACCCAAAACAGTTTGTTTGGCATATTCATAATGAATGTCCATCTATATTGGAAATTCAAACAGAACTAAAATGATTCTTTTCAATTTTTTTAATGTTTTTTATTTATTTTTTGAGAGACAGAGAGAAACAGTACGATCAGGGGAGGGGCAGAGAGAGAGGGAGACACAGAATCCGAAGCAGACTCCAGGCTCTGAACTAGCTGTCAGCACAGAGCCCGAAGCAGGGCTCAAACCCACGAACCGTGAGATCATGACCTGAGCTGAAGTCAGACGCTTAACCGACTGAACCACCCAGCTGTCCCCTTTTTAGCATTAAAAAAATGTTTACTTATTTTGAGAGAGAGAGAGAGAGGGATACAGACACTCTCAAGTATGCTATCAGTGCAGAGCCTGATGTGGGGCTCAAACTCATGAACTGTGAGATTATGACCTGAGCCAAAGTTGGATGCCTAGCCCGCTGAGCCTCCTAGGGGCTCCTTTTTTTTTTTTTTTTTTTTTTTTACTTTTTAAAGACTGGTCTGTTTGGTTTTGCCTTTACTCTTAGACCCCTTAGTCTTGAAGCACATCTTTTAGTTCTTAGCAATTTCAGCAGAAACTCCAAGTTGTTTAGCAACCCTTCTAAATTGATGGAATTCAAGCTTCAAGCTTTCTTTCCTTTGTCCTGAGCAGGACCTGAGATTTCACTTTCTCAGTCTTCCAGATGTTGCTTTTCTTTGAGTATCTTGAACATTTTAGGAGTCAGACAATGATTTGAGGGAACTTTATAAGCATGTTTTGGATCTTCACTGGTACATTTTTATGAACTCTTTATAAATGTGTCAGTTTCCCTGTACTGGTGCCAATTTTGGATGTTATTCATCTTTTGAAATTTTTGCCAATTAGATATGCAGAGAAGTTATTGTTTCAATTGACATCTCCCTAATTAACAATTAGGGTGCCTGTCTTTTCATATGTTGTTGGCCATTTGCAGTTTCTCTTTTGTGACATGCTGGTTCCTCCATCTAGGGCATTTTTTTTGTCTATTAGGTTGTCCTTTATATTTAATTCATTTGTAGGTGCCTTCAAAATCTTAGAGATATTTACCTTTATGCCCACTAAGGTTATGCCCGTTATGAATTTTGCAAATATTTTTCTCACTCTAGCACTTATATATTTTGACTTCGATGATACTTTCTTTTAACATGTAGAAGTTTTACATGTTTATGGTGCTACTATGTTCTAGGCTGTGTTTAGGTGCTGGCAATTCAGGGACAAGAAAACAGTTAAAATTCTTCTCTTATGGAATTTACTATCCAGTCAACACTTGGACTGATTTCTGGACTATATTCTGAAACCCTGATTTGCAGGAAGCCAGTTTTTCTGAACTCATAAGTTGAGCAAAAATCTCCTTGTGAGGTAAGGCGGGTTTGCAAGGTCTCCCAACATCAGATGGCAACTGGCATCTACACCCACTCAACCCCCACTCAATTTCTGCTTGAGCACCGACCCCCAAGGTGCCTGACTGATATTAGGAGTGACTTGCCTTCTTATGCTAAAAATATGTGAATGGTACCTTATGAAAAAACTTGTTATAGGAGTTTCTTCTTTTGTGATAATAGGAGCAAATATTACATTTCCTGAGAAAACCTGTTTTTCTTCCCCTCGGTAAAACAAGCTACTGACCCCAGCTCACAAAGAACTAACTCTTGCCTTTACTCTGCTGAAACCATTGCCTTGTATTTGAATGCTAACGATCCTTTCCTTCCCCATGTGATAAGATTCTAGTCACCTACTGCAATCTCTATTGGTAAAGATTATGCATGAGTCTTCTACCAATCTATGTTCTGGGAAACTTTTACATGCCAGAGAATTTGTCATCAGAAATCATTGTCTAAGGCAATTGCCACTTCTGTTTTGTATCCCATACATTTTTTCGATAAATAAAGCTGACTCTCTGGTCAGTGCAGAGATGCCTGCCTGGTGATCAGAAAGAAGTCGAGGATCTTTTGCTCCCTTTTGCAAACACCATCCATCCTTCAGGGAGCCCTGGACTTGCTGGAGCTGGATTCTGGCACTACCCATGGCAGTATTTATATATTAAAATCCCTGTTCATAAGTGTTCCTGTCAAAAATCTTTTGGCAATTTTTACACATATTTTGTCCTTCTCATTTTCTTCCTTTAAAAAATTAATTATAAAGTGGTTTAGACATTGCAAAGTGCACAGAAAATAATACAGGCATGCGCACACACACACACACACACACACATGCGCGCGCTGTATCTTGGCACCTAGGTGCAGGGTTGGTTCAGCCTCTGACTTCAGCTCAGGTTGTCATCTCATGGGTATGAGTTCAAGCCCTGCGTTGGGCTGTGCACTGACAGCTCAGAACCTAGAGCCTGTTTCAGATTCTGTGTCTCCTCTCTCTGCCCCTACCCTGCTCACGCTCTTGTCTCTCTCCAAAATAAACATTAAAAATTTTATATATGCTATATATGCATAAATATATATATCACCAAATTTAAGAGCTGTTACTATTTTATTATATTTGCCTTAGATATGTTTCTATTAAAAAGAACATTGCAGACAGTGCTAAAATGCCACTATTTTCTCTTCCTGTTTCTCTTGTTCAAGGAACTACTTCCTCAAAGTCAAAGGGTATGGATCCCATACATGTTTCTACATTTTTGTAGATATTTAAATGGTCATAAGTACTATACAGTGTTGTTTTGTGTGTTTAAAATGTAAATAAATGATATTATATTCAATTGTTATTTTATACCTTGCTTTTTTCTACTCAGTAAATTGTTTTTTTAGATTATCCAAGTTGACACCTAAAAATTGAATTCATTCTTATTACCCATTACATAATATTCAACGTAGGTATAAAATAGAGTTGATTCCTGCTGAACAGATAATTTTTCAGTATTATATCTCATATTATAATGAAAATTATTGTGTCCATTTCTTGCCCATGTCTTGTGCCGAGTGTTTCTATGGGTAATATACCTCTTAAGTGAATTTATGTGAAATTAAGTAGCTATTGCCGGAGTCCTGCTCCAGCAGGTCCAGGGCTCCCTGAAGGATGGACGGTGTCAGCAAAAGGGGGAAGGATGAGAGAGTCACAAGTTTCTTTCTGATCACCAGGCAGGCATCTCTGCACTGACCAAAGAGTCAGCTTTATTTATGGTAAAAAAAGGAATGGGTTCAGAAAAGAAGTGGCATTTGCCTTAGACAATGATTTCTGATGACAAATCTTTGGTATGTAAAAATTTCTCAGAACATAGATTGGTAGAAGACTCATGCAATAATCTTTATCAACAGTGATTGATGTAGGTGATTTAGATGCTTATCATATGGAGAAGGAAGGTATCTTTAGCATTTATATACAAGACAATATTTTTAGCATAACAAAGACAAATGTTAGTTCTTTGTTAGCAGGGGTCAACAGCCTGTTTTCTTGAGGGGAAGTAAAACACGTTTCTCAGGAAGGTAATATTTGCTCCTATAATCACAAAAGAAGAAATTCCTATAATAGGTTCATTCACAAGGTGCAGTCAGCGTATTTTTTAATAAGGAGACAAGTCATTTCGGATACCAATTAGCAAGGTGCTTTGTGGGGGGGGTTGATGCTCAAAAAATAATTGAGTAGGGGGTAGACGTTGGTCACCATCTGATGGCGGGAGGCCTTGCAAAATCCACCTCAACTTCACAAGGAGTATTCTCAAGTTAGTGAGTTCAGAAATGGCTCCCAACAGCTATACACTGAATGTTTGTTCATATGTTCATATGTTCATATGTTGATCACAACCCTCAATGTGATAGTATTAGGAGATGAGACCTTTGGGAGGTGATTAGGACACAAGGATGGAGTCCTCATGAGCAAGCTTAGTGCCCTTATAAAAGAGACTCCAGAGAGTTTTCTTATCCCTTGTGCCATGTAAGGACCTAGCAAGAATAGTGCGGTCTCTGAACCAGGAACCAGGCTCTCATCAGACATTGAATCTGATGATACCTTGATCTTAGACTGGATAGCCTTCAGAACTATGAGAAATAAATATTTTTGTATTTTTATTTTTTATTATAATTATTACACATAACTTTTTAAAAAATTTTATCCCTCGTATGTCGTCTTCTGCTATAGCAGCCCAAATGGATGAAGACAGATTCACTTATTGTTAGTATTAAATTTAACATCTTTTCATGCATTTTTTGCTTTTATTTTGTTCTATAAGATTTGCCCATTTTTCTGAGATTAATTTAAAAATTAATTCTTTGCAGAATCCATGCAAATTATTTCCTGCGGTGCAAATATTTTCTCCGTGTCCCTCCACCTCACACTTAACTAATGGAAATTTTCTATGATGCAGAAGTTTTACTTTTAAAGTAATTAGATATAATTAACCTTGACCAACTCCTGAAAATAATACAGATTACAGATTTTAAATGTCTCCTGCTATACTATTTTTGTAAAGCTGGATAAAATATTAAAATAAAACCCCACGCTTTTCATCTTTTAAAAAGTATTTGTTTATTTTTAAGAGAGAAAGTGCAAATGAGGGAGTTACAGAGAGAGAGCGGGACAGAGGATCCGAGGCAGGCTCTGTGCTGAGAGCAGCAAGCCAGACGTGGGGCTGGAACTCCTGAATAATGAAATCATGACTTGAGCTGAAGTCAGATGTTCAAGTGACTAAGCCATCCAGGTACCCCCAAGCCCCACTGTTTAAATTACGTAAGTGAACTTTTCAGAGAGTAGGGGCACTCTCTTAATCCAGAACAAAGTCGGGGCCCCAAACCAGCTGTATGTGGCACCTTTTGACACCAGGTGGCCTTGAGCTTTGGTTTGATGGGAGTACATTCAGGTATGGGAAACAAAGCCTTGCACTTGTGAAGGGCACGGAAGTATGATTAAACCCCCCACATAAAACAGACCAAAGAAGAGCTACATTCTCAGAAAAACAGTAAACTGGCTGTGTTCCAACTGTAACTTTTATAACACCAGGTGGATTCCAGTGGATGCAAGGGTTTGCTCACCCTTGGACTGGAGTGTTCTAACAACCAATTAATTACACATAAAAAAATGAGAGAATCAAGATAATGGGAAATGCAAGATTTAAAAATGAATCACTTAATCACTGAAACATGAAAGATAACAATTCTCAGATTCAAGAATCCCAGTGAATCCCAAGTGGATTAAATAAGAGGAAATCAACACACAGACATATCAGAATTGCAGAATACCAAAGAGAACAGGCCGTAAAATGAGCGAGGGAAGATACTACCCATGAAGCAACATGAAATAGACTATTGGCACAGTACGATGGTAGCTAGGTAGGGGAGGAAATTACTGCCATCCTGGAACTTCATACCTAGCGTACTTAAAAAGAAGAAGAGGAAGATGAGGAGGAAGAAGAAGAAGAAGAAGAAGAAGAAGAAGAAGAAGAAGAGGAAGAGGAAGAAGAGGAAGAGGAAGAAGAAGAAGAGGAAGAAGAAGAAGAAAACGAAGAAGAAGAAGAAGAAGAAGAAGAAGAAGAAGAAGAAGAAGAAGAAGAAGAAGAAGAGGAGGAGGGGGAGGAAGAACAGGGAAACACTTTCAGATGAACAAAAATTGAAAGCATTTGTCACCAGGAAGCTCTCAATGAAAGAAATTCTAATGAAACATCTAATTTGAGAGATTAAAAAAGACAAAGCTGTCTGGCAACAGTACATGAGCCAAGAGAGAGATAGTGGAGATAAAATTGTCTTTTATCATTAAGGAGGAGAAGGATATTGGTTAGTTTAGACATTTTAAATGTGCACTTAAAAATCTCAGGAATTCCCAGGATACCTGCCTGGGTGGCTCAGTTGGTTAAGTGACCAACTTTGGCTCAAGTCATGGTCTCACTGTTCGTGAGTTCGAGCCCCTCGTCAGGCTCCTTGCTGACAGCTCAGAGCCTGGAGCCTGCTTTGGATTCTGTTTGCCTCTACCCCGCTCATGCTCTGTCTCTGTCTCTCACTGCCTCTATCTCAAAAATAAATAAACTTAAATAAAAACAAAAGCAAAACAACCCCCCAAAAGAAGAAACAACAAAAAGAAACACTAAAATGGACAAATGGGAAAAAAAGAGAAGTAAAAATAAGTCTAAATGTCAATAATAAAAATAGATGTAACTGAATGAAACTCTTCAGGTAAGAGACATAGAATATCAGATTAGATTTGAAAAAGGAACATACTGTATGCCATTTGCAAGAAAGGCACCTAAAATATAAGGACAAAACAAAAGTAAAAGGCAAAAGCATTAACAATGGTAGACCAGGAAAATACAAAACAGAGGAAAACAAGGATAGCCTTATTTATAAGAGATGAAATAATCTTATTTCTTATAATATCTCTTATTATAGATAAAGAATGACCCTAGGAATGACCCTTAATTCACCAGAAGATAGACACAACAGGAATTTAGACTTTCAGGCACCAAATATAATAGCTCCAAACTATTGGAGTAAAACTTTAGAGAGCACAAAGGGGTATTGATAAATTGATCATTTTGGTGGGGATGTTAACATATCTCTCTCAATAGTTTATAGATCAGGAATACAAAATTTATAAGATTATAGAACACCGGAATCATATAACAATGTGTTTGACCTAATGAACATATATGTAAAACTCTTTACTCCCATATTAGACAATATGTATTCTTTTTTTTTCAAAGATTTTATTTTATTTTTGTATGTGGTTTCTATCCCCAATGTGGGGTTTGAACTCATAACCCCAAGATCAAGAGTACTAACTGAGCCAGCCAGGCACCCTAGACAATATATATTCTTTTCAGACATTCACGGGACATTTACACAGATCATAAATCAAGTCCTGAAAAAATATTTTAAAAATCAGGATCATACCTGATATACCTCAGACTATGATGAAATTAATTAGATAGAGGTTAATGTATTTAAAAAACCCAGATAATCAAAGACATCTCCTATCTCAGAAATTTTGAAATCATACTTCTAAGAAATGGATAGAAAAAATCATAATGTGTGTTAGAAAATGCTTGGGCCTGCATGATACTGAAAATATTAAATGTCAAAATATACGCAACATACCTAAAGTGGTATATAAAAGGCATTTTATACCATTAAATGCTTAGAATTGCTTCTAAGAAAGGGAGAAAGACTGAAAACTACCATGGCAAACATCCAACTTAAAAACTTGTGGGAAAAGAGAACAAAGAATGCCTGGAGCTGAAGGCTGTTGTCTTGCAGAGATACTTTAACACCTCCACCCACCCTGATTTAGCTCTTCAGCAAGTTCGGAAGAAAGAATTGAGTGCCTTTTGGAGCTCTGTTTTTTCAGACCTTAGTACCTCCTGAGAGGGTGTGCTGTATTTCAGTCTGTTCTCTCCCCACGTGTAGGATTCTTTGAGCAAGTGCCACCTCAGATGAGGTGCTCATGTCCGTTTACAGCACTGCTCTTGACCAGAGTGTGTGACTTGTGATTTGTGCATGAAGCCAGAGACATGTTCTCCTATTAGCAGAAATAGGGACATTGACATTTTTATTGGTCTGTCGTGTCTTATGCCATAATTGGTTTTCTTTACTTTTTTCATTGGACAAGTATTTCTGATGTGCAAATTACGTGCAGGGAATTGTTTTAGATGTAGTGGGAACACTTTTAGGCAAGGGGATGCTATAGCAAGTACTCGGTGCCCATGAAGAGACAAGCGACAAGCACTTGGGGAATCAGAAAAGACTATTGCATAGTTGGCGGCCCAGTGGACTCACCTCCAAAGGCTGAGCATCCGGTTTGGGTTTTACTGGTCTTATACATATGTGCTTCCAGGCTGGGCTGGGCTAGTACAGTCAAGCTTCTGATTCCTGGCTACAGACCGGTACGAGAGGCAAGTAAGATTAGAAGAAGCCAAATGTACGCAAGGGGAGTATCTGGCCTTGGACATCTGGCTGCCCCTTTTTATCCGCTTTTTTTTTTTTTTTTACCAGCTTTCCTTCTCATTTCCCCCTCTTGATTCTTCTGTAGCAGACATAGAGAAAATCAGTTTGTAGGGGCAGGGAACCCTTTTCTGCCATGGGAGGAGGTAAGAAGACCATTCTGACTCCTTCCTGCTGGACAGGGATGTCAAAGGGAGAAATGTGACAGTGAGGGTTCTTGGCCATCCAAAAGAGAGTAGTGACAACTAGATGTCCCAAATGGAGCCTCATCTGGAGTTTTATAGCTTCTAGGTGAGAGGAAACAAATCTGGTTAGCATATTAGGAGTACAAGGACCAGGGATGTCTGGGTGGCTCAGTCGGTTAATCATCTGACTTTGGCTCAGGTCATGATCTCACAGTTTGTGAGTTTGAGTCCCCCATCGGGCTTTGTGCTGACAGCTAGCTCAGAGCCTGGAGTCTGCTTCTGATTCTGTGTCTCCCTCTCTCTCTGTTCCTACCCTGTTCACACACTCTCTCTCTCTCTCAAAAATAAATAAACATTAAAAAAAATACAAAGACCAATTAGGAAGGATATGAAGCATTAGGAGAGGACCAGCTAAAGGGAGGAATCAGGATGCCCAATTCCATATGTTGCTCAGAGAGTTCCATGAGTCTGCTAATTTCTGCCTCTGTTTGTTGAGTCCTTCCCTTACCCAGGGATATAGGTTTAGTTGCCTTAGGGTTAGATTGCCTATTTTTATTTAGATTCCCCCCTGATGTGCTTGATCACAGAGAGAGGACACCATAAAGGGGCTTATAAGGGGAGAACCACATTTGCTTCTTTAGTTTCCCATTTGCAGCTGCAGTCTGTCTTCCTGAAGGTCCCTTAGCTCTCCCTGTCTAATGTTAATCCTTTCCCTATTCATTCATTCCTCCCCCTGGAATATGGCTTGTTACTCCTCTTAGGAAACAGGGAGATGGCTGGTCTGGCTTCTTCAAGCTGATAGGGGGATGGTGTTGGGGTTCAGCAGTTAGTGTCTACCCAAGGGTCCGTTGAGTGGCCCACAGTATGGTTCTACAGGAAGGCTGGCGGCATAAAAAGCAGACACAAAGAAAAAAACATAAAGATTATATTGTCCAGCAAGATGGCATTTTAAGGTTACGTCCCCAGTTCCCAAACCAGTCAAACAACCCAGGAGAGACCCTAACTTTGTCCAATTATGCCCGCATGACATCTATTAGTTCTAAGGCTCAGTGAGAATTATCAGTTATATTGAAACAACATACATCAGGGAATGTCTCATAACCCAGGTGATGAAGGAGCAGTGAAGTAATCAAGTTAAGCTGTGATCTCCAAGAGTTTAGCCCTAACTTTACTTAATTTTTTAAAAACATCTAATGCTTGTGAGGTGTTACAGTTTTGCTGAGGATAAGCAGACAGTTTGTTTTATTTCGAGGTATAAAACTTTTCCAAGCCCTGGGAGTCCTATCATCGAAAGAACCAAGGCAACTGTTTACCATATCTTACAGGCTGATACTATTTGATGAACTGTCTTTGACAATCTTTTTAGTAAACATCCTTTGGCCCATTTGATAAGTTTTATCCCTCCCTAAATGAAAGGTTTGATGCAGTGCTTTAAGGATCTGTTAGCTCTGTGAGCTCAATAGTAGTCAATGCCCCTGCTTTGTTTGTAACCATTCCAAAGGCTGGAGTCAGTGTTCATCGTCACACCCCAGTTTATTTCCTTGAGTGAGTAGGTGGGATTGAGTCTCCTTTAAATAATTGATATAGCAGGTGATTTTCTGAACTCTGGTATCCACCGTCTACAATATCCAGTAATTCCCCAAAATTCACATAGTTGTTTATCTGTCCTAATTTGGTTTAATATCCCTTTCTAGCAAGGGAGTTAGGCTCTCTGGCGTTATCAGGAAAGAATGAGAAAAAATTAGGTTTCCCCATATACATGCGGGGGGCTGAGAGAAAAATTTAGATAAAAGTTTTCTGGAGATGCCTCTGATCCTCATGCTGGGATTTGGATAGTTGGCCTGGAGTGGAAAGTGTAAGGACAAAGTCTGAACCTAACAGACTCCATGACAGAGGTCCCCCTCTAATCTAAAAGGTCTAAGGTTCAGTCTCTCTGGAACTATTAGGCGGTTACACATTACCTGAGGCAGGAGAGACCACTTTGTGGTATCTAATTAGGGAAGGCCAGCTACCTCTCCCCATATCCCTAAAGGTGAGGCCTACAGATAGAAACTTTAGATAGGACCCTGTTACCTAATGTTAAAGTTAACCGATAGTCACCGAATAATCCCTGAACTTGTTTTGTAATTGGTTAATTTCAAAGATACCCTAGGTGTTGTAATTGGGTCCCGCCAAAAGTAACGAATGCTCTGAACAATGTGTTTGGTTCAAGTTGCTGCCAATACTGTTGTACCATTATGATTGGGTCACTGTACCTATGTCACAATTTCTTATAACTCCCCCTTCCCAAACCCCATAAAAACCCTACTCAGCCCTTGTTCGGGGCTCTCAGCACAGATCCACTGTGTTGGTGAAGTCTGTGAGCCCAAACTTAGGCCCGGCGAGCCTAAGCCGTAATAAAACTGCCCTTTGCTTTTGCATGCGTGACTCAGTCTCCCTGATTGTCTCTGGTTTTGGGGGGTGATATTGAAATCTTGGGCATTACAGAAAGAAAAGGTGGACAGAAAAGGTGGCTCCAGAATCAAAAAGCAAGTGAACCAGGTTTCTACTTAACCTGAGTTTTCCAGAGTCACCAGAGGCTCTGGCCTTCCCATAGATAGTTGGTTCTGGGAGCCACCCAGAAGAGCCCCAGACCCCATCAGTCCCTTCCGGGGACACTGGTTATCTGAGCCCTGGCAGGTAGAGGTCCCCCAAAGGCATTCAGGCTTTCAGGGATTGTCTCCACACAAGAGACATGGCTTATGGGGCTTTGACTTCTGTGGTCTCTTCTAAGAGCAGTCTTGTTTCCAGTGCCCCGATTGACCACATAAGTGGTATTTGGTGCCACGACCTTGGGAAGTCTGATCTGACATAGTGTCTAAGACCACGACTAAAGCCTTAGATTTTTTTTAAAGCCTTTTTCCTATTTTTGTTTGTTTCTTTTGTTTTGTTTTTGTTTTTGTAAATCTTGGTTGGCAGCTTGTAAGGTCCCTTCCAGGCCAACAGTTAATTTTTGCATTTTCTCTGAGTATCTACAACTGATTGAGTGACAAAATTGTCCCTTAAAATCATCTCAGCTTTAGGGATTTCAGGGGAGATAGCCATATATTTAATGAGAGCCTCCCTCAACCTCTCCAGGAAGGCCACCGGGCTCTCATTTTGTTTGTAAAATAGTGGCTAATTTCACATAACTTAAGGGCTTAAACTTAGATTTTCTTAATTTTTCTAAAACATAAGCTTGGAGATTGCAGTGTTATCATTCCCCAATGGAATGGTCATCAGATCATCGGATCTCGAGGCATAACTTTCTGAGCTCCAGTAGGGATCTGGAAGTGCCTCATAGGACTTTTAGTCCCATGGTAATTAGTGAGTTGCTCACCCCCATATCTCTTAGCTGCTGTCTGAACCCCACAGTTTTTTGTCTCATTAACAGTTTGATTTAACAAAAGCACTATATCTTGTCAGGTCAAACATATGTAACATTTTGAAAAGCCTATATATACTTAACTGATCAGAAAATTTACCTAGCTCTCCTTTCATCTGTCTTAAACCTTATAACTTAAAGGTTTCTCCTTCTGGCTTCTAGTTTGTAAGGAAAACATTTGTTACATTACGGGAGGGCATAGGAAAGGTGGGCAGCAGGGACCAGAATTGCATTTTTTAATATAGATTGAGGACCCAAGGAGGAGAAGGAGGTTGAGGTGGAAGACTTCCTTTCCTCCTTCTCTAGGTCTGCTTTGGATACAGGTAAGGGGCCCTAAATTGTTTTCCCTCCTGATTGCTAGACTTTGGAAAGGATTGCCATTAAGTCAGTATCTACCTTACATTGCTTACATATATTTTGATTTTTTTTCCCCTGAAGGCCCCAAAACAATGAGCATAGAGGAGTTCTCCCCATTTCCCTTCACATTTGTAAAATAAGTCCAATTGTAGGATAGTATTGTCATTGATATTTCCCTCTGGCAGCCAGGTTCCCTCCTCCAGTTTGTATTGGTGCCAAGCCTTTGTGCAAAAAAAAAAAAAAAATGAGTCATAATGCATTCCAAAGGAGTAATGGCCTTGGTTGGGGAATTCCCCATCTATAGGAAAGAGGAAGAAAGGCAAAGGCATCCCTTATCTCAATTTCCTATAGCTGGCCAGGAGAAACCTCATCTCCTGGGCCCGAGTTTTGGCTGGCTATGAGAAAGCCCTGTCAGTCCCGCGAGATCCTGGGAGTAGTTGTTCTTACCCAGGCTTGCCCTACCTCCAAGAGCTGACCTGGTGTTCCCCAATTTCTCTTACTCTTGGTTTCCCACCTATGGACTGTGACCAAGCAAGTCTTCCTTGATTGTCGTAGGATGCACTAATTTTATTTTGGCCCAAAAGTAACTTACATATTGATCATCGGCCATTGAGGGAGGGGGTTAAAGGGCCAAAGTCAAGATCTAGTCACCTGCCTTTTTCAGTAATGCCCACATAAATATGTTCCAGCCAGGTGGGTATCCATTTTCAGCATACAATGGGCTAAGTTTAGTAAAATCACTCACATATCTCAGTAAAAGCCCTTCATAGATCATCCTTCATATGTCTTAGGCTTCCATTCCTCTGCTAAACAGGAACAACACAACTGTGGAAGATTTGGAGGCCAGCACCAAGTGTATTTCCATAATTTTCCCAGCCTTTGATCAAAGGATGAGGAAACTTCATCTTAACCAAGGGCACTTTTAAGATTTCCTTTCAAGAACCTTCTACAACTTTCCTTTGCATTCAGATTTTGTCCCAGGCCATTTCTCTCCAAATAACCAGTCTCATTTAGGACAAAATGACTTTCTTTTACCTTCAACAAAAATGTATTTCCATTCCTTGTATCTTTTTTTCATATCTCCTATTTTTCTATATACAGAGTTCCTTTCCTTATTTCCATCAGTTTTAACTACATTTAGCAGATTTTTAACTCTTAAAAACCTTAGTCTCCAGTGAAAACTAAGTAGTAACCATTTCTGAACTCTGTGTTACATCAGAATTTATAAGATGGCAAACTTATGAATTCATTAAGCATAAAGCATGTTTACCATAGATCTAAATATCCTTAGTTTCTCTACAAGTCAGAAGCTCAAACGTACATGGTATAGGAAAGTGGTCCAGTTTCATTCTTTTGCATGTTGCTATTCAGTTTTCCCAACACCATTTGTTGAGACTGTTTTTTTCATGTTGCATAGTCTTACCTCCTTAGTCGAAGATTAATTGACCATATAATTGTTTATTTCTGGGCTCTCTATTCTGTTTCATTGATCTACATGTCTATTTGTGTGCCAGTATTATAGTGTTTTGATTACTACAGCTTTGTAGTAGAATTTGGAATCTGGAATTATACCTCCAGCTTAGTTTTTCTTTTTCAAGATTGCTCTTGACTATTTTGGGTCTTTTGTGGTACCATACACATTGTAGGATTGTTTGTTTTAGTTCTATGAAAAATACTGTTTGTATTTTCATAGGGATTGCTTTGAATCTCTAGATTGCTTTGGGCAGTACGTGTTCTTTCCAGACTTTTAAATGTTTTGCCTCTTTTTTTCTGTGACTAGCACAAGAAGTATCTCCCAAATGCCTCACACGCTCTATGGTACTCCTCATATGTGCTTGGATATGTTTCATTCTTTTGTTGTTGTTGTTGTTGTTGTTAACACTCTTTCCTCATCCATGTTTAAGACATTCCTTATCTGGCAAGGTGGTATCATGATATTTGGGAGTAGAGATTCAACGTGTACTTTCTTTACCAGAGAATTTTTTTTCTTCATCCACCATATTTTTATGGTATCCACTTGGGATATAGTTGGGATATTACAACCTGAGCTCTTTTCCTTCTCTGCATTTGTGAGATAGGATGTATGAAATCCGGCGTGATATATATATGTTGGATATTGGGGAGGGCATGTTTTTTAAGCATCAACCTTGCCATTGTAAGGACGCGGGTCCGATCTGGCCTTCCCCACCGGGCCTTCCCAGCCGTCCTGGAGCTGGTCGCGGCGCAGCGCCACGGTGGAAAGGCACCGGGCAGCCAGTCGCCAGCTGGGGGGTGGTCCCCCGCCTGCCTGCCGCAGGTCCAATCCAGCCTTCCCCTGTACTTAAAGGGGAAGGTGCCAGCTTCTCCTAAAAGGGCGCACCTTAAGGAGGGACAACTCCTGCAGCACCCAATCGGGAGAGGCCAGCGATACCTTTGACCTTTCTAGAGGCGGGCCTAGTCATGCCCCACGTGGGGTGTTCTGGGCCCACTCTGATTGGTCAATACTCCAAATGTTGTGATTGGCTCCCACAACTGCCAGTATTGATGGGGGTGTAGGGATTGGATCACTGTACACCTGTCATCATTTCCTATAACTCCCCCTCCCAAAAGCATAAAAGGCCCTGCCCTGCCTTTGTTCGGGGCTCTCTCCACATGGCCAGCAGGTTGGGTGGAGACTGTGAGCCGGAGCTTAAGCTTGTAATAAAGGCCCTTTGCTGTTGCAGGCGTGACTCAGTCTCCCTAGCAGTCTCTGGTGCTCGTTTTGGGGCAATTTGGGGCGATTTTACAAACTTGGGCACAACACCATCAGGATGTTATAAGAGTCTAGAGTCCTCTGGGCATTTTGAGTGGAGTTAATTGGCAAGTGTATTGGTCTGCCTAGGCTGCCATAGTGGAATACCACAGAATTGGTATCTTAAACAACAGAAATGTATTTCTCATAGTTCTGGAGGCTGGAAGTCCAAGGTCAAGGTAGTCTTGATCTCTGGTGAGGCCTCACCCCACCGGACACCCTGGCTTGTATAGAGCTCTCTTTTTACTGCACATTTTCCACGTGACCTTTCCTCTGTATGCATACTCTTTTATCTCTTTTTCTAACGAAACCAGTCATATTGGATTAGGTCTCTCTTTGATGACCTTATTTAACCTTAATTACCTCCATAAAGGTCCTATATCTAAATATTGTCACCCTGAGGATTAGAGCTTCAATTTATGAATTTGGGGTCCTAACAATATATGATAAGCCATGTGGAGCCTATGAAAAGGAAGAACCACTAGATAAGATTCCTGGAGAAAATCCCTGGAAGTCTTACTCTTCTTTATCTCTTGGCTCCCCAGTTGCCTCTGGGTTTCAGGTGTACCTTGGAGATATTGTAGGTTTGGTTCCAGATCACTGTAATAAAGCAAATATTACAATACAGTGAGTCAAAGTTTTTGGTTTCCCAGTACCTATAAATGTTGCATTGTATGATAGTCTCTTAAGTGTGCAATAGTATTATGTCTAAAAATGATGTGCATACCTTAATTAAAAATACTTTGTTGGGGCGCCTGGGTGGCTCAGTCAGTTGGGCCTCTGACTTCGGCTCAGGTCAGATCTCACATTGTGGGTTCGAGCCCCTCGTCAGGCTCTGTGCTGACAGCTAGCTCAGAGGCTGGAGCCTGCTTCAGGTTCTGTGTCTCCTCTCTCTGCCCCTCCCCCTCTCATGCTCTGACTCTGTCTGTATCAAGAATAAATAAAACATTAAAAAAATACTTTGTTGCCAGGAAGCCTGGGTGGCTCAGTCAGTTGAGTGTCCGCATTGGCTCAGGTCATGACCTCGTGGTTTGTAAGTTTGAACCCTGCATCGAGCTTGCTGCTGTCAGCACAGAATCCTCTTTGAATCCTCTGTCCCCCTTCTCTGCCCCTTCCCCGATGGTGCGCACTCTCTCTCTCTGAAAAATAAATACATATTTAAAAAATACTTTGTTGCTAAAAACTGTTAACCAGCAAGTCGCAGATCACCATAACAAATATAATAATGAAAAAACTTGAAATATTTCGAGAATTACTGAAATGTGACACAGAGACAGGAAGTGAGCAAATTCTGTTGGAAAATGGCACCAGTAGACTTATTGGTCGCCAGGTTGCCACAAACTTCAAATTCATAAAACATATAGTATCTTCAAGGTGCAATAAAGTGAAACACAATAAAATGAAGAAGCATTCCTGTATTGGTTTTTGTGTTGGGAGCGATTAGGAATGAATTAAGAAGGGCTTGGAAAAGATGTTGCCATGGAGATGGGCTTAGTCTAAGTAAACATTGGAGACTTCTGGTTTCTGTCAAAGGGTGAGGCAACATGTGTTGTTGGCTCCCTCACCAATAAAAACCCCGGCCATCTGGGAGAAACCAAAGAAACAAGAGGGAAGCATGGTTTCCAGAATCGAGTGATAATTACTATGAAACCACAAAAACAAAGTATTAGAAATTCCAAGGAGACAGAAGATTGTCTTTTTTCCCCCGAGTGGATAGTGGCCATTTAGGTAGCAAGAGAAAACTTTGGGAGACTAGATTGCTTTTCATCTGCAATGCCTTAAGACAAGCCTTGCCTGCCCTATGATCACAGAAATAAGTAGCAACAGTCCAACCATGAAATATCAGGGCAGTGCAAAACTCTGGACTTAGTGAGGAACTGTTGGAAACAGTTCACACTGACCAGCCACACACACACACACACACACACACACACACACACACACACACACAGGTCTTCGTGCCCTCAGGGCTCCTCGCAAACCATCAAGGCCTGGGTGTTACAGCCCAGGGGACACACGTCCCCGTGAAATCCGACCAGAGATGTTGCTAGAGGGAGGAGCAGCAGCTAGAAGGATGACCGGGCTTTGTCATAGCTGTTCCTCGCCACCCGGGGTCTCAACTCTATCCACTTCTTAAATCAGGGGTCAACTAACTTTTCTAAAAAAAATATTTTTTTTAATGTTTAGTTATTTTTGAGAGAAAGAGAGAGCACAAGAAGGGGAGAAGCAGAGTGAAAGGGAGACACAGAATCTGAAGCAGGCTTTAGGCTCTGAGCTGTCAGTGCAGAGCCGGATGCGGGGATTCAACTCACAGGCCACAAGATCATGACCTGAGCCGAAGTCCGATGCTTAACCAACTGAGCCACCCAGGTGCCCAACTAACTTTTTTTGTAAAGTGCCAGATAGTAAATATTTTAGGCTTTGTGAGTTCTCTCTGCAACTGCTTAACTTTGTCCCTTAGTGCTAACACGACCATAGGTAGTTTGTAAAGAAATGGCAATTTCTGTGCTTTAATAAACTGCATTTATAAAAAAGGGGCAATGGGTCCAATTTGGCTCATGGCCATAGTTTAGGTTATTCTTGCATTAATCAGATTGATGCAGACTGATACATGGCCTTTGGCTCCTTGTAAACAGGCATCACCAAAAAGAGCAGTTGGTGTCTCCAGGGGTGCCTGAGTTTACAGGCACATGCTAGACAAAACGGAGTAACATTTCCATTAAAAAAAAAAAAGACAAAACCAGCACCACTTACGAACTGAGGTAGACTTACTGATAGAACAGAATTTAAATATGCAAAATAAGAATATTCAAGGAGATCAGGGAAGATACTAGAAAAATAAAAAGGAACGGGAAGTCAAGCATGAGCCAAACAAGAAATGTTAGTATGTAAAATATAGTAATTTAAAGAGCACAGTGAATTGTAGCATGGATATAAATGAAGAACCTCACTAGTGAGTTGGAAGGTCACATTGAGGACTCTGTAGAATGTAACAGGAAAGAAGGATAAGATGAAACATCTCAAAAAAATAGCTAAAAGATACAGAAGAGTTTCAGTAGGAAAGAAAAAAAATGGAGAGGTCATATTTGAGGAAATAATAGAGATACATTTTCCAGAATTAGAAAAAAACCTCTAATTAAGAAGGCTTATTAACGGGGGATGCATAGGTGGCTCAGTCGGTTAAGCATCCAACTTCAGGTCATGACCTCACCACTTGTGAGTTTGAGCCCTGCATGGGGCTGTCAGCTTGGAGCCTGGAGCCTTCTTCAGATTCTGTGTCTCCCTCTCTCTCTGCTGGTCCCCTGCTCATGCTCTGGCTCTCTCTCTCAAAAATAAATAAACTTAAAAAAATTAAAAAGAAAAAGAAAAGGCTTAAAACAGAAAAGAAAACTGTATGAAACATCTCATGGAAAGGAAATCTCCAGAGAGATTAAAGTTTTCAAATGAGAAAGAAATAAAACAAACAGAACTTTAAAGAAGAAAATGTAGGAGGCCTATGTGGGTGGCTCAGTCAATTAAGCATCCAATTCTTGATCTCAGCTCAGGTCTCATCTCAGGGTTGTGAGTTCAAGCCCTGTGTTGGGCTCTGAGCTGGTCATGAAGTCCACTTAAAAAAAAAAAAGAAAAGAAAATGCAGGGAAATGACTTTGTAATATGGAATGCGTTTGAGTTATCTCAAAACTAGGACTTTTTTTTTCAACAATCTACACTCTGGAAAAGTTTAACATACACATGACCAGTTGGGAGAATACTTTTTTTTAAGTATTTTTAAACCATTAGCAGGTCACCTGTGTCGCTCAGTCAGTTAAGTGGCTGATTTGACCTCAGGTCATGATCTCACGGTTCCTGACTTGGAGCTGTGCATTGGGCTCTGCACTGCCGGTGTGGGGCCTGCTCTCCCTGCTTCTCTTTCTGCCCCTCTCTCATCCTCTCTCTCAAAATAAGTAAATAAACTTAAAAAAAATAAACCATTAGCAGCATAACCCACCTGACAAATGAAATTCCCCTAAGGCTGCTGTTTCTTACTGTCTCAAAAGTTCTGAGCAACGCTCATATCTTTTGGTATATTTGACACAACAGTTGAACACCTATTCATAGTAAGTCCTGGTCTCAGTTCTTTGTGGTTTGGGGTTGTGTTTTAGTCTTGATCAAATTTCCCCGCCTTATCTCTGTTCTACTCACTTTCCTTCTTCATCCCTTCATTTGCAAGGGCCAGACACTTAGGATTCACTTAGTGATTGATCCTGCCTAGGAATTCTGAACCAGCAAATTCAAGTGACTTACTACACAAGGCATGATGTGCAAATCAATTCAAGTGACTTACTACACAAGTCAGCTCACAGGAGCTTATTGGAAATGTGAAACATTGACCTCCGCTTCAGATCAAGTAAATTCAAATCTACATCTTTAACAGGTTCTCCAGGTAATTTGTAATGATATACAAGTTTGAGAAACACTGTTATAGGTTTGGATGAAGGTCTGATATCATACAAAGCACAACCACACCTTTTAACATTGAAGTAACTTAGAAATTCAATGACTTTCATGACGTTCCTGATCTAGTCTGTGGCTGGACCCTAAGTGGAACCCAGAACATCTGATTCTCATTGAAGGCTTCTTTCTAAACCACAGTGTAGTCCGGCATTTCCAGGTTTCACGGAATTCATCCCTGGTCAGGTTTTCCCCTACTCTAATCTGTGTCAGTTTGTCGTCAGCCTCATCTGTTCCTGTCAGCTGTTCTTCTATCTCAGTCTGGTCTTGGTCCACATGCAGGAGACAGCTGTGTGGTTCTCTTGCCAGTTGCCTTCAGGCATTGCTCAGTTGTGGTATGTTCTCACGCATGCAGAGAAGAGAGCGCAGTTGGGCTTTCTATCAATGTGCCATGGGACCCAGGGCCAAATTGCAAGTTTACGTCACATATGTCTTTATAATATTTATGGCAACGAGAATACTTTTCTAAGTTTATAGAATTGGCTCCTTCATGACCTCCTTGGCACACTTGATATAAGAGACTTTTGTTTCTCACGTTCTTAAAATATTGTTCTTTGTTAAATGAAATTTGAGTCTTCCATTCTACGAACCTGATTCTGCTCCAAAACCGGGACTCTTCTGGGTTGGGAGTGGGAAATAAATTGCTGTGTGAGTTACTGAATTTTTCAAATGCCAGAAATTATATACTTTGTCTCTAGAATCTTCATTGCTAATTTCTGTTATTGGGACTATAATCTGTAAATAATAAAAACGTCAATTCTCATGTGTGCGCCATACACTTCTCTTTAAATTTTAAGATTTGTATCTAAGGTGAAAATCAATTGAAAGAGACCCATGACACCAAAGTCTCAATTTTGTGACCAGCTGTTTATAACAGCTGCGGATTCTCCCATGAGTTCTTAGAGGGTTAGGCTAAAAAAGGGAAGGCTTTTTGTTACTAGTCTTGGAGCCCAGTCACAATGTATTTCTTTGATGTGAGATATGCCAGGACTTCCCCTGCCTGGTAGAGGAGGTAGGTCTGTGACTAAAAGTAGATTCAGTTCATACCTCAGGGTCACACTCTAAAACTGGTCCTTCATATCTTCCCACTTGGATGGCATAATGATGCATAGAAAGGAACCAACATACAAAAATCAGTTGCTTTTCTATTCATTAACAATAAATTATCCAAAAGAATTAAATAAGAATCCCATTTTTCTTTTCTTTTTTTTTTTTTTTTTTTGAGAGAGAAAGAGAGTGAGCTGGAGAGGGCAGAGAGAGAAGGAGACACAGAATCCTAAGCAGGCTCCAGGCTCTGAGCTGTCAGCACAGAGCCCGACGCAGGGCTCAAACCCAGAAACTGTGAGATCATGACCTGAGCTGAAGTTGGATGCCTAACCAACTGAGCCACCCAGGCAGCCCTAGAATCCCATTAATCACAGTGTAAAAAAGAATAAAATACTTAGGAATAAAGTTAACTAAGGAGGTGAAAGACTTGTTCACTGAAAACTATATGTCATTGATAAAAAAAAAATTAAAGAAAACACTAATATATGGAAAGACATCTATGTTTATGGATTGGAAGGCTGAATATTGTTGAAGTGTCCATCCTACTCAAAGTGATCTACAGAGTCAATGTAATCCCTATAAAAGTCTTAATGGTGTGTGTGTGTGTGTGTATAACAGAAATAGAAAAAAGATTGTAAAAGTCATATGGAACCACAAAAGATCCCAGAATAGATAAAATAATCTTGAGAAATAACAAAGCTAGAAGCATCATATTTTTTTCTTTCTTTCTTCTTCTTCTTTTTCTTTTTTTAAGTTTATTTTGAGGAAGACACACAGAGAGAGTGTGTTGTCAGTGCAGAGCCTGACTTGGGCCTTGAGCTCATGAACGATGAGATCGTGACTTGAGCCGAAATTGAGAGTTGGATACTTAACCAACTGAACCACCCAGGCACCCCTTCACATTTTATTTTAAAAAATTTTTTAACATTTATTTATTATTGGGAAACAAAGAGAGACAGAGCATGAGCATGGGAGGGGCAGAGAGAGGGGGAGACACAGAGTACAAAGGCTCCAAGTTCTGAGCTGTCATCATGGAGTCCAATGTAGGGCTCGAAACCACAAGCAGTGAGATCATGACCTGAGCCAAAGTTAGATGCCTAACCAACTGAGCCACCCTAATGCCCCCACATTTTATTTTAAAATGTATTACAAAGCTACAGTAATCAAAACAGTATGTCTGACATAGAAACAGACAAATACAGACCAATAGAACATGTTAAACAACAAAAGTCACCTGAGTAAATTTGAATATTTAGTTGGCTTTATTAAGTGATTCATGCATCAGGCAGCATCCCATCTAGAAATTAAAAAAGAGCTACAAGAAGATGTACAAAATGGTAGGATTTTATAGGCAGAAACAGCATGAGATAATTAGCAAAAGGGGGTGAAAAAAAGGATTATTTCAGGCAAGATTACTTACCCTCAGGGAAAATGGAGTGACTCTTATCATGCAGATTACCTCATCTTCTGTGGGAAGCTGCAAAGATTCAGCTGCTTGGCCATTTACTAGCCGGATATGTCACTCCCTGAGGGGAGTTACAAAAATAGGCAGGGGGCACCACTCCCTGTCAGAGGAGAAGCCAGAAGAACAAAGATCAATCGCCTACAGGCAGGGTGGTATCGGCCCTTCAGTGCTGTGCTAAAAACCTTAGTTTGGTTCCTCTTTTACTCTACCAAAATCCCTTAACTCTGTTTCCTAGCAACCGACCTAGGTCAGCTGCCTTGTTTTCCAGCCTCGAAATCCTTAATAAGATACGGTGTTTTTTCAATAAAGAAGAAGAGGCTTGTGCTGACAGCATGTGCTGTCTCCACTCTCTGCGTCTCCCTCCTGCCCTATTTCTCTCTCTCCCTCCCTCAGGAACGAACCGACAAGGATTTACCTCCCTGCTGGCCGGGGCAGGACCCGACAAGTGGCCCCCAACGTGGGGTGAGTGACGGGAACACGACAATCTTCCTTGGGGGAGGGGGGATGGAGAGGGCCCAGGTAACAGATTACCTCTTTGGTGCTGACCAGAAAACCCCTGACTGATCAGTTAAGACTACATTTCTGGGGGACTTTGAAACTGTAGGTAGTTTAGATGTTAAACCCCAGTTTGGTAACTTGGCCTAAGTGATTCCGTTTTGGGCCTGTGGTTTTTTCTTTTTAACATATAAATAGAAAACCCAGAAATAGACCCACGCATATATATTCAACTGGTATCTGATGAGGGAGCTAAGAACACACAGTGGGGAAAAGATAGTTTCTCAGCAAAGGATGTTAGGAAAACTGGATATCTATGTGCAAAAAAATGAAACTGGACTCACACCATACACAAAAATGAGCTTAAAATGGATTCGAGTTTTAAACATAAGACTTAAAAAAATAAACATAAGACTTAAAACTGTAAAACTGCTAGGAGAAAACATAGAGGAAAAACTTCATGATGGGGGTTGGCAATGATTTCTTGAATGGGACACTAAAAGCATCAACAAAAACAAAAATAAACAAGTGGAACCACCAACTAAGAAGCTTCTGCGCAGCAGAAGAGAAAAGTCAAGAGTGGAAAGACAACAGGACAGGAGAAAAGTTTGCAAGCCCTATATGTAATATGAAATTACATCTGAAAATATGTGAGGAGCCTCTGCAAGTCAGTAGCAAAAGAACCCCTAAGTAACTGATTAAAGTGGGCAAAAGACCTGAATAACATTTCTCCAAGGAGACATAAGAATGGCCAATAAGTCTATGAAAAGGCGCTCACCACCATCAGGGAAGTGCAACTCAAAACCATAATGAGATATCACCTTACCCTTGTCAAAATGGATATTATATTTAAAAAAAAGACAACAAGGGTTGGCAAGAATGTGAAAAGATTAGGACCTGGGTACACCATGGAGGGGATGAAAAATGGTGAGCCATAATGGAGAATTGTATGGAGGTCCTTCAAGAAATTAAAAATATTCTGCTTCTGGGTATATATCCAAAAGATTTGAAATCAGGATCCTGAGAGATTGCTGCACTCTGATGGGGTTCAGGGCAAGCTTCCCCAGAATGTGCCACATTGGCATGTCAATTATTTTTAGCTGAAGACAATCAAGACCCAATAGACTCAAGAAAAACTTCTTACCTCCTCTTTAATTGACTAAAAGAATTTAGATAGGGAGGCTGTACTAGGAAAAGAGCGATTACCAAAGATAATTTTCTATTAAAATTTTTTTAATGTTTTTATTTATTTTTGAGAGAGAGAGAGAGAGCACCCAGGCACGAATGAGCATGAGCAGGGGAGGGGCAGGAGAGAAAGAGGGAGACACAGAATCTGAAGCAGGCTCCTGGCTCTGAGCTCTCAGCATAAAGCCCAATGTGGGGCTCCAACCCATGAATCCTAAGATCATGTGCTAAAGTCAGATGCTTAACCGACTGAGCCATCCAGGCATAACTGGTTTTTTTTTTTTTATAACATAAGAAAGACTTTATGTGGTATGACAAACATTTGTTTACCAAACATTGGCTTTTCCCATTTTCCTGTGAATTGTCTTCCTTCCCTTTGAAGTCCTGGACCCTCACCCCCTTCTCCTTAGTTCAGGATGGCATACAAACCTCAATTGCCTAATAATTGAGGAGTGTCTCATGTCTTTGTGTGGCTTCAGTACATATGGAATTAAATTTGGTTTATTTCTCTTAATCTGTCTTGTGCCAATTTAATTATCTGGCCAGGCAAAGAGCCTAGAAGAGGAAAGGGAAAGTTTTCCTCCCATACCACACTTCTGTTCATTGCAGCACTATTCACAATAGCCAAGATAGGGGAACAACCCAAATGTCTACTGATATGTGATTGGATAAAGAAAAAGATGCCATATACATTTGATGGAATGTTATTCAACCTTAAAAATGAAGGAAATCCTGCCACACATGACAACATGAATGAACTCAGAGTACTTTATGAAATAAGCCAGCTACAGAAAGACAAATAATGCATGATTCCACCTACATGAGAAATCTAAAATAGTCAAATTAATAGAAACAGAGAGTAGAATGATGGTTACCAGAGGTTGGTGCTGGGAACCACGTCGGCTTCGCCGGATGACACAGTCACAGTGAAAAATGGCAGACGTCTGCAGCTCCTGCCATGAAGGGAAACTGGTATCTCCTTCTATTATTGACTCAGATTGGGAATGGGACCACTGTTATTGATTAGGCCTCACAATGTTCCAAATCAGACCGATATTCCCCCACACAGTTACCCCATAAGAAAAAGCAGATTCCTGCCCTTGCATAAAGGATTTTAGATCAAAGAGCTGCAGATGTTTGCCAAACGGCTCTTCTAATGAGCCAACATAAGTAATAAGGGGGGCTAAGAACACAAGCGTTAGGATGAACTCTGGCCCAGAGAAGAAGAGCCTAACTTAAAGATAAGAAACAGGCAAGGGCTGGACGTAAGTTGCTACATATACCATTGCTAATTGGAGCTACAAATACCCTCCCTTGTACTGACTTCAGTTATGAGAATGGATAAGAAACTAGAAACCCAGATGCAAGGCCAACACACACAAGGCCCCCATTGTGCTTACATCAAAGAAAGGGCTTTCTCTAGCAACTTGTTAACAAGCATTCTTTCTCTTATGGTTAATGAGCTAGATAAAATAACTCCTAACCTATCTATATAAAATTTAACCTATGTTCTAATTTTAACATTACTAACTTAAATAATATGTATATTATCCTGTTTTTTAAGAAAAACATCCTGTTATTTTCTTGGTTATAAAAGTCACTCAACCTCACTGTAATTGCATTACATGACTCATAACTTGTTAATTAAAAACAAAGTCATAATTATTGGCAAAAAATCAACCCATACAAAATAAGATAGGTTTGTTACTTTCTTAATCTTGGGGACTGATGCCAAGAATAAATTGGGATGGCTTTACAAATATACTCCTGTAAAACTTGTTTCTGTATATTTTTGATCATCTTAGCATCTTATCACAAAGAATTAGCCACTGTAAAAAATTCTATTTTCTGATGTCATGTTATTACTTGACCAATAAAAAAAGACACCAAAGCAGACAGAACAGAGATGGCTGCCAAGTTACCAGAAAGAAACTCGAGGCTCTCTTACTCCTTTCCACCAACACCGTCCATCCTTTCAGGGACCCCTGGACCTGCTGGAGCTGGACTTTGGCAGGCTGGGTGTAGTTACTCTTCAAAGGTCTAAAGTTTGAGTTATGTAAGATAAATAAGTCCTTCAGATCTGCTGTCCAATGTTGTGCTTATAGATTATGATCCTATATTGTACACTTTAAATTTGTTAAGAGTGTAGATCTAACATGAAGTGTTCTTGCTATAATAAAAAAAATTACTCTTAAAGCAATGTAATTTGTCACAATTATATTAATTATTCACTAATATTATCTATCAGTCTGTCTTTGTTTTGTAAGATTTTTATCTTGACGGGCCTAATACATTCTTTCAGGAGTCCTTTTTAACTCACAGATAGTTCCTATAAACAGTGTTTGGCAATAAAAATTAATATAAAATTTTTGGAGGGGAATTTTCATATCTAAAAAGTTCAGATTTTCTAAGACTAAGTATTTTTAAAATTTTTTAAAATGTTTATTTATTTTTTGGAGGGAGAGAGAGAGAGAGAGAGTGAGAGCACACGTGCACACAAGTGGGGGAGGGGTGACACGAAGTTGGACGCTCAATCAACTGAGTCACTCAGGTGCCCCTATAATAAGTGTTTTTTTAATCATCTTTAATTTTAATCATTTAATGATTTTGTCATCAAATCATGTTACATTCTACATCCTTAGGCACATGGAATATATTCATAATAACTATTTAAATATTCTTTGCTTGATAATCCCCATCAATGCTGGGTCTTTTTTCTTTTGATGACTCCTGTCCTGGTTATGTAGCACAATATCTTTATTTTTTGTATGCCTACAAATTTTTGTTGGGATGCTGTGCCTTTTACATTGTTAAGTCATGGATTTGGTTGAATTCTTTTACAATGTGTTAGACTTTGTTCTACTAGGCATTTCATTGCTTGGGATCCAGGTTGATCTTTTCCAATCATGTTTGTTTTTTTTTTAATTTTTATGTTTATTTATTATTGAGACAGAGAGAAACAGAGCATGAATGAGCGAGAGACAGAGAGAGAGAGAGAGACACAGAATCTGAAACAGGCTCCAGGCTCTGAGATGTCACCACAGAGCCTGATGTGGGCGTTGAACCCACAAACTGTGAGATCATGACCTGAGCCGAAGTCAGATGCTTAACCGACTGAGCCACCCAGGCAGGCGCCCCTCAAGTCTTGTTTTAAAGCTCTTTCATGAAAAAGCTAGGTTTGCTTTAGCTTTAGGGATAATTTATTTCCATTGCTTTATCTTACGCCCCATGTATTTTCATTCTGGCTGCTGGGATCAAAAGCCATGTCCATCCATATGTGATCACTAAAAATTATTTGGTTTACTTGTTTCTCATGGATCCTTATACATCTTCAGGTAATTTCTTTTTTTTTTTTTTCTTTTTAAAAAATGTTTTATTTATTTTTGAGAAAGAGAGAGACAGCGTGAGCAGGGGAGAATCAGAGAGAGGGAGACACAGAATCTGAAGACAGGCTCCAGGCTTTGAGCGAGCTGTCAGCAAGAGTCCGACGCAGGGCTCAAACCCACAAACAACCGTGAGATCATGACCTGAGCTGAAGCTGGACGCTTAACTGACTGAGCCACCCAGGCGCCCCCAGGTAATTTTTTTTTGATGGATGCTTAGATCTATTCTCAGCCAAAGTCTCAGGGGTATCCTTCTATAGATCTCCAGAGTTAGAAAGGGACATCTCTCATCTCTAGTCCTCTTCCTCAAGTCATCCCACTTCCTCAAACTCTGGTCGCTGTTTGCTCAATTTGGAGACCCTGCCAGCCTCTGGCTGAGTGCTCCAGCCCCATGCGGCCACCTAGAAACTGCATTCAGCCTGCTCGCTGGGATAGTTGTAGGATTCACTTCCTTTCCCTGCTCACAGTGCTTGTTCATCAATGTCTGAAAATCATAGCTTTATGCACTTTTGCATTTTCTAGTTATTTAAGTCAGAAAGTTAAAAATCTCTGCTAGTCCTCCAAAAATGATAAGTATTAATTCCTTTATTTTTAGAAGGTATCATTCATAATATTTTCTTTTCTATCTTTTTCTCTGTAATTAAAATGTGAAATCCTTAGGGGTAGAGATCATGTCCTGTTTCTTTTTATCTTTATCCCCTCCCGTATGATTTTATATAGGGTCCTAAAGAGGATTGCTAATATTTATTCAGTGATGTGTTTTCAAGTTTATCTTACAGTAACATCACAGCATGGAAATTATTATGAAATTCATTTCATAGATAAGGAAAGGAAAGTACAGAAATTTTAAGTGACTTGCCTGGATCATACTGGTAGTAAATGTCAGAATAAAGAGACTGTATTATACAGATTCAGTAAGTGTCCTCTACACATCTTGTATGAATAAATCCTGACTGAAGAATGAGATCTGAGAAAAAAATGATCATCATGAACACAATGGTACTGGACCATAGGTTTTTCCCTTATTA